>NC_060140.1:819140409-819449272 GCF_021461385.2 Schistocerca piceifrons | reverse complement strand
CACGGAATCGATGTTGTATTTCGTGTACATGGTAGTAATTTCACTCTGCATCTAAAAGAAGTAAATATACCATAATTTCCGGACCGTAATCGGACGTGAATTTCATAAACAGTTGACCTTACACAACTGCAGAAACCTATAAATGATTCTTGTCAGTTCTGATGTACAAACTACACTACTGGCCATTAAAATTGCTACACCAAGAAGAGACGCAGATGATAAACGGATATTCATTGGACAAATATATTATACTAGAACTGACATGTGATTACATTTTCACGCAATTTGGGTGCATGCGTCCAGAGAAATCAGTACCCAGAACAACCACCTCTGGCCTTGATACGCCTGGGCATTGCGTCAAACAGACCTTGGATGGCGTGTACAGGTACAACTGCCCATGCAGCTTCAACACGATATCACAGTTCATCAAGAGTAGTGACTGGCGTATTGTGACGAGCCACCATTGACCAGACGTTTTCAGTTGGTGAGAGATCTGGAGATAGTGCTGACCAGGGCAGCAGTCGAACATTTTCTGCCTCCAGAAAGGCCCGTACAGGACCTGCAACATGCTGTCGTGCATTATCCTGCTGAAATTTAGGCTTTCGCAGGGATCGAATGAAGGGTAGAGCCACGGGTTGTAACACATCTGAAATGTAACGTCCACTGTCCAAAGTGCCGTCAATGCGAACAAGAGGTGACCGAGACGTGAAACCAATGGCACCCCATACCATCACACCGGGTGATACGCCAGTATGGCGATGACGAAAACACGCTTCCAATGCGCGTTCACCGCGATGTCGCCAAACACGGATGAGACCATCATGATGCTGTAAACAGAACCTGGATTCATCCGAAAAAACGACGTTTTGCCATTCGTGCACCCAGGTTCGTCGTTGAGTACACCATCGCAGGCGCTCCTGTCTGTGATGCAGCGTAAGGGTAACCGCAGCCATGGTCTCCGAGCTGATAGTCCATGCTGCTGCAAACGTCGTCGAACTGTTCGTGCAGATGGTTGTTGTCTTGCAAACGTCCCCATCTGTTGACTTAGGGATCGAGACGTGGCTGCACGATCCGTTACAACCATGTTAATAAGATGCCTATCATCTCGACTGCTAGTGATATGAGGCTGTTGGGATCCAGCACGGCGTTCCGTATTACCCTCCTGAGCCCACCGATTCCATATTCTGCTAACAGTCATTGTATCTCGACCAACGCGAGCAGCAATGTCGCGATACGATAAACCGCAATCGCGATAGGCTACAATCTGACCTTTATCAAAGTCAGAAACGTGATGGTACGCATTTCTCCTCCTTACAAGAGGTATCACAACAACGTTTCACCAGGCAACGCCGGTCAACTGCTGTTTGTGTATGAGAAATCGGTTGGAAACTTTCCTCATGTCAGCACGTTGTAGGTGTCGCCAACCTCGTGTGAATGCTCTGAAAAACTAATCATTTGCATATCATAGCATCCTGTTCCTGTGGGTTAAATTTCGTGTCTGTAGCACATCGTTTTCGTGGTGCAGCAATTTTAATGGCCAGTAGTGTAGTAGCTTCATTATCTTACAGTTTGCGACCATTGTGTTTGGAACTCTAGTCGCATCCTCATTTTCACCAATACCAATGACAAGGGAAACTTTCCATCGCACCCTCCTCAGATTTAGTGGTAAGAGGGCCCAGTGGACAGAACGTCAGAAACTGAACACAGATCAAGCATCAAAACAGGAAGAAGGTGTACTGGAGTGAAAAAAAAAGAAAGACAGTGAACGGTCCAATATCAAGAAAAGCAATATAGAGTAAGCTGGAGAGCAACTGGAGCCGTGGTTACGTTGTTACGGTGTTAGGGAACCGCAACCGTTAGATGACAAGGCGACAAGTCAGCCGAATACTCCACCGGAAAACACGTCTGGTGTGTCATACACGGCACTAGTGACAGTACGTGTGTCATATGATAGGAATCTCTTATCGATGCACCTAATTTGTATGACTGGTAAACGAGTGACATATGCCTCCTTGACCGATATACACTACGTGATCTAAAATATCCGGACGCCCGGCTGAAAATGACTTGCAAGTTCGTGGCGCCCTCCACCGGAAATGCTGGAATTCAATATGGTGTTGGCCCAGCCTTAGCTTTGATGGCAGCTTCCACTCTCGCAGGCATACGTTCAATCAGGTGCTGGAAAGTTTCTCGGGGAATGGCGGCCCATTCTTCACGGTGTGCTGCACTGAGGAGAGGTATCGATGTCGGTCGGTGAACCCTGGCACGAAGACGGCTTTCCAAAACATCCCAAAGGTTTTCTATAGGATTCAGGTCAGGAGTCTGTACAGGCCAGTTCATTACAGGGATGTAACTGTCGTGTACCACTCCGCCACAGGCCGTGCATTATGAACAGGTGTCGATCATGTTGAAAGATGCAATCGCCACCTCCGAAATTCTCTTCAACAGTGGGAACCAAGAAGGTGCTTAAAACATCAATGTAGGCCTGTGCCGTGATAGTGCAACGCAAAACAAGGGGTGCAAGCCCCCTCCATGAAAAGCACCACCACACCATAACACCACCGCCTCCGAAATTTACTGTTGGCACTACACACGCTGGCAGATGACGTTCATCGGGCATTCGCCGTACCCACACCCTGCCATCGGATTGCCACTTTCTGTACCGTGATCAGTCTCTCCACACAACGTTTTTCCGCTGTTCAATCGTCCAATGTTGACGCTCCTTACACCAAGCGAGGCGTCGTTTGGCATTTACCAGCGTGATGTGTGGCTTATGAGCAGCCGCTCGAACATGAAATCCAAGTCTTCTCACCTCCCTCCTAACTGTCATAGTACTTGCAGTGGATCCTGATGCAGTTTGGAATTCCCGTGTGATGGTCTGGATAGATATCTGCTTATTACACATTACGACCCTCTTTAAATGTCGGCGGTTCCTGTCAGTCAACATACAAGGTTGGCCTGTACACTTTTGTGCTGTACGTGTCCCTTCACGTTTCCACTTCACTATCACACCGGAAACAGTGGACCTAGGGGTGTTTAGAAGTGTGGAAATCTCGCGTACAAACATATGACACAAGTGGTACGAACATATGACACAAGTGACACCAAATCACCTAACCACGTTCGAAGTCCGTGAGTTCCGCGGAGTGCCCCATTCTGCTCTCTCACGATGTCTAATGACTACTGAGGTCACTGATATGGAGTACCTGGCAGTAGGTGGCAGCACAATGCACTTAATATGAAAAACGTATGTTCTTGGGGCCGTCCGGATACTTTTGATCACATGTTGTAGGTGTTCGTATGAATGTCATTGTGATCACTCCCAAGGAAATGATGAAAACTTAGTTCGTCCCATAAGCTCCAACAAATGAAAGCTACAGTGTCACAGTTGCACATTTTCTCTCTACTCTGTCAAAACATACGTTTTTAACGTTTTTGAAGTTACATTCCGTTTTGGAAGACTTGACTCCTGAATTCCTTTGCTGTAACAAAATTCACATCCGTTTATTTGGTTTTTTTTTCATTTCTGTGAGACGTCTAAGTGGTATCTCGCCTGCTCTCACAATTCATGGCATTGACTTGCGATTGTGACGAAGCAAGCTGGGATAATTTTTACTTCCCCCTTGTTTGCCATATGCCTCCTTAAAATTTGTTTTTTTTTTACTTTTAACTAATTACACATACGTGAATAGAGCCTGCATTTTCATAAAAGAGAAAGGTTTTCCTTCAGTTTTAAAGGCTATAACACCAGATCTACTTTTGTGCTCAGTTGACGCACAGCTGATCGAGATAAACAAGATGCCTTGCCGAGAGAACTACAACTTGCCGCAGCCTTGCAGCTCCAGATGACAACAACAGCAGCAGCAGAGCAGCAGAAGAAGAGTGAATGAGAATAAGGTACTCTCATAGCTTTCTGTTTTGTATTAAGAGACACATAATGAGTGATCTTAACAGACAAGACAGTGTGACCGAGGACAAAGCTGTAGAGGTTAAATTGTTAAAAGAAGGACGTAAGTGCAACTGGTTCTGTAGACAATAATAGTAATAAATCAGACATGAATGTAACTTTGAAGGATGAGGACGAAAGTCCTATTGTAAAGACCGAAATGGACAAAAACAGTACTGAAGTAGACGAAGTCATTAAGGTTAAGGAGGAGGAATCTGGTAGCGAAAGTCAACAAGAGCAACAGTTTATGGCAGATGGAAACTTGGAAGCGATGTTAAGGCAGATTATGAGTAGTATGTGTAGGGTGGAAAAGAAAACTGATAGTATTAAAGCTGACATGACTAACTCAAAAGAAGAACTGAAGAAAGAAATTAAAAAGGAAATGGGGTAGTTAGAGCTAATCTTTCAGAATTAAATAAGAAGTCTGATGCAGTAGTTAAAGAAATCAACATTGAGTCGTAAATATGTGGAAGAGAGAAAGAAGCTTTGTGATGACAGTAGTAGGAAGGTGGAGGTTTCCGAGAAACAATGTGCTGAAAATAGGGTTAAACTTGAGAATCAAATAGGTCAGATTAAAAATGATTTAGAAACGGAGGTAGAAACCAAGTGTGCAGTAGTGCTAGAGCAAAAACTAAAGTAAATGAAAAAGTAGATTCAAAATTGGCTAAAATAGAGAAAAAGGTGGAAGAAGTACAAAATCTGAAGCATAAAGAAAGTGACAGTGGGTCTGATTCTGACAGTAGTTGTAATGATGTCAGCAGTGGCGAATCCAGTGGTGATGAGGACGAGGTATTTGAATTTATAATTGATAATTATGGCAATGAGTTAAGCACAGAAAGAATAAAGGAGGATAATGTGAGGCCTAATGAAGAGTTGGAGTTTGGGAGTGGTGATGAGGAAGAGGACCATGCTATCTGTCATTTGACTGTGTCTGATAATTATTTTGGTATGCAGGATGATAGTTTTTCTAGCGAAAGGACTAACAAGGATTTATTGTTTGGAGAAGATCACATGGTAAGTAAGTAAGAAAGTGTGGCACCCTGTAATAACAGCAAGTGTACTAGGTACACATGTTAAGTGTTTACTGGACAGTGGTAGTAATTTGAGTAGCATTTCATACGCATTTTAAAAATCTATTAAGAACATAGAGGGTATAGTAGTGATGCATGTTTCTGGAATGAAAATTATTGTTGCTACAGGTAAGCTATCAAAGTGTGTAAAACAAAAGTTACTATGAACTGTAGAATTGGCAGGACAGCTGTTGGAGTGCAGTTTTTTGGTGATTCAAAATTTCAGCATTGATGTAATGTTTGGTACTAATTTCTTGTGCAAATAGCGAGTAGGGGGTTCAGCCTTCTGTGTTGGATTCATTATGTGGCGGTAATGCTTACCACAGTTGTCTCTCTAATTTTTCGTGTTTCCTGAGGCAGTCAAACTCTTCCCCTATCCTATCTGTAGTTTATAAGTTGTAGCGGTTCTGCCTGCTTTATCTCTTCGTTAATTGTTTGTTGTCCTCAGTGTCGATGTACTGTGTTGCTACACTGACTGAAAAATGGGTTGTAGATTCCGACACTGACTACTGTTAATAATGTAGCCGACAGGTGCATAATTGCATTTCAGAGTACTTTAATTTCACTGTTCACTACCCCCAAATAATACACAGTTATTTGGCCAGTGCACTATTTTTTAACTTTCGATAAGCCTCAAAAATAGTTTGCAAGCAAACCTCCACATACTGCTAAAATAGTTTTCTATTGAACATCTACGAGCAGTAAAAACCTAACCAAAAAGTTCACAGCTCTTGAAGAATAAAAAAAAATGTATGGAGCAGAGCAGGTATTTATTTATTAAATAATGAAACAATAATGAAATAATAAAATAATGAATAAAGTTAGCGTCTTAATCGTTAGGGAGCCTGACTCTGCAGTAGGGATATTTTTTGAGAATGCACTCCACTAGTGAAGGAGGTAAGAAATGTAAGTCAAATAATGGAGCTGACAGACATGCTTGAGTAATGAAAAAGGTAACTGCATACAAACGAATGTGGTGTAACTACCTTGCTGATCTGTTTTTGAACTAGGCAGCGTTGGTACTGAGTATATTGTGCAATTCACGACACTGCAGCTGGGAATGAGAAAGTAACAGAAAGAGAAATATTTTAGTGAGGTACGAGCAATGCTGCATCATTGGCTCTATAGGTTATCTGGAAACTTCTGTTTGTGTTCTGAGGAATTATGAGCTTAAAGTGGCAATGCTCGAACAAAGAACAATAATAATAACTAATAACTTTGGTGCTAGACTGATGTGAATATAACTTTGGTGCTAGACTGATGTGAATATTCTGACAGGTCAACTATTTGGTAACATTTTGTGATTTTTGTGAGGATTTAATTTACTGGTTGAATGAGAGTAGGGCCATGCTATGGTACAACTTCCATCCCCTTAATATTGATTTGAATAGTAATTAAGTTATGTAATGATGACTCTATTCTTTTTTCATAATGTAATGATCAGTAAATCTATGCTACTGCACATCTTGAGTTTGTACTAGAGGTAGTGCTCATATTGAGTTTTTGCTATTTTGAAAATGGAAAACAGATTCAAATCTTTCAAGTTTAACCAGTTACAGACAATTATGACTTTGAGTAATGTTTTGTAGTGTAATGTGCACTTGATTTAAAATTTTTTTAGTCCACACCTTTCATACTACAGTCAAATTTAGTGCTAATTATTGTGATGTCACGAGGACTATGTAATGTATTTATTTATGATATAATGACTATCATTTGCCATTAGTGTTAAACTTTTTTTACTTATACTTATGTTAGAAGTAAAGGTAAGTGTACTAAAGTAGGGTATTTTGTTTGATTTTTTCCATGTACTGTGGCAGAGGAGAACCACCTTCAATGGAACTGATAGCAGTGCATTTCCTTGCAAACTGCCACTTGGACCTGTTGAAGCAGGGGACAACTTGGTGAGAAACTGTGTAAAAGCTCATTAGAAGTGTGAAAGTGCTTGTGAAAAGTACTAAACATTGAGTAAGTGAAATTTTCTGTCTGTTGCAACTCCTGAGGATTTATTATTTGAAGCAAGACAGGACTTGTATCAAAAGATATATATCTTTAAAAGTAATCTTTGCTTACCCAAAAAGGACACCACTTATGATGAAGGTGCCTAATTTTCTGTTAAAAGTATAACTTGTGAATTTTTTGTGACATTCTACAACACACTGTAAGTAAATATTTTGTATGGGGATTTTCGTATGGCCAGTTCACATAAGTATAAATCTGAAAAGACTGTAGTTTTGGTAAGATTTCTTATGTAATATTTTTGTGTGTGTATATTTTTAACTCACTTTCTGTCATCACTTGGGGTCAGTGAATTGCCCAGTCAGCTATTTGCAATATCTCTCTGGTCAATCTAATGACGGGGTGATGTGACGAAGCAATCTGGGATAATTTTTAGTTCCCCCCTTGTTTTGCCATCTGTCTACTTAAAATTTGTTTTTTCACTTTTAACTAATTACCATTAACATACATGAATAGAATCTGCATTTCCATTACAGACAAAGGTTGGTCCTTAGTTTTAAAGACTATAGCATCAGATCTACATTTGTGCTTCGTTGATATATGTAATTGATTCTGTAATTTATTTCGACTATTAATAGTTTGTATCTTTCAATATAGGGTGAAATCAGTAATTGTTTCGTAACTTAAATTCTATTGTTGATGTATAAACAAATATAAATTCTGTACTAATTATAAACATTTGGAGGAACAACTACTAGTAATCTTAAAGTATCTATTTGGCTCTACTTGAAAACATTTTAGCAAAGCCAGCACTTAATTAATTCCAAAGTAATTAACAGTTTTGTCAAAAGTATTGTTTATGTAACTATATATGTTAATTTCATGATTTAAACAAATAGTTTGGCTTAACCCTTGTTGTAGAAGAAACTGTTAAAAAGAAACAATTTTTCGATGTGTTCAGTTAATTTAATGAGTTAAGTTTTAATTGTAATTTCTATAAATTTAACATCGAACAATGTGTAGTTTCAGTACCTATTATTGTGAAGATATGTAAGGGCCCAATTTTTGGTCTTGAGACAGTCAGTCCACAGCCAAGTTTCAGACGAGGAACCTCTGTTGGTTAGAACGACAACAATGCATTGACTTAACAGTGAAGTAAGTGTTATAGCAATAGGCTGTGTGTTAAAGCAATGACAGTGTCTGTTCAATTTATTTGAAAGACTGTGAACTGTGTGGTTAGGGTTTTGCTGTTCATAGATGTTCAACAGTAAACTATTGTAGCAGTACGTGGATGCTCGCCTGCAAACTATTAATGAGGCTTATGGAAAGTGCAACTGTGTATTATTGGGGGGTTGTGAAAAGTTAAAATAAAAGACTGTAAAATGCAACTGTGTATTGGTCAGCTACATCATTTACAGTAAACAGTACTGCACGTCCACCCACTATTTTTTCAGACAGTACGTCGACACCAAGGACAACGAATGAAGAAACAAAGTAGGCGAACCGCTACATGATGGCAACATATTCTTACCACATGACTCATCCTATTACCAATGTATAGTATGACAACCGCCAAGACAACAGAAAGAGAACCACCATTTAAATGACCAGACGGACAGTTTGTAATGTTTTGGGGGAAAAAAATCAATGGCACGAGGGAGTTTTGGACAGGGCTATTCTGTTGGCAGTCCAATACCATGACCACTTACCCGCGTTGGGGAGTTTTCGTTGTGAGTAACGATACTTTAGGTGCTTATGTGAGATGTGTATCGTTCTGCTGTCAGTCTCAGCTGCATGTTCTGTGAAGTTTAGCATTAATGTATTGTGAAATAAACGTCTGCATGCCTTCGAACTCAGTCACCATAAAACCGGTCTTGGGGAATTTCTTCTCCGGTACATGCAGCATGATTCCAAACACAGCACTGAAGACATCTGTATCACAGTTCTTTGTCCAGCCCCGACAGGTATACCTCAATGTGATAACTAAATTGGTATTTACTGTTTTCACCGTAAAATTCAATGTTGTTGGTACCATATTCGTTTCAGAAGCATAAGGTGCTTCTTTAGGTAGAAATTGTATCGATTTCGATACTTTATTCGTTGATTTCACCATAAAGTTGGCGTGAAAATTCAGTGACTTGCTGTATGTGTGCCACCAGTAGCGATTTATAAATCCTATGCAGACATCTGATGTTACGTATGCATTGTAAAACACTTAATGAGATGGGCTCTTAGATGTCAAATTCTGTTATGTTGTTGCTGGGTGGGTAACTACATTTGATTCTTCGATGTATATGTCCAGCCGTTGGGTGAGGGGGGGGGGGGGGGGGGGATAATTAACATCTAATTTGCGAGGAAAATTATTTTGTAGTATATTCGCTTAGTTCGCGTTAAATACAGTTCCTAGACATTACAACGTGAGCAAAGTACGGGATGTTTACACAGGTATTACGACTGAATTTATAAGTTCCTAACTACACTTTAAGTTCCTAGCGACACTAAACTTCGCAAATGCAGTTGGATGGTACCCTCCTCTGTGTAGTGTTTCTTTTAATAAAGGTCCAAGTGTATACCCCTCCTACTCGTTCTAAACTTGATAGTGATAACCACACGGGCTGCATCATTGGAATAGTCAGTTTTAAAGTCAGGACAAGTCTTCTATAGTTTGACTGTTGTGGGGTGGCGGGTGATAATCAGAATGGACCTTACTTCGCCTTGTCGTTATGAAAAGGCTCTTAAAATGTCTGTGCGTGCTTTCCATCTACCTTCGACATCTACAAGAGCCTGAAAACTATTTTTCTAAGGTCAACAAGCAAGCGATGGAGAACATACTGACCATAATTTCTAGTCTGGAAATCCAAAATTTTTTATGCTCATTGAAAGAAATGTTCTTACTTCCTATCTACTCAACGGGAGCAGGAGCTATGATTATAAATAAAATTTTTGAGTTTCAGCTGTTCAGCTGAACGATATACTCTGTACACGTTCACAGGCACAAAATTTAGTATTGTAACTAGTATCCCTGTCGGAAACAGCACTATTAATAGTTCAGAGACGACCTCTATGAGACGTTACAAGCATAATGGTCTATCGCCCTGACTTTTAATCACAAAAAGTTAATTGCTCCTCTTAAAAGTGGAAAATAATCTCGCCACTTGCCATGCGGTTTTGTTAACATTACGGGCGGCACACAAACAGTTGCTGCCGTGAAGTCTAAGCTATCCAGAACAGTGTACAGTCCTCACGAGTTCACTTCCTACTTTTGTCGAAAACGCATTCCGATCTGCCCAACTCTGCAAGGTGCAACATAGGAGGCTGTTTGAATGACGCGAACAGTGTGATATCTCTGTGCGAAGTATGTCCCACCACTGCCTCTGGCTGTATTTATAAAGTGGGCTGCCGACAGCCATACGTAACACCTGCTGTCAACCGCCCTAGACTGAGGTAGCAGTCAATAAATTGGCCCCTTTCTCAGACACATATTAATTAATAGCCCTGTCGTTTAACAATTTACAATCTCCTTAATTTTTATATAAATAGAGTTAAGTTTGCTTTATTTCTGAAAAAGTTTTAGCTAGACTGTATTTAAACTTTGCCTGCTAAAATTTTTAGAACTGAAGCGACAGTTGAACATGACCTGTGAGCTGCCTCTTTAGGGTCCCTTGTAGCCATTGTTACTTACAACACAGTCTCGAAACTTGATACAGTTGTATTATATCATGAAAGTAATCGACTGCCATAATTAGAATTTCTACTACAAATACAAATGATACTTAATCTACCATGAATAAGGACGCTTTCGTTCCAAATTTGGTTTTTAGTATATAACTTGAAAACTAACAGGGGTCGTTTATTGGTGTGACATATCTAATGTTTCTACATGAAAATGAGGCTACATACGAATATTAGCGGCTTCAATGTTTCGTAAAAATTCCGTTTTCAACCAAAATGTTGCTCTGATCAAGTTGATACCTTGTAATGGTCGCCTAGTCGTAGATATTGCTATAATCGCACTATTTCACTCCCATTTACAGAGCTTGTTAACACTTGATGTTAGGTTGGCTCCATTAAAATGCATTGTCGTAATTGCTGATGCTGGCTCTAAATCTGGTTGTCTAGGGTTAAAAAGATGAGGTCCCGCGTTTTTGATATGTTTTTGATGATAAATAATGAGCGAAACCAGCAAATATTTAAATTTCAAATATGTATTACTCTGGTAGCCATCTTACTTCCACTGTCCACCAAAGACCATGACACAACACAAAGTAGTACTTCTTTTACATGTTCTTTGCATTGTTTATCCACCTCGAACAATAACACACAAACACACTTTACCAAAGTGACATTCCGACTTCGCCCCCGACCCTTCTTGCTGCTTGTATTTATAACCTTGTCAAAGAATTACTAAAAAGAGATATAGTTTATAAGTCACATGTACATCTGTTATCGTAATTTGTGCAGAAAAGTTATTAATTTATATCAAGTGATATAATTTAACAGGTTATTAAAATGACAGACAGATTTGTTGACTTGACAGAATAATTCTTTGTTACAAAAAGGCCATTTTTTAGAAGTTTGTCATTTGACTTCTCTAATTTGCATAAATAAGTAAATAACATAAATTATGAAGAATTACATTGGTTTTCGTCTAAAATAGGAGAGTTTACGTGAATACTGAGTGAAAACGGTCCTAGTGAAGAAATAGGTTTGACTGGGTGATTTTTATTTAAGGAGCGCCAAAATACGTAAGTTGGCCACTATTTTTCGTACTTCATATTAATTATTTAAGGTGAACTTAGTGTTTTTACATGATGACATTTGCTGTATCAGTGATGAAGTGATATTAACTTTTGTGTGGATCAGTTATTCAGTATAATTTAATGGGTTGACTGTTTATGGTGACATGTTATGCAATCATTGTTAACATACACAATAACTTTTCTATAATCATAAATACTCGTTAAACTGGTTGAATTTGGAGGGTACCGCATACTTCGGTAAAATAAGGCTTTTAATAGGTTCCGTTGCAACCTCTAACTTTTTATTGTGACGTACATTTGCACATTCTGACCAATTTTTTAGCTTTGTAGTCTTGTTAGTCAGAGCCACTTTTTTTCTGAAGATCGTATATTTTGCTTAAGATATTCACTTGATCATTCTGAGACTTTACACTGTTAACATTCAACCACTTAAGCATACACTGACGAAGCTTGGTAAAGTTATTTTAATTTTTAATTTCACTCTTAAATTATGGTGCAATCCTTTGTATGTTGAGCACAGGTTCGTTGTGATGACGTGATACTGTAATCCTGTCATCATAAGAATAAACCTGATGTAAACAAACACAAATGCGATAATTGGTCAGAAGCCGTAGCACACTTACACTGGTGTTGTTATGCTCTTGGAAGTAGGTTCTACTTATGTATTAGATATATTATTACTAAGTCACGTTAAATGAATCTTTAAGATATTCAGCCATTAACGTTATTCTTAATCACGCTTTAGCTACGTAGTTTTTATTTCAAAAACCGCGTACAGTCAACGACTGCAGCGCTGTGCTGAGATTGTCGCGTTGTTAATGCGGAGTGTGAAAATGGCTGAGGCTGCTTTCAGTTTCCTAGTGAAGCACGCGCGTGGAACACGGTTAAAAGGTGCCGAGAAATAGGCTGTTCTTCATAAATTTGCGGAGATAATCGGCTTCGAAGTTTTCCCAGCGTTGTATATAATGCCGTTGATAAACAAACCCACATTGAACGCGTAGCGCAGTCGATAGCGTACTGGAATAGGTTAATTTGTGCGTAGGTTTAACTCTTCACAGTACCAATTTTTTTGTCGTTCAGTTTGAAATACCTACATGCCGTAATTATAAAACTCATCATCATTTTTTTCTAACTACATATTCGAAGTGAAATTCCTGTTTCCATTTCAGAAACAAATTCTTAATTATCGATGTTTTAGAACGACTATCCATAAAAGTTGTTTAAATTAAGAAAACAAAACAATTTAATGTTTTAAAGCAAAAATGAAAAACGAAATCCTCTTTATTTGGACTATGTCCATCGTTTTATACCACAGAGGTAGTAGGTAACTATCGTAGAAACATGAAAAACAATCATTTCCACAGCATCGAGCACATCATACAAATGCTGCATTTTTACATTTGCTGCTGTACCATTACAATGTGAACCCAACAGAACTGATCTGGAACCAAGCTGCTGGATTTGGCCCGAGAAGTACAGAGACTGTTAAGCTGCCAGATCTACTGGAAATAACGCACGCAGCCTTTTCACACGTCACTGCCGAACGGCCGCAGGATATAGAACGACTCGTCATAAAATAAGAGAAAATGCGGCGCCTGGTTGGCTTCGTGGATTCTATTTATAGGCTCGTTATCAACGTAGCAGGTGTCCTTTCAGAACTGAAATGTATTTCTCGGATTCGGAAAAGGAAGCAGCTAAGAGGTTACCAGACGACTTACTGTTAAGTAATACCTCCATTGGCTTACGTATGTAACTCTACAGTAAAATCCTTCAACATTCTCTTACTTTACCCACAGCTTTTCCAGAAAAGTTACCCTGTGGTTAAGTCAGGAATTTTCATCATTCTTGTTTTTAATTACAATAAAAATGACATTCCAAGCTGTATTGCTCCTCTGCTCGTCTTTTTTTCCGTGTGAACTGCAGCTGGTCACGTCACTGCAGGCCAGTGCTATCCAAGTTAAATGCGCCGCTAAAGCTGTTGTCCAGTATTATCTCTTAAGTCGATGTGCGCGTAACGCACAGCTCAAAACTTACCCTTAACCCAGATAGTCCTGATTTTTTTTTTTTCAGAATTGAGTTATATCTTATCTACATTCATTCACAAGGTTGTAAGGGAGAAAGTAAAAACAATTTTGAGTATTTATTTTTATTTAGTATTTCCAAAAATCGGCGTCCGTCCAGAAGGACGTCAGGACAATAAGGGAACATGTTTTTAAAGTATATGACATTGCGCAATTAACGTGGTTCATCACATTTTATGCACATAGTAGTAGTTTTTTGTGGCAATTTCGAAATTTCAGCTGCTTCTTCTTTTTTGTTACCTCATCCGTTGGTAATTCAGCAACATAATGTTCTCTTCCATCAAATCTAGAATCTAGTTTTGCCCTCTTACTAGGACGTCCTCTGCTGGTAGTAACTCTTTTGTGACTTTCAAGAATTGCAGTGACAATTCGACGACGAAATGTCAGATGATCTATGGGTTCTTCATTGTGCTTGTAAATATCCCAGGCATTTTGCTCTGCAATGTCTATAAAATGTGCAATGATCGGGAAATACCACTTTTTCTCTCTTATAGAGCATCTATATAGGGATACATTGTGGTCAACTCGATCTATGCCTCCCATATGAGTATTGTAGGAGTGTAATAAGTTAGGTTGAGGCACGCTAATCCTTTTCTTTTGTTCCCTGGAAAATCTTGCTACATTGTTATCATTCCAACGTACAATGAAAATCCCGGATGCTGAGTCAAAACAAACTTCATATGATCCTCTATTTTCTTTTATCATTTTTTCTACAGGTGATAGAGTACAATTCTTAACTCGGTTTCCTCTTATTGTTCCTGTTGCTTCCACGCCCCTCTCTTTTAGGTAATGTAGAAGTTAAACGCTGGTGAAGAGGTTATCAAAGTATATTTGATATGGAACACGTGGAAGTAACTGGTCAACATAAGTCATTACCACACCGTACCCCATACCTTTCGTTTCATAATCCTTACTACACGTGCCAGCTCCTTGGTAGGGTTCGAGCCAAATAATATATCCACCACTTGTGCCTCCACACCAAAATTTGAATCCGTATCGGATTGATTTCCCTTTTATGAATTGTTTGCACCTGTGATTTCCGAAGTGTGGGACCATCGATTCATCGACAGAATGATGCCGCACGTGAGGCGCAAATTGTTTGAATCTATCATTCAGCATATGCAGTAATGGGCGGATTTTCCCAAAACGGTCTGATTTATCTAAATTGTCATTGCTGCGTACATGCAAATTGGAAAAGATGAAGTCAAATCGATCTCTGGACATGGCATTTGTTACGAGGTCGTTGTGACTGTCTTTATCTGATTGTCAGTACATCTTTCTGCGTGACACTGTTACATATCCACTTAGCAGAAGTATTGCAATAAACACCAACATCTCATCTTCTGAACAATCATCTAGTCTATTTCTCTTGGCTGCGTACTGATTTGTGCATGTGACCATCATTAGAAGCACTTCGTTATCAAAAAACTGTTGGAAATATTCGAGTGGTGTTCGCCCTTTCTTCATTCCAACTGTGAACATTAGAGGCCATACAGGTGTTGGATTAACGATTTCACCACTTTTACAGTTATATTTCTTGAGGTTTAGAACTTTA
Source organism: Schistocerca piceifrons (assembly GCF_021461385.2). Classification (NCBI taxonomy): domain Eukaryota; kingdom Metazoa; phylum Arthropoda; class Insecta; order Orthoptera; family Acrididae; genus Schistocerca; species Schistocerca piceifrons. The sequence continues at coordinate 819,433,901 of NC_060140.1, read as the reverse complement.
TTCTTCGATAGCCTTGCTGGTTTGTTTGTGGATGTTGTTGTTATTGATGCTGTTTTTGTACTGCAGGAGGGTGCTGGAACAACATCAGAGGTGAAGGATTGTTTCCTTGTTGCATTAACAGCATTACCATTGGTAAATATGGCCAAATCACAAAGCGCAGTAGCATTGAGCTGACTTGCTGGTAATTTATCTACACTTGGATTTTCTTCAGCACCAGAATCTTCATCTGTTACGTCATCAGTTAATTTTAGAGGAGGGTGTAATGTTACATTCACACCAGTGTTAGGTATTTCCTCATCTTTTGATTCTAACATGTCCAAAAGTTCCATCAGTGTACTTCGTTTTCTGTGAATACAAAATGACAACTATTATCCTGACGTCCTTCCGGAAGGACGGTTGAAAACATAATTGAATTACGACTGACGAAAACTTTCAATCGTAATATAAGCCCATAAATAATATAGGTTAATTCTTTAAGATATTATATGACAAGTTTCAGAATTATTGACGCAATTTGAAAGAAAATATACATACCCATCGATGACGAGGTCAGTCAGTCCGTCCATGGTAAAATCGGCCCTATCTTCAAGACACAGTTTCTCATTCACTATTAACGACACCGTCAAACTGACTGTCGCAGCGCGCAACTGGCTCTGCCTACTTCATATAACAATGCGTCACAGTCCGGTGCAACAATGCGTTATTCGCAAAAATAAATAATTTCAACAGTGAGTGACGTCGTCCTTCCAGAAGGACGTCAGGGTTGTCTGGGTTAATTTCGTACTTGATAGTACTCGAGACAGCTTGGCTGCAGTCCCACGTGAAACGGAAATCCAATGAGGTTCCAGCAAACGCGGAAGAATACATAGTGCGATGTTTACATCGGGTTTATTCTTATAATGAACGGATTATAGTAGTGAACTGGGATACGCCCCAGCACATTCAGTCGCTTCTATACCTCTTACAATGATACAGCACTTGTTTCACCTCACTGTTAGCAGACTTCATATCATTTTTAATCTGTAGAGATATGGGTTTCCCCAACATTTTGAACTGATTGTAGCTGCTGTGGAATGGTGAATTGTTTAAACTGTAACATCGGAGGATGCATGTACGTTGTTTAAGCATAACTCAAGTAGACTTGGGAAAGTGAAGCCATCTCGTTCTGGAGTGGTGCTGGTACTCAAGGATGGCGGGATTGGGGCGGGAAGGGGGGGGGGGGGTGAAGAGCCCTTTCCCTCCCGTAGTGTTTCTTTGAATAAAGTTACAATTCGAGAGTTGGGAGAAGCAGTGACCATACACCTCTGAGAGAACAGTAGCTAGGAGAAGCATGTCGAGTAGATCGGCAGACAGGCCTATGCTGTACGACGTTCCAGACTTGAACTTATGGTGACGATTGCTTAAATGCTTACGTTATCACACGACTGAGCCAGTATCTCTGGCGTGGGCCAGTAAGCCAGAATTCCACACTGTTATAAATATAACCCAACGGGTCTGAGCTAGATTGGGACGTTGTAAAGCCAATGCCAGCATTCCAACCTTGGGGTAGTATACATGAATTCTAAACAGTTATAAATAGGTCAACAGGTCTGAGCTGGATTGTGACGTCATGGAGCTTGTACCAGTAGTCCAGCTCAGCCAGCATGACAGTGCACCATTTTGAACTTCCCGCCAATTTTTACTTAGGATAATCCTGCTTCCATAGGAGTGGGGGAAAGGACACTAGTGCAGTTGTGCTATTTTTAGAACTTCCCATCAAAATTTGAATTTTTCAGCAATAATTTCCCATCATATGCAGAGGGCAACTGGCCTTTGTGAGACTGGTGAGAGGGTAGGGTGAGGAAATCCCATGATGTCATCAATGACTTCAGCACTCCAGAACCCACCCTGTATACCTACATGCCTTAAGTCAATGTTCATGCCATGGTGTTTGCTAAAACCATATTGACATTTGTCACACAAGTTACTATTTAAGTCTGTTCATCCTAAATAATACATTTCAGAACTTTTGATGTAGATAATAAAACATTAATTGCTCGGTAATCACAAAATGGATTCGGATTTTTCTTCTTAAAGGTAGGTCAGACTATGCTTCGTTTTCAGTGAATGGGATATAACATCTTCATAAGAGAATAATTAAATATGTCTATCAAGGCTAATGCTCAATACTCAGCGACTTTCGTGTTCATGGTTATGCTGTTACTGTGACTCACTTCAGGAAAGATTCTCATTATTGCCTTAATATTGTGTTTGTTCTGATGTGACTTAGGTGAAAAGTGTTGGTGTTAGTATGTGGTATGGAGACTGGTACTGTGAAAAATTCATTAGTTTCGTCAGGTAAGATAGTTTCTGATTTTGTCTTTCCAATATTCATGCCATGGAATTTCTACCACAGAATCCCAGACTTTTATCAGTGTGCACAACAGAGCGACTGTTCCAATTTTTGCATTGTGGACGTATTGCTTCGCACTCTTTAGCAGTTTTCTCTTTTCTTCGTATTCCTCGGATTTGCTTTGAGCGATGTACCTGTGGTTCATCAACTAGCATAACTCAGTTGACACAGAACGTGCGGATGTTTTTCTCCCTCGGATTATACGTATGAAGTATGTTTTTCGTAGAGAGAATAATGTACTACTTGTTCACCTACAACAGAACCAACTGTGGAAGTTACAATTTTCATAATGGCGTTTTTCGAGTTGGGACAATTTACTTCCTTGCAGATAATACCCAAAATGCAGATAATACCCAAAAGAGTGTGGTGGACTTTTTAAATCTTAATGTGAAGTGCGACCATCAACAGTTGCTGATCATATCATGACCAGGTGTAGGGATATGAGCCGCAGACAAATCTGATCCAGCTTCCACATGGAGAATGGGCAGTTACGTAAGTCTCCTTGTTGGTATAGTTTTAGGTCCCAGCCACTCCTCTTAATAACTGTTCTGTAGCATCAGAAAGATGATACCTGGCAGATGGTGGTGTTAACGACAGTAAAATATTCTACTGTATTGTGGACTATGCCGCTCTGAAGATTTGCGTTTCGTATTCCAACAATAACAGAGTAGCTCCAGATTCTCCCTGAAACCCATCAGATGTTCCCCCGTACGACTGTAGACTTGGGAGAAGCAATTTTGGGGCCCTCAACGAACAGGTTTGTTATCCCTTTGCTCATTCTTACCATCATCCCTGCAAAACTTGCTCAGATTAAAAGTTTTTAAAGTATATGTGAGCAAGTCGCCACTCATCTAGCACACAAATATCCCTCAGTGACTCCCAGACACACAATGTGAACATTACATGAGCAACCTTTCTTTGCTCTCCAGATACGTTCACATTTGTCAGAGAACTCCATACCATGCGTTAACCTAAGGCAAGGCTTACAGGCTGGCACATCGCAGCAAGAAATACCTTAGACAAATTATTCAAAAAGAAAAACAGCAAATGGGTGAAATAATTTATCAAGTTTTGAAACTTTGGGAAAATACTCATGTTCGGTGTAATAGTAAGAAACAAAAAAGTTCCCTTCCCCCCTCTCCTCTCCCCCTCCACATTCATAGGAAGAGTACATGCCACATTTTCCCTCCTCCCCCTCCCCCAAATCACAAGTTAATTTCTTCCAGTTTTTTTTTTTAATTTTTGCACAAAATTGTTAATTTTCAGTATACAACTGCAATCACAAAAAATATTTCTCTTAAAATTGTACACAAAATAGATCTTTGGTGTATTTTAAGTCAGATGAATAGTTTAAGAGCTATGTCTGTGAATAGAATCCTGTTAATGCACAATTTTTAAGCTTTTATTGCTTAGTTATGTAAATGAAAAAAGTAATTAAGTGTATGGAAATATTTTGTATATTTTCAGCTTGATGAAATTTCTTGTGTTCACTATTGTTGGAATCATGATTAGGTGCCCAACATGAACATGGCAAGTTTCCCTCACCGTTCTGCTACCACTGTGGCCCAGTTAAGTTGAATTTCTTTCATGAATCATGAACTTATTACAGCCTTGTGGGACAGTTCAGTTTGTTGTTACATGGTGTTTCTTCTTACTCTCCTTTCTTTTCCATGGACTGAATAATGCTGTGCCCTACCATCTGTTTTATCTGTGGTAAATCTCTTTCAGAAGGAGAGTTATCAAAAGGGATAAACAGCTATGAGTAAGCCCGTTCCACAGTGATTCTCACAGCTCAACAGTGCCCTAAGTGGGCTCACATTTCTTCAGTTTAAAAGTGCAGTTATCTCTCCAGGTATAAATGTGTACAGTTATCTGAACTGGAAGTCTATGGCTATATTTGATTTTCCTCTCAGTTCACATTCAGTTCCGTTGTTCACAGTGCTGTTGTGACAAAAAAAAAAAAAAAATAAATGATGGTGAGTGGCAGAAAAAGGAGAACTGCAGTTTTTTGCGTGTTTGCAGCTGTGGTTCTTTTTACTTTCTTTAATAATTTCCAAACTATGGATCAAAAGTTGTTTCTTTTCTTCATTACACTATCACAAGTCACACCAGATTTCAGAAGTTTCTATCTCTCTATTAAAGCATTGTACATGCTTCTACTTTTTTTTTTTACGTAATTGTAATACGAAGCACATTTTACATGCCAAAGCTCATGAACATTCCAGTTGTCTTCAATAAATGTCAAAAGTGCATTTTTTTCATCCATACAGCAAATGTGGCACACACTTGTTATGGCCCCTCACAGTCAGGTATCTGGCACTACACTGGCTTGCTTTGAGGGGGATAAAATTAACAGTTAGCAGTTTTGAGTTAAAAGGAGAGCTGCAGTTTGTTGGGTGTACCTCTACAGAAATACTCAAACACACTCTTTTCAGGATGTTCATATTCAACTTGTGTATCATCTTCTTCTACACTAAATCTGCCCACTTTTATCTGCACATTCAGAAGACATGTAGTCACCAGTTGCCCTCTTCTTCTTCCATCATTTTCCCATCCCACAGTCAGTTTTGATATTCTTGTTTTCTCTATTCTTCTTACATGTCCATACCACTGTAATTTTCTTTCATCCAACACATCACATATTCCTTCTTCCACTTCCCATATCTTTATTAGTTTGGTGTTCATCACATGGTCTTTGCTGGAAATTCTCATTGACTCTCCAGAAATCCATCTCTAATACTTTCATCTTGTTTGTACGTCTCTGATCAGTTGATCAAGTCTCTGCTCCATACATGTCCTGAGTGTGCCCAATCAATTAATCTCTTCTTTTAGTAATGTAGTGCCACAATTTTCTTTTCTCACCATTTCTATCTGTGACCACCTTAATTATGCAAGCTGCCCACCTAATCTTCAACATTATCCTATAACACCACATTTCAAAAACTTCTATTCTTTTCTTGTCTAAACTATCATCCATGTTTCACATCCATTCATGGCTACACGTCATGTAACACCTTCAGAAAAGACTTCCTAACACTTAAATCCACATTTGATGTCAAGAGATTTCTCTTCTTCAGAAACACTTTTCTTACCATTGCCAGTCTGTCTCTACCACGCCCATTATCAGTTATTTTGCTGCCCATTATCAGTTATTTTGCTGCCCAAACACCAAAACTCATCTACTACTTTAAGTGTTTTGTTTTTTAATCTAATTCCCTCAGTGTCACCTGATTTACTTTGACTCTGCTCCATTAACGTTGTTTTGCTTTTGTTGAATTTCATCTTGTATCCTCCATTCAGGACACTGTCCATTCCATTCAAATGCTCTTCCAAGTCTTTTGCTTTCTCTGACAGAATTACAATGTCATAGGCAAACCTCAAAGTTTTTATTTCTTATCCTTGGACTTTAATTACTTCCCCAAATTTTTCTTTGGTTTCCTTTAATGTTTGCTCAATGTACAGACTGAATAACATCAGGGATAAGCTACAATCCTGTCTCACTTCCTTCTCGACAACAGCTTCCCTTTCGTGCCCCTTCACTCTTGACTCTGCTGTCTGGTTTCTGAACAAGCTGTAAATGCGCTCATGCTCCCTGCATTTTACACGTACAACATTCAGAATTTTAGAGCAAGTATTCCAGTCAACACTGTCAAAAGCCTTCTCTAAGTCTACAAATGCTAAAAATGTAGATTTGCTTTTCCTTAAGCTATCTTCTAAGAGAAGTCAAAGAGTCAGTACTGGCTTTCATATTCCTGCATTTGAAGATTTCCGTCAAACAAGGTCGTATACCACAATTTCACAGTTTTTGTGGATGTAAAAGTAATTATTGTTTTCCTTTGGTACTACTCATTTAAAATTCTCATTGCATATGATCCAGCAATACAGTATGTATTACAGAACAGCAACATGTATTTAGCATACACTAAGGTAACAGAAGTCATGGGATATCTCCTAATGTCATATTGGACCTCCTTTGCTTGACATAGTGCAGCAAGTCAGCATGGCATGGACTCAACAAGTCACTGGAAGTCCCATGGAGAAATACTGATCCCTGCCATCTCTGTAGTTGCCCATAATTGCTAAAGCGTTGCTGGTACAGAATTTTGTGCATAAACTAAACTCTCAATTATGTCCCATAAATGTTTGATGGGATTCATGTCAGCTGATTGGGTGGTCACACCATTCACTCAAATTGTCCAGAATGCTCTTCAAACCAATTGCAAACAATTGTGGCCCAGTGACATGTCACGTTGCCATCCATAAAAATTCCATTGTTAATGGGGAACATGACGTCCATGAATGGCTGCAGATAGTCTCCAAGTAACTGAACATATCCATTTCCAGTCAATAATCAGTTCAACTGTACCAGAGGACCCAGTCCATTCCATGTAAACACAGCCCATACCATTATGGAGCCATCAACAACTTGCACAGTGCCTTGTTGACAACTTCAGTCCATGAGCACATGAGGTCTGCACTGCACAGGAACCCTACTATCAGCTCTTACCAACTGAAATCAGGACTCATCTGATCAGGCCAAGTCATCTTGGCTCCAACTGATATTGTCACAAACCAAGGAGAGGCACTACTGGCGATATGCTGCTACCAAAGGCACTCGTATCAGTCTTCTGCTTCCGTAGCCCATGAACTCCAAATTTCACTGAACTGTCCTAATGGATACGTTTGTCATACATTTCACACTGATTTCTGTGGATATTTCACAGAGTTTTCTTTGTCTTTTAGCAGTGACAACTACACAAATGCTGCTGCTCTCGGCCGATAATTGAAGGCCGTCAGCCACTGTGTTTTCTGTGGTCAGAGGTAATGCCTGAAATTTGGTTTTGTTGGCACACTCTTGACACTGTGGATCTTGGATTATGGAATTCCCTAACAAATTCTGAAATGCATCTAGCTCCAACTACCATACTGCATTCAAAGTCTGTTAATTGCCATCATGGGGCCATACTCAAGTTGAAAACCTTTTCACATGAATTACCTGAGTGCAAATGACAGCTCCGCCATTGCACTGCCCTTTTACACCTTGCATATGTTACACTACCACCATCTGCATATGTGCCCATCACTTTACCACTACTTCTATCACCTCAGTGTATTTTACAATATTTAGAAAGTTATCTTAGTTTTTACATCACTTCCTGTGTAAGATTGTTGCATAACCAGAACTGTTCACTCAGCGGGTAAGTTCACACAAGATTCCTTGTATTGCATGTCAGGGTATTTATACATATCCAACAAGTCCCTCATATTCCCTACCAGTAGACGAAGAAGTTCTTTATATAACCAACGACATCTCATAACAGGTACAGGGATGTAAACTTGTGTTGGTTTTTCTCTTTTGTTTTAACAGAGAATGACATTATGACTAAGATGCAGATACACGGCATTTGAGTCATCTGCACCGATACTGCACCATATAATTAGTAATTTTCAATTTGGGCCCGACATCATGATTCCTTCAAGAACATTGATAGCAACAAAGGCATACTGGTTCATGTTCTTTGTAACGAAAGGTGCTCTTAAAGAAGCTTCAGTTATTACTTTCATAGGTAATGATGACATCAATTACTCTTCTTCTCTCTCTTGATTAATGCAAAAGTATGGTCCCAAGGCAACAATCCATGTCCCGAAACAATAAACTTATGCTGTACTGTTGTAAAATATCGAGTCAAAACAAGGTAGTTGCATAAAAGTATCATTGTCTGGTTGCTGTTTTGCCCAAACCAGTGGCCAGACCAAGTAAATTATTCTAGTTTTCAACTTTTATATTATACAGTGTTCTTGAATGTACCACTTTTGATGTAGCTTTTTTTTTTTTTTTTTTTTAAGCACATCTTCACCAGCTGTAGAAATATAAGATTTTCCATTGTTCCTCCTGCTTTTCTTGACCGTCTGCTTCCAATCTGATGGATTTATTTTCATTTCTCAACTTTTATTTAATGATACAATGTCCTTTGAAGTGAAACTCACATCTGTCATTTTCACTGATTTACGTTCCCTCATATAGAGCCTGTATATACTCCCTCCACCTGTTTCCTTCTTTGATTAGTACTGGTTTTCCATCAAAGCTCTTGACATTCACACAGCTGCTTCTGTTTTCTCCAAAGGCCTCTTTAATTTTCCTGCATGTGGCATCTGTCTTTCTCTTAGTGACCCCTTATTATAAATTCTTAAAAATCATCATCTAGCCATTACTGCTTAGCCATTTTGCACTTCCTTCAATCTCATTTTTTTAGACTTTTTTTTATTCCATTTTACCTGGTACATTTGCTGCATTCTTATATTTTCTCCTTTCACAAATATAATACAATAAGTCTCATGATATCCAAAGATTTCTACTAGGTCTTGTCATCTTACCTATATGATCCTCTGCTTCCTTCACTATTTCATCTCTCAAAGCTACCATTTGTCTTCTACTGTATTCCTTTCCCCTCATGTAATCAATCATTGCCCAGTGATCCCTATGAAACTCTCAACAGCCTTTGGTTATCTCCATTTATCCAGGTCCCATCTTTTTGCAATGTACTTTCAAACCTTTTTGCAATGTCTTCAGTTTTAATCTACAGTTCATAATGACTAGTATGTGGTCAGAGTCCAAATCTGTTCTCAGAAATAACTTAAAATTTAATATCTGGTTCTGAAATCTCTGTCTTACCATTATATAATCAGTCTGAAACCTCCCGGTGGCTCCACGATTCTTCCATGTCTACAACATTCTTTCAAGATTAGAAATGATTAAAGTGTTAGCAATGATTAAATTATGCCCTCTGCAAAATTATGCCAGGCAGGTTCTTCTGTCATTCCTGTCCCCTAGTCCATATTCACATACTAATTTTCCTTCTGTTCTTTTTCCTACTACTGAATTCCAGCTCCCATTATAATAACATTTTTGTCTTGTTTAACAGTCTGAATAATTTCTTTTATCTCTTCATACATTTCTTGAATCTCTACTCATCTAGTAAGCTTTGACTACTGAAGTGGGTGTTTACTTCATATTGATCTTGGCTACAATAGTGCGTTCACTATGCTGTTCATGGTAGCTTACCTGCATTCCTATTCTCTTATTCATTACTAAACCTACTTCTGCACTCCCCTTCTTAACTTTGTTTTTATAAGCCTGTATTCATTGACTACAAGCCCTGTTCCTCCTGCCACCAAACTTTGTAATTCCCACTACAGTTAAATTCAATCTATCCATCTGCCTTTTTAAATTTTCTAATCTACCTGCACAATTAAGGAATCTTACATTGCAGACTCTGACCCTCAGAATACCAGTTTTGTTTCTCTTGATGATGGCATCCTCCTGAATAGTCCAATGACAACTTCTTCCCGAGCACTCCCTACCCGAAGATCCAAATGGAGGACTATTTTACCACCAGAATATTTTACCCAGGAGGGTGCCATCCTTTAATCCTACAGTAGAACTGCACGACCTCAGGAAAAATTATGACTGTAGTTTCCCCCTGCTTTCAGCTATTCACAGTACTAGCACAGAGGGGCCATTTTGACAGATGTTATACCCTTCCCTTGTGGATGCACCTACGTTACAGCTATCTGCATTGCTGAGGCACGCAAAATTCACAGTTCTGCTCCATAGGATTGAAGTGAGCATCCCAATGATCTTGTTTCCATTACTGATTAGAAATGTATACTGTTTCTTCATAATTAATATGCAAACCCCAGTTTTTAGACTCTATTTCTAGCTGACTGCATACATAATTTGCATTATTCCCAGTATTAAGGATACTGCCTCCTGTCCCCTCATTTCATGTTACACCTTCCACGGCATTCATCACTACTCTGGCAACAAACATGAGACATGCGCAACCCAAACACTGATTTTTCTGGAATGTTGTTGACATGGACTTGTGATTTGCAATTTTTAAGAGATATGTGTGATCTTTTTAGTGAAATGTACATAATTATTTTATCTCATAATTCAAAATTGGTAGTTTTCAGTAGTAGGGGTATATTGAAGTGCACAAATTATGTCTGTAAAGACTGGCCCTGGAATATTTATCTTATGGCTCTCTGAATTAATTATAGAAAGTGCTTCACATTTCTCTGAAATTTCAAGTCTAATTAAATGGGCTATGAAACAATAGTTTTGAGACAAGAGGCTCTGTTTTGGTACATAGTATGTTACCATATATTTGTAAAGCATGTAGCTCTTGTTGGTTGCATAAAGACCCTGCAACAGGGAACTCAATTTTCCCAACAGTGGGAGTAAATCTGATGACCAACTTGACAACAGTATGTCAAAGAAAGCAATAAAACAATGAAATCTGACATAGTCAGTCTGGAGCAAGTAATCTATTTGAAATACACTCTTTTTTTTTCAAATGTCTTGATCATATTTGGTAGATTTGTTGCAGTTTACTGGCCTTTTGTAGATTATTAGTTCAGTTGATGACTCATTAAGATTCAAACTTATTTAGCACTAAAACAACAAGCTTCAAACTATCCCTCAGAATACCCAATGGAGGTCACGTGACTGCTAATGTTTTTACTGTAGTTTAAGCTCTTTCCATGCTACTACCAGGGCAGTTCAATAAGTAATGCAACACATTTTTTTTCTGAAACAGGGGTTGTTTTATTCAGCATTGAAATACACCAGGTTATTCCCCAATCTTTTAGCTACACAACACTATTTTTCAACGTAATCTCCATTCAATGCTACGGCCTTACGCCACCTTGAAATGAGGGCCTGTATGCCTGCACGGTACCATTCCACTGGTCGATGTCGGAGCCAATGTCGTACTGCATCAATAACTTCTTCATCATCCGCGTAGTGCCCCCCACGGATTGCGTCCTTCATTGGGCCAAACATATGGAAATCTGACGGTGCGAGATCGGGGCTGTAGGGTGCATGAGGAAGAACAGTCCACTGAAGTTTTGTGAGCTCCTCTCGGGTGCGAAGACTTGTGGGAGGTCTTGCGTTGTCATGAGGAAGGAGAAGTTCGTCCAGATTTTTGTGCCTACGAACACGCTGAAGTCGTTTCTTCAATTTCTGAAGAGTAGCACAATACACTTCAGAGTTGATCGTTTGACCATGGGGAAAGACACCTAACAGAATAACCCCTTCAGCGTCCCAGAAGACTGTAACCATGACTTTACCGGCTGAGGGTATGGCTTTAAACTTTTTCTTGGTAGGGGAGTGGGTGTGGCGCCACTCCATTGATTGCCGTTTTGTTTCAGGTTCGAAGTGATGAACCCATGTTTCATCGCCTGTAACAATCTTTGACAAGAAATTGTCACCCTCAGCCACATGACGAGCAAGCAATTCCGCACAGATGGTTCTCCTTTGCTCTTTATGGTGTTCGGTTAGACAACGAGGGACCCAGCGGGAACAAACCTTTGAATATCCCAACTGGTGAACAATTGTGACAGCACTACCAACAGAGATGTCAAGTTGAGCACTGAGTCGTTTGATGGTGATCCGTCGATCATCTCGAACGAGTGTGTTCGCACGCTCCGCCATTGCAGGAGTCACAGCTGTGCACGGCCGGCCCGCACGCGGGAGATCAGACAGTCTTGCTTGACCTTGCGGCGATGATGACACACGCTTTGCCCAACGACTCACCGTGCTTTTGTCCACTGCCAGATCACCGTAGACATTCTGCAAGCGCCTATGAATATCTGAGATGCCCTGGTTTTCTGCCAAAAGAAACTCGATCACTGGCCGTTGTTTGCAACGCACATCCGTTACAGACGCCATTTTAACAGCTCCGTACAGCGCTGCCACCTGTCGGAAGTCAATGAAACTATACGAGATGAAGCGGGAATGTTTGAAAATATTCCACAATAAATTTCCGGTTTTTTCAACCAAAATTGGCCGAGAAAAAAAATGTGTTGCATTACTTATTGAACTGCCCTCGTACATTCCATTATTCTTGTTTTGCTTTTATTGATATTCATATCCTAATTTCAAGACACTGTCCATTCTGTTCAACTGTTCTTCCAAGTCCTTTGCTGTCTCTGACAGAATTATGCCATAATGATATTTACAATAGAAACTCCTCATCACATCTCCCTCAGATTCAGTGGTAAGATGGTCCAGTGGATAGCCCGTCAAAAACTGAACACAGATATATGAAAACAGGAAGAAGGTGGATTGAACAGTGAAAAAACTGCAAAATAGAATCAATGAACACTCCCAGAACAACAAGTGCGATAAAGATCAGTCTGAAAAGGCAATGACATCATGGGTACATGGTCATGGTGTTGGACTGCCAAGCAGGCAAGCCATGTTCGAAACTACCCTTGCCTTTTTTTATTTTTTATTATATAACATTATGAACTGTTCATCCAGTCACTGAAATGTTTGTTCTCTTTCTGTAGTCTTGGCAGTTGCAGAATATGAATCATGAGGTAAGAATACATTACGATCGCAAGTAAATGTCATGGATAGTGAGAGCAAGCAAAGTATCACATGGATGTCCCACAGAAACAAAAATAACAAATAAACAGGCGTGAATTATGTTACAGCAAAGGAATTCAAGAATGAAGACTTCCAAAACAGAACACAACTTCAAAACATTAAAAGCTTATGTTTTGACAGAGTACAGAGAAACTGTGTGACTGTGAAACTGTCGCATTCATTTTTTGCAGCTTGTGTCACAAACTATTACGTTTTCATCATTTCCTTGGGAGTGATCACATTGACATTCATATGAACACCCATATTGGGCAAGGAGGCATATCTTACTCACTTATCAGATATACAAACTAGTTGCGTCGATAAGGGATTTGTATCATATGACACACATACTGTCGCTAATGCCATGTATGACACACCAGTTGTGTTTACCAATGGAGGATTTGGCTAACTTGTCACCTGGTCATCAAATGTTTGCTACTCCCATTTAAAAGCCATTTCCTTCTGGCTGCTAACGGAGTAGTTATGCAGAATCGACTGTCATTTTAGGTCCCTACCTTACAACTCGCTGTTGCAAATGGATAACCACTTTACCATGATGCCATTTGTCCTCCCGGGTGCTCCAGATTGCGTTTCTTGTTCCTGGACCATTCACTGTTTCTATTTTGCTTTTTTTTCATATTCAGTACACATATTTCCTGTTTTCATGCTTTAACTGTGTTCAGTTTTTGATGAGCTTTCCACTGGGCCCTCTTACCAGTATATCTGAGGGAGAGTTTCCCTTGGTAGTATTTATCCTCTTTAATATTGCTTTATTTTTTCTAGTATCATAATGTAGACAGCTCCTCCAAACTCAAGTTGAACAAATTACCATTGAGCACAATGTGTACACCTGTTTCAATGCACCTTTTCACCACATGCAGTTTATTTTCAGTAATGAATATGCTAAGTGTCCTAGCTGCAGATTTACTGTGTGCTTTCCATGCCTATATATCCAGCAGTCTCAAATAAAATTTTCCTGAGTTTTCCCTCCTACAGAATTTGTAGGTGCAACATGCTGTTTCATCAGTCCCAAACGTTTGGTGACCAACATCAGCTCTCCTTCCAGCATTTTTTACTGTAGCACCTCCAAATTTAATAATAAATAATATAAAGATGAATTTTATATTTCATAGTTACATTAATTATAAAATTTTACTCACCTCTTCCAGTCCCTCTGCTATGGGTGCAACACTTGCAAGTCGCAGAACGATACCAGAACTACCTACACAAGCTATAGCATCACTGTGGTCAGAAGAAACCCTTGGTTGGTCATTATCACCACTGGTTTCTGATTAATCACTACCTGAGGGCACCAGAGGATTTTATTCATTGCCCAATGCTAAACTTTCATTGTGCTCTCTCTGAAACTCTTATACCTCAGATTGAGAGAGAGATATCTGAAGAGCTTCTGTAACTTCAGCTTCAGAAAGGCCATGACTGTGGTAACAATCCATTATCATTACCAGTCACACTGTTAGTGACAAAAACAGATATGCAAAAAGTGTTTTACACACACACACACACACACACACACACACACACACACACACACACACCACTGTATGAAGTTCATCTTTATTGGCTAACAAAAGCACCAAATAAAGCAGATAAAACGTATATCTGTGACAAGAGATCAACAGACTGCACGAGAACCAATGGTTAATTTGTAATTACCTTAAAATTTTGTAGTTACAAAGCAAAATAATTCAATAAAATTAAACCTGCTGTAAAAAAAAAGTAATAAAATTTCACACCTTAAAATAAAAAGTGGTCAATTGATGTCAGTGTTTCAGCGTTAACTGTACTGTATCTACCAAATTCAATCAAGACATTTTTGAAGTGGAGAGAGCAATAAAAGAAGTATGCATGACACAAACAGCAGCATTTCTTCCACCTTTCCTTGTCCCACAGTAGACCACACACTCACCTACATCCATACTCCGCAAGCCACCTGACGGTGTGTGGCGGAGGGTACTCAAATGAAGGAAACCCCATGCTTCACAATTGAGAGCCTGAGGATAGTTTTTCCCTCCACTTTCTAAAAAAAGACAATGGTATTAGTCTTACTATAGACTGAAACGTATATTAAAAAAAGTCACTTTTCTTACATTCCCACGTTAAAAAAAATTATTAAATGTATCAGATGGTCACATTGTATGATGTTTGAAATCCTTGCAGCAGCCCAAGCCTTATGGACTGAACCACGCACTCCCACCATCCCCCTCCTGTTTCAGTGAGAGAGTCTGAGAGGCCACTTAGTTCAGTTACAATAGCCACTTTTGGCCACGATAAGTGGATCCTCTTTAGTGGTTCTGACAGTAGTGGAGAAAATTGGCCCAGTTGGAAGATGTTTATTTGTTTCCAAGGGCTGCCAATATTACTGTGTGTGTCACCTCTCCTTATGTATAAGTACAAAACAGAGATAGCAGTGGCAGCATTGCAGCAAAGGCATTGCCACTGCCTTTCCCTCAGCACTACTCTCTCTTCAGCAATCATAATGCACTGGCAAGGCAAGGATCTGCCGTTTCCGACAGCCTCTATGTGAAAAGTCAACTTAACATTGTCAAACAGTAGGCTGTACAGTCTGCCTAAGATCCACAATGAAATTGTGCTCTACGACATATTTTGAGTAATATGCAAGCAGCCACCTATGATTTAGCCACGTACTTGGCTTCTTTATTGAAATACATTTTAGGCAAGTGTCCATACCTTATTAGAAATTCTGCTGATATTATCAACAGACTTAGGTCACTTAAGCTGTAAAGAAACAACTCACTTGTCAGTTTAGCTGTTAATTCCCTTTTCACAAAAATGCCTCTCATGGATTTGCTACATTTAATTGGCAAAAGGTTTGGAACTGACATTACAGTGTTGTTTGAGCACATTCTCTATTGAATATGCTTTATATGTAACAATAAGTTATTTTGGACATTCAGATGATGTCACCAAGGGATAACCTTTGTCTACCATGTCAGTCGACCTTTTTTTGACCTCATGGTATAGACATGAAAACAAAATTTGCTATGCAGATGGAGAAATAAAGTTGGTTGCCAGTTTTAGATGTCTCAGTGTGATGTAAGAGCAATGGCACACTTGGACATTCAGTATTTGTAAAGGCCACTCCTACAGACCTGTATTTACATGCTACTAGTTGCCACCATCCAGCACAAACAATGGACGATCTGAAGACACTGTGGTACTTCGATACATCAATCCGTGTGATCTCTCTTTATGATGATCTTTGAATTCACTTGATGTCTAGTTTTGTTTTGAGTTGTTATGTTTTGTGATCATGAAGGGAATAAAGTATACTATTACAATAAAGTGTTGTTGTTGTTGTGGTCTTCAGTCCTGAGACTGGTTTGATGCAGCTCTCCATGCTATTCTATCCTGTACAAGCTTCTTCATCTCCCAGTACCTACTGCAACCTACATCCTTCTGAATCTGCTTAGTGTATTCATCTCTTGGTCTCCCTCTACGACTTTTACCCTCCACGCTGCCCTCCAATACTAAATTGGTGATCCCTTGATGCCTCAGAACATGTGTTCTGGTGTTATATGTTATTATTTCACCATAATATCATTACTCGCCACATTGGTGACCCCGTGCTACATGTTTCCTGTGAATCCTGTCATTTGGACCATTTCCACTATCGAAATACCACAGAACAACGTGGCCTACAATAGGAACGACTGTTATGACACAGCAGTTGACTCCATCTACCGGTTCTACACCTACACGTATGTCTTCTGCTTCAATTTTCCACCATTGTACTTCGAATCATTTGAAAACAGAAAACTGTGACCAATTTTCATCGGCATCAGCACCATTTACCCTACAAAGTGCAGACAATGAACATCACTGCACATTCTCTTACGCCCTGTGAACATTTTCCAGGACAATTTACTCATTATGTCACTCCATCAATGGGTTTCTGTGCACACGATAGTGCGGGTGTGTCAGAAAATCTATTTGTTACTCTTTCTAATTCCAACCTTCAAATGACGCCATTGGCTCTGCACCATGGCGCCATATTGCCGACAGATCACACAACCTCATCAAATTCGACAATAAACCACAAGTGTTCAATTCAGCACAACAGCAACAGTGCTTGAACAGTGACCTTTTATTAATGAAGAATGTGGCTTTCGTTGCCGCCCCGTCTGATACTCCTAGATTGAGCATTCCCAGTGCACCAGAATTAGCAAACAAACCTCCGCAGAGTACTGAGTTGTGCATATCGAATCTCAAAGGTGGGCACAGCCATTTCTACCATGCCGGTCAGCCCTGCAACCGCATCTTTCGCGTCGGGTTATACGAACAAACATGAAGAACCGTGTAAAGTCAAGCGTCCAGATATTCTGCAGACTGCTGCAACATCATGTTTGTTCATCACTTCGCTCCTGCCTGTTATTTCAAGACACCTACCACAACTGCCTTTGCTTGTATCGATAAAAGAATAGTGAAAATGATCTGCGGAACACGACATAACTAAACTAAACTTAACAAGTTTAGCCTGAAGACAAGGTTTGCTCTTGTGGACAGCATCCTCAATGTCCATGGAGTCTTATCCGCTGAAGCACAGTTTGTATCTTTGATTGCAGCTCTGCACAAGCACACAGATTTGACATCAGATCTCATCCTCACGGCTACAACGAGGGGACGCTATAAACACACTAAATCTATTATTCTGAAGCGCTTGTGGAGAACTCCACAAGAAGCAATTTATCACATAGTGCACAATGTATCACTTGGTGAGCTCACACTATCGCAGTTGTGCCAAAAAAATCAGAGCATTGATCTATCCCTCCTTCCTGTCTGACTCCACTTTGTGGTCACTATGGATAGTGAAAATACTGGAAGCTCTCCACCTGCAACTTTTATCACATGCCACCGACGCATTAGAAATGCACCTACAGTTAGCAGACGACGCCTATAAAATAATCAGATGTCAACAACTCACCGCAACGCAGAGATCTTCACTGACAGTTGGCAATATTGCACACATCCCAGCACGTACTTCCGCGCAAGGCTGCACTTGGTCACTCCAGTCAACAACCTCGGTTGAGGTGTTACCTGGTGGCCATGGCAGTAAACCGCCTCCCCCCTCCATGCCTCCTCACTCAGGCCCCGTCTCTGCCTCACCTGATTCCATCGCTGCAACTACAGATGTTGCACACAGTCTGCAGCCGTACCCTGTATATCTGCTGTGTTGGTACCACACCAATCACAGAGATGCGACTCAGAAGTGCCTCCCGCAGTGCAACCTGCATCCAAACTTCCGTCGCTGGATGAGTTAGGCATATCACCTTGTGGGTATTCTACAGGGCACCTGCAGCAACACCAATCTTCACACAATAAACAACTACCTCAAGGCAAATTGTACGTACGTGACCTCATCAACGACACGTTCTTCCTGGTTGACACCGGCGCAGATACCAGTGTCATACCTCCAGTGTTGTCAACTTCGCCACCGACGCCATCCGTCATGACATTGCGAGCAGCAAACAATTCATCAGTCACTGTTTACGGCTCCACACACCTTCCCCTACAATTAAAATGAAATTTTATTTTGAATGGACATTCAACGTGGCCTACATTGATAAGCCAGTGTTGGGCATTGATTTTCTACGAAACTATGGCCTCTCTCCAGATTTATCGTCGGGAACAATGCTCCATCACTCTTGTGATACATGCATCAATGACTCCTTCGTCACAACACACACACAATCACATGCAACAATGACTGCGTCTTTGCGCCAGTTGGCTGAACTCACATCCCTCACTTCAAGCCTGGTGGACTCACTGTGCAAGCTACTCAACCAACGACATCACATTGCAGCTCTACATATGGCCAAGATGTTGCTGCAGACACTGATCAACAACAATTCACTGAAGTTCTCCATTAATGTTATTACAAACGGTACACGACGTAGGCTACATACTATGGAAGGACCCCCTGTCCACAAAAAAGCACACTGCCTATCAGCGAAGAAACTTCACACCACAAAAGAATGCATTCAGAAACTTTTACAACTAGGAATCGTACATTCTTCTGACAGTAACTCGTTATCAGCTATTCATCTTGTCTCCAAAAAGAACTCAACCTTCAGACTTATCGGAGATTACCATAGACTCCACACCCGCATCATTTTAGACAACTATCTCATGCCCCACACTGCAATTACATGGTGCTCGGCATTTTATCATCATTGACTGTCGTAAGGCATATAATCAGATTCCAATGGACAAAGATGACATTCTTAAGACAGCCATTATAACCTCCTTTGGCTCGTTCGAATATTGCTATGTGACTTATGGGCTTAAAAATGCAGATGAGACATGACAACATTTTGTATACTCATTACTTCACCAGTTCCCATTTTGTTATGCTTATCTTGATGACATTTTAATTTTCTCTGTCTCTGCTAATGAACATGACCAACATCTATCTCTAGTACACTGCGTGCTCACAGATAACAGCATGCAGATAAACGTAGACAAATCCCAGCTGCATCAGCCAGAAGTTACGTTCCTGGGCCACGAACCTACGTCGCTTTGGGCATGATCAATTTTTTCAGACACCACATCCCTCATGCCACCTCCCTGCAGTCTCCGCTAACTGATACCTCGCAAGGCAAACGTATCTTGGGCAACCAAAAGGTTACATGGACCCAGGACATGACTCACAACATCAGTGACCTAAAAATGGCCCCAACTAATGCAGTCACACTAACCCATCCCAGTGCCGATGCACCTATCTCAATCACTACAGACACTAGTGACACCGCGATCAGCGCCATGCTGCAGCAACACATTCGCAAAGTGTCTCAACCACTACGGTTTTTTTTTCTTTTTATGGATTTTGTCAGCCAATATACAATGGACATACATTTTATCGGAGGTGCAAGTAACATTGTAGGAGACTACATGTCACACATTAATTCTATTACAAGCCTGTTTGATCCCACAGAGCTTGCACACCTACAAACTACTGATCCAGAGGTACAGTCGCTAGCTCTCCACATTCAACCATGCCCTCTCCCTGGAGTTACAAAACCGATTCTTTGTAATACTTCGACTAACATACCACAACCACTCATACCCCATCCCCTTCGACAGGCCATTCTCTCTTTGCTGCGCGGTCTAGTACATCCAAGCATCATAGTGACACTACGCCTAGTAAGTGAACATTTCATTTGGCCACACGTCAAGAAAGACTGTCGTGAGTGGGCACGAATCTTGCCAATGTGCCAAAGTTGGTCGACACGCACAACCCCTCTGGGACACTTTGAAATACCAAAGGGACACTTCAAACACGTTCATATGGGCCTCGTCAGCCCCTATCCCCCTCTAACGGCCACCGTTACATTTTGTCAGTCACAGACTGTGTGACACAGTCGGTGGAGGCAATTCCTTTGAATTATATCTCAGTGGATATCATGGCTAGAGCATTTATTACCTGCTGGCTCTCCCATTTCTGTTGCCCTGCATCCATCACCACAGATCAGAGTAGGCAATTCGGATCTCTACTCTTCAAATGATCGTGTGTCCTATGTGGGGCCAAGAGTTTCCGTTCAACAGCATACCATACCCAAAGTAACGGGTTAGTGAAGCACTGACAGCGCATACTAAGAGCAGCATTAATGTGCCACTCCAACTCTTGGTCGGATGCACTTCCAGGGGTACTACTAGGCATTCGCACCTCTGGCAGAGGTCCTTTATAGCAAATCCCTGGTACTCCCAGCAGAATTTGTCAAGGACACTACTTCTTTTCATGAAGAGAGGCTACCCTCCTTAGTCGAGCAAGGTCGCTCTCATATCTCACATATGTGCACAACACAACCACGAGCACATACTTCGCCCCTAGACTTTTTACACAAGAATTGCAGACTGCTACTTTATTATACTGCGAGATGACACAATTCATCCGGCTCTTACTCCACCCTATTCAGAACCTCAGCGGGTTCTTGACTGTGCTGCTAACTCTATGCCCATTTTGCTAAATGGGACACCAGAAAAGGTCTCTCTACATAGAGTTAAACTGGTCTGGGTCCTCACTGAACACTTCTCGAACAACGAGGCCTCAGAGCTTCCCCCAACTGTCAACACAACAAGTGAACCAGTTTTCATTAAGTGTTCAGCAGGCACTTCCATCCCACCTTCCTCTACATCTTGTGAAGCCATTGTTGGTGATCATGTCTCCCCTAGTGACAGTGATGCATGTGACGAACTTCCCATACCCTTCTTCTCACCGCCAACACCGTGCTCAGCTATGACCACATTTATTGTCAATGTGTCGGCATTCCCAATGGATGACATCTCAATGCAACGTCATAATGACTATTTTTTGTGCACCTTCTCATGTATGTAAATCTAAGAATGTTAACCTCACGCTCATCCGAGCTATTCACTTACCCAAAGATTTTCTCAGCGGCTCCCTTCGAGCTTTTATCGACGAGGATGGCGTACTGTCAATTGTCATTCTATGCGACCGTCCACAGTCCCTCTCTTCCCCTCTTACTCAGATCCCACTCACCTGCGCTGGTCGTCTCCTACGCCAACCGACATGGATGAAAGATTATGTTGCATCTCCCCTGATCGCCTCCCCAATACAATCCCTTCTCCTTTTGCTCCTACACCATGCTCCACAGTCCCAAGATGGGCCTCTGTGGCAGTTCAATACATCGATCCATGTGATCTCTCTTTATTATGATCTTTGAACTCACTTGATGTCTAGTTCTGTTCTGTGTTGATACGTTTTGTGATCACAAAGGGAATAAAGCATACCATTATGATAAAGTGGTGTTAAATGTTATTATTTCACCATAATATCATTACTCACCACAACCTTGATTCACCAAGCTCATACCACATCAGATGCCAATAACTTACAAGTGGAACTGGAACACCTCCAAACTGTATTCCTGGACAATGGATATTCCTCTCAGCAGGTACAAAGGAGTGCTACAGACGTACAGAATGGAAGAACCCAACAGGATGTGGCCTTCAGAATGACAGCTTACTTGCCATATATTGGAAATAGAGTATTGATAAAACACAAAGTAAATATGGCCTTTTGCAGTCTGTAAAAAATCTCAGTGATTTTGGGATGTGTCAAAGATGGTTTAGAGCTGGGCAAGAAAAATGTTTGCATGATTTTGTGCAAGTGCAGAAAATCTTATACATGGCAAATAACGCACTCTCTTCAGGAGCATATTGTTGAACACCAGTTGCACACTCACCTTTACTAATCCAGTAAGTCCAATATCACCAAACATTGTATTTTCACTAGTCTTTCGATGAAATACAAATACATAAAAATGGTGGTCCATACCTCAAACTTGTGGAACTCCATCATCAGTGAATCACTGGATATGTATGTGCTTGGTACCAACCAAGGAAAGTTTCCAGTCAAATATTGCACAGAATCCTGTAATGTAAAACTTTGTGCTCTGCATGGATGGCATCATTTTGCAATTTTAGCATGTAAAAGTGATCAACATTATATCAATGAGGTGAGCTTCCACCATGGGAGCACAGCACAGTGCAGCAAAAGGTCACACACTCAGAGTACACCATGCACCCAAAGGTTTTTAATAGGGGAGCTCAATGCATTCTCACCATTATCTACCTGAAGATGGCTACAAGACATTGCACCGAAAGTATTTAGACAGCCCCCTGTAACTGATAGAAGAAAACCATGGGGGGGGATCAGTATCTCTCTCTCTCTCTCTCTCTCTCTCTCTCTCTCTCTCTCTGTAAATGCAGTGTGTCATTGTTATTCAAGAGTTATTATTTGTTCACATATTAGACAACTTGAAGAGATTTGAGGAAATCTGAGCATAGGAGTAAACAATGGCACAATTATGTTTATCAGCTCTAGTGTCCTCAGGACTGCCAATGATTCCATATCAAAAATTGCAAGTCTGAAACAATCCTAGGCAACCGCATTATTTAGGGTAGGAAAGACCTATACCTGTAGGGTGCAACATTAGTGCCATTAAGCACTGCTTTGAGCAAATTGCAAGTGGGTTGTTGATAATAAGACATTTAAGAAAATCTTTTTCAGCTGTACGAAACACTAATGTCTTGTGAGAAATTCAGCAGACTGCATACACAATTAACTATAAAAAACTGCCCCGACACTGAGTACAGTAGTAGTTATAGAAAGCTGTAGTAGCCAGTCAGTTATATTAATGGATTTTGAGTGTGCTAGTCTCATTTAACTATACATAATTGAAGGGGGATTATTTAAAAGCCTTGTAGATGTGGAGCAGACAGACTACAAAATCACTTTAGAACATTTTAACACCTGTACACTGATGCCCCATAATACCTTAAGTGCAGCAAGTTTTGTCAAAATTGTGGCCCAAGAAGTCGATGGTCTTTTTAAAACTCTAAACACTCTCTCTATTTTGGAGTGCGATTGGCCTGAGACTGTGCCTAGTAATAGTAAAATCTATACATAGCATTTTCTAAAGAAAATTCCAATCAAATGTTACTGGACTACAATTCCCCACCACTCTGTCAGCTGCAAATCATAAGTAGCCACTGCAAGCCAGGGTGAGAAAGCAGCTGCATAAGTGTGCAGAAATAATGAGCACTGTACTGGAGCCCACAAAGTGAATGTTACAGCAGCAATAGTTATATCTTTACAGAGATGAACGATCATTCTCTTGCCCAAATCTAGTTTACGAAATAACTATAACAACATAACTTATATCTGTGTGTTCAGCCACCACTTGGTGAGTAGATTTTTACCTATACAATTAATTTATTTTGTCAAAAATTGATTGTTTTCATTGTTATATAACTCATATTTGGGAACGGACAGCCACAAGAAGACACAGTTGTTCCTAGAAGGCCCATTTAAATACTATACAGCAGCATAAAAGAAATAAGAAAAGTTTTACTAGCAGTAAATTACATACTATTACCACACACAACAGCCTAGAGATTTTTTGCATGAATAAATAAGTATGAAAAGTGATAACTGAATGATTATTTCTTTAATCAAATTTTATAAAAGATGTCACAGACTGGCTCTCATCAATTTTTGTCATACAAATATGATCTGAATGTCATTGCTGGATATCAGTTTTCTAAAGCAGTACGCTGACAAAAAATTTCATGCTTTTTAATGCAGCTGTGTGCGTAGTGTTCTTGTCTTGTAATTGCAAGGTTGATGATTTGATTATCATGAGACAAACCTTTTTCTTTCCTTTTATTTGAATGATATGTTTATCATCAAACTCACGTGATGGTTAACTAATATTGGATCACAATTTTCCAATATAAAATATATCTTTTATTTTCAACTAATTATTACATAAAAATGTGGGTATTCATAACAAATTTAAAAACAGTATTAAAAATGGTATCACTGATAAATGAATAATTATAAGTAACAATAATATATTTATTATTTTTTGTGCATGATGATAATTTATTCTAAATACATTTTCATGTGATTAGTAGTTAAAAAATTTTGCTTTATGTAAAAAGTTTTGATGGAGTATTTGTTAATTAACATTTCAATTTTGTAATACGAATAAAATTTAAAATTGCATCTAGTAAGGATCACATAATTACAAGACAAGAACACCATGCATGCAGATCAGTTGAAATGCTCAAAAATTTTTGTACTGAACAGTCGGAAATCTTCAAAAGGGATTTTTAGATTTTTTTAAAGAAGTGCATTGCATTGATCTTCAAACCTCATAGGTATTAAGAAATTCAAAGAGAGTCACAGTGCATCAGATCCCCTTGTAAGCAGTTACAAACCATAAAAACTGTCAAAAGTTTGTGAAATTAGGAAAAAAAAGAAAAATGCAAGCTTTAACGAAATAGACTATCAATGAACAAATCCACCTGGAATTTAAAGATACTGTTAAATCACAATGCAGGCTGGTAGAAACTATTCAAGTCGCAGGTAATTTTCCAAACTTTTGACTTACATCCAAGAGAATCTACACAGACTGATTAACGGTATAGCAAAACTAACAAACTCATGCATTTGATATTAAATGTGATGGTTATCTGAAGAGTACATCAGCAACTTTGGCCAGAATTTTTACAGATGTTGAGTTAGTCGAATCATATAGCTTATCCATTGTCCATGTAAAGACTTTCACAAATATTGCCTAAAGAACTTGTGCTGATGTGTTATGGACTGCTTAATTATACATATTACCTGTTGAGGAACAATACATCTTGAAAAATGGCATATTTTGTGATATACTTTGAAATATTTTGTCACACAACTGTTCAACAACAATGCAGGCCTTTAGAGGTCTGCTGCAAAAATTATCCAATCATCACTTTGTTATACAGTTGTTTTAGTATTTCAAGGTAATGGGTCATAATACAAAAAAGGATTCTGTTCAGATTGGCACTGGCCATACATGCCTTTGCACTTCGCCAGACTACATTTTCACCAACTCATAACAAACACAGTCCCAAAAAATGCAAGGAAGAGTTACAAAAATAACTCAATTGAATGCTATGAAGTACTGCCCCAGTGCAGAATGCAAGACACAGGATTGATTAATTAACTGTGAAAACAGAGTTCCAGTCAATGTTTGAACAACAATCAGTACAAAATGGGTGCATCAATTTCATACAGCAAAAGTAATAGCTAAGACGATGATTACAGGATTGGCAGTGCCTACGCCAACCACACACAAGGCTGCATCACACCCCTCTGAAGTCAGTCTATAATGGAACTTCTGGCTGGTCGACAGCAGATGCTTCGCTCACTCCAGAATTTCTGTCACAAGGCCAACAGGTGGTGCTACCATATGCAAACAGAGGTCACTGCTAATGACCATGCCCTCAACACAGCAAGTCTGCACCTGTTTATAAGTCGACTCACAAAGAGATCTGTGGTGTAAGATGCTATGAACCATGGAAGGCTGCCATAGACACCTGTGCCATTATCACCAGTTACTAGATGTGATTAGTTAATGACCCAAGGACAGTATTCAATAGACAAACAATTGTAAATGCAATAGAGGAAATTAAGTATTTGCCTTTGCCAGTTTGGCTACATGTAAATATTGCTAAGGAAAGTGTGTGAATTTTATCCATGCAAGTGTATGTCTTTGCATCCTTAGTAAGGAAGTCTACCTCGTTTCTGCCTGCAACTGCACACATCAATGTTCATTATAGTTATCTACGAATCCTATAAGACAGCTGATCTTGTAATAAAGATCCAAGGAGGAGGGCTGCAAGCATCAACACATTTCCAAAGAACATTTCAACTATGCTGTATAGGGTTTATGTCATAATATCAACCTGAGGGTCACTGGTAAGTAAAATGTAATCAGGCAAAATATAATGGCAAGGTTGTTTCAATACACAGAAGTAGTTTTGTCGGGATGCCCTAACACATCATCCATACAGTCCCAATCTCTCCCCAAGTGATTTCTTTATTTTTGAAGCCCTGAAGAAAGACGTTTGTAGCCACTGATTTGTTTCGGATGAAAGGGTGCACACCTGTAGGCAGCCGCAAAAATTTTTCCATGAAGCAATTGACCATCTTATTTCACAATGGGATAAATGTATTAACAGTTTTTCCCCACATTCCTTGTTTTCATTTGACTGCCCCATATATATCCATAGAACAGTGCACTCTTAGTTCTACAGAGAAAAGTGTGTGTGTGTGTGCGCGTGCGCGCATCTACCAAGATATACTACCACTCCACACACTATTTTACTTAGTTAATGGGAACCAATTATCTTATCTCAATGAGAGAAGTCCGAATTCTGAACACCATCATAGCTATTGTGTGTATCAGGGACAAAGTGAAAAGATGATGAGTGAAGTCAACATAGTGCACAACTGTTCAATATTAAACACACAGGTATTGGTGCTGCAGAAAATGATCCTGGAGCAGTAGGGCTGTTAATGAAATGGAGAAAGGTTTCTCAGAAAAAAAACCTGTGTGTAAATTGAAGTTTTATTGATTTGGAAGAGTCAATAGGAGGGCAAGAGGTACTGACATTGCAGGACACTAAGGGCTGCGTCCAGAAATAAACTGACGTATCTGAAGTCCACAGGTTCGCTGTGCAAAAGCCATACACAATACTTTTCATGTGTGTCCAAACAATTTTTAACATCAACCAATGTGCAATTTCTTCTTGTTTGGTTTCATCAAGGGCATCCCTCCACATTCAGCAACCTCATAAGAACTGAGAAGGAGCATTACTGCAGCCAAAGAAATGCTTATACCACTTCTGTCATGGTAGTTGACTAGATCTGGGGTCTTACATCTAGTGTGTCTAAGGGGGATGTAAAAACTCAAATTATATTCCTTGAAACAATGATATTAGATTCAGCATCACTGGATGCAGATATGGAGGGGCATGTGGTCAGCACACTCCTGGCCATATGTCAGTTTACACAACCAGAACTGCTACTTCTCAACTAAGTAGCTCGTCAGATTGCCACACAAGGGCTGAGTGCACCCCACTTGCCAACAGTGCTGAACAGACCAGATGGTCAGGTATTAAAATTCAGCATTGCTGAAAATGTATGTCTATGAAATAATACCATACTTTGCATTAAATGAATATAACAGCATAATTCTGAGTTGAAGTGTAATTGTTAACTCAAACACTTGATTAAGTATGCATTAAGAAAGCTAGAAACAATAAAAATTATAATACAATTAATATGATGATGTAATATTCACCATCAAAATGCAGAACACACTATCAAATATCATAGAATTAAATTCCACACAAATTTTACAGTGCAAAGGAAAATGATAAGCTACAAACAGGAGGTCATTAAAAGAACGATTATGCCAACTGGAAGCCAACAATACTGATTTTTCTTCTTTCAGAGATGTAGGTGTGGAATAGACAGCTGTAAAGGTCAAAATCACAGAACATCAATTTAAGTACAATAGAAATTAAAAATTGCTCTGACATTCTCCAAAAATTTGTTGGATTTTTACTGTGCTCAAAGTCCTAATGTCATCAGAGCACGTACCTTAGACATGTGATATTCCTCAATTCTTTTCCCTGACTTTTTTCAGTAACTACTATGCCCCTCTTGGAATGATTATATTGGTATCTCAATCTTTCTTCTACCCCTCATCTTATTACACAACAGATCTTCGATTTCATACACAATGGACAAACAAATTAGCCATTACACAATGACAGTAGCTGTTCCTCTTCCTTTTATATCCAGTATTCTGTGAAGTGCAGCTAAAATATTTGCTTCCTACTTTTCTGTTCACCACTTACCAGGCTCTATGTGGTTTTCAGGAAAGACACTACTGCAAATTTTTTTAAAAATTGTATGAATAGTCCAAGGAAAGAACAGGTTTTGAATTTATAAACTTAAACTGAGGCACAGAGGAATGAGGAATATTTCAGCTGCTAACACTAATCAAACATCCCTGATTTATTATGTTGCAGTATCATGTATTTAGTCAAAAAATACATGTCCATAAAATACTGATTCTTAAAAAAAAAAAAGGGCGATGAAAAATAAAATTTTGGGTGAGTGACATTATTAGAAAACCAAATAATGTATAAAAATGCATTTACAAAGTCTAAAAAAGCTGCAAGCAATCACTTAGCAGTGATTCTGACAAAAAGTACATAAACATTGAAACAGCCATGTCCACTAACAGACCAGAGCACCATGAGGCAACGTGCATGTCTATAAAAAGCCAATTTCAACTGAAAAATTATCAACTAAAACTCAGTTATGTTTTAAAGCTTTATAAATAAATTTCTCTCCTTCTCTGCACAGATGGATAAAACCAGTGCAAACTATATCAATAAAAATTTCTGTTTACTTCTTAACTGTGTTTATTTCACATTATTACTTAATTAAAGCATAAATTCACACACCATTATTTCTCTATTATTATTATTATTATTTCATCTTGAGTTACTTTAATACACATATAAAATGTAAAGGACATATGTATATATATATAATTTCATTCACTCCCTACAAACATGCTCATTAATAGCTTTCTTCTCTTCATACAGAGCACAGATGTACATGGACACTATGAAACATGGTGAGGTCGAAATAAAGGACAAGGGGAATATAAGGGAAACATTAAAAAAATATCTACAATATACTGATAACTTAACAGCAATGAACTGTTATTTGTCAAATATTTATCTTTCACAAGTTCAAACTCCTCAAAAGTATTTGCACATTTATTTTTTTTTATAATTTTTATTTTGTTAAAAAACTTGGATACCAAGTCAAATAAAAATATACATTATCTTGTGAAAGATAAACACTTCCTTATTTCTTGTTAAGAAATAAGAAAGAAGAGGATTGACAGTTACTTTTTAGCTTACTGACATACATTAAACTATATAGCTTTGCTACATCAATTAAGACTTAAATTTTGTTCCGATATTAATATATTCCAGATGTTTGTGTGTAAGTGGTCCTTTTCTGCAGAATATTAAAAAAATGATTTTTCACTTTCAGTTTTTGGCTTATGCTCTGCACCAGACATGTCATTCCTATAAAGAACATGATTCATTCATCATCCACACAGTTGTACTCTAAAGGGTGTTCACAATTGAAACATTTGATTTACAAATTTACAATTTCATTTCTTACATTAATACAGAATGTATACACTATTTTGTCAATTAAGAAATTGTACAAAAGAAAAATTCATAAAAAGGTTTTGTTTCCTTATTTCTTGGGATGTAAGGAATACAGTTGACTGAGCATGAACACAAGCACTATGATGTCGTTCTGGTCTTCATTGGCTCCAGACAAGCAGCTGTATCACGATGAATTGCTATTATCCCCATTGTCATGGTAACTGTTGTTGCCGTTCATAACAAATGATGTCCCAAGTCCATACAGATGCCCACAGTACTTGGCATCATCAATGTTATCTTCAAAGAACATCTGCAAAATGAAAGGCACATTCTATTTATTCTGCACTATGTTGTATCACACCAAAATTTTCTGTCGTATTTATATCCCAACAGCACATAATCTCATGGGTTTCAATGATCAGTGGTATGAACCTCTGACATGTTTCAGTTGTACGGTATAGGTACACTCAATGTATCATGTGCACACTTGCACAATCTAAAATGACGAAATTCTGTTTACACATATATCAACTGCGTAACACTTCATTATAGAACTACCTACCTCCTGAGAACCATAACGACATCAAAGTCAACAAATCTTCATTAACTGATTTTATAATCCCTCAATAAAAGTTTTAAGTAATCTCTTAACATAATTTAAATAAAGGACAAGACGTTACCTATATCGTTATGTATGAAGTTAAACACCACTTTATTTGTAAATTGTGTAATAACCATGGAAATAAAGATGATGTGGACTCATAAAATATGGTGCCTCATTTCCAAACGATGGTGGTGATAACTGAGATGAACTACAATGAACACTTACTGCTGTTGTTTGGGAAGTGTTTTGACTTTATATTACACTGCATTTTCCACTGATTTCAGCAGCTGGTTGATCAGAATAAGATACTGCAGTACCTCTGATGTTAAGAAGAAAAATGCCATGTTCCTTTAGTCATGCATGCATATCTGAAGGAACAGACACTGCTGCAACTACAGCTGTTACTACATACATGAAATGTGTTCACAGTTGTAAATACGAATGACCATCATCTGTGTAATATATTCAGCTATAATACATTTCACATATTTCATAACCACTGAAGCTGAATCGTTCTTCTTAACAATGAGGCTGAAGCTGAATTATTGTTCTTAACAATGAGGCACCGCAATATTGTATTTATCCACAAATACTGGGCAGCAATTTTCAATTACAATGGTTATCACAATATGTGTGTGTTCAAGTACAGGTTGTTATGCAGGAACCAAGACATACGGAAGATTGGGTCTCGTCATGCACGGATAGCCAAAGTGGTTAAGGTGACCACTTGGGAAAAGCGGGAAACCCGAGTTCGAGTTCCAGTCCAGCACAGATGTTCATTGTCATCATTCTGTTTCACAGCTGATGGTTGTTCATATTCACAATTGCAAATACATTTCATGGATACAAATACATTACAATTAGTGCCATTTTTTGGTTGCTACCAGCACTTTTCCAGCCATTTTGTCATAGTCTTAAGTATCTCCACATCATTCTTCCCTTGGAACTAGAGCCACATTTTAACAGTAAACAGAACTTGTGGGTTAAGGGCAGTAGTGAAGCAATGACTCCATATAAGGGGGTGTAGATGCAATCTCAAATGATTTCAATTTTTTTTAGTGAACGAAAGTCTCAATAATGTTTTTACATTTATTGCTGGTTCTGCCCAAATAAGGTCACCTTCAGATTTAAAACTAGAGTGCAGAAAGACTGTTGGTAGTGTAGGAGTTAACTGGTGTGTGTCAAGTTAGAACCACAAGCTCCAGCAAACCCCAATAGTAGGACCAGATTTGTGTACATTTATTTTAAATCTGAATATGTCCTAATATAATAGAATTAGGTAGACAAAAAAAATCTACTCACCATGTGGCAGTACAAAAACCACATACAGAAGTTAAGGAAATGTGCCAGCTTTTGGAGCCAGTGGCTCCTTCCCGGGTTGGAAGGGGAAGAGAAGAAACGGGGATGAAGGAAAAGGAAGGCAAGGTTTAGGCTGGGAAAGTTTGCACATGTCCTTAACTTTTGCATGTGTTTTTCCTGTGATAGCTTGCTGAGAAGATTTTCTTATTTAATTATAACATATTTTCGAAAATGGATGTTTTTGTTGTTTGAATAAGTCCTAAGATAGTCCTGTTCATACAATAATAAAACAGAACACTGCCATCTCCTGCGACAAAATGTTGCCATTCTCTAGTAAACAAACTGTGTAAAAAGGCAAATGAAATCATTTCAGGCCGAGAGTTATCTATTCTGAGAAGGTTACATTAAAATCAGAGCAGTAATACCAGGTGTTTCATGTCCAAATTTGAAATGATTATTGATAAGACATCACTTTACAATTACCCCATCACAAGGAGTGCCTGGGAAATGCACTGCCTGTTGTGACGCAGGTTGATGAGCTCACCATAACTCATTGTCTGACAATTAGTATGACTTTGTGTAGATGTGTAAGAAGACTGCAGTGATCAAGAGGAGCTCATCATTCTAGAGGCATAAGAAGAGATCATGAAGTAGCTGTCTGCATCTGCAGTCTACTTTAAAATTCAGCGGCTACTATCAGTAAGCTACTGCCCATTAAGTCTTGCTTTTGGGAGATGTTGAGAGCTGACCCCTTTTCTGGAAACAATCTCAGAGGCCCTGGTCTATGCTATGGTCCAACCAGACAACTTAAAAGATGACAAAAGAATCCTTCATAAATGATACAGAGATAAAAACGATATAATCAAGCACACCTGAGTTTCCTGGAAGAGAGAAGGCTCACTCCAGTAGTATATACCAATAGTCTCAATGTTGCATTCACTGAATACAACAAATGAATTCAAGCACTGAAATCCTTAGAACATCTGGACCTGTGACAGGGCCACCTTGGCAAAACTTTCATGCATGTTTCCCAAGGAAATCATCCAATAATGGATAATTCACATAAAGACAAAAATTATCAGAAGCTTTTGGAATTCTTTGGAGAAGACTTAAGACAAAAGCTCTCACCCTGCAATGGTTCAATGAGAAGCACGCAACTCTACGAACAAGCTACTCTTGGCTGCCACTCTCAACATTCATTCACGCAAGCCTGTTCAAAACAAAAGACTTCGCGTGTGCTTTTTGAAAGGTAATAACAGTTTGGCATAGGATTACAAGAAACTGAAGACATAGGCAGCCACCTTATTACATAAGGAAATGAAGGGCTTCTTATTCTCTCTCTAAAAAGAATAGTCATATATCAGTTCCTGCAGAAAAGAAACTACCTTCATGTTCTAATGTCCTTAATTAATCTCAGTTCTGTTACTGTAAATATGGGTCCTTTAGGTTTTAGTTATCCCAAGATGGCATATATATATGCAATAAGGACCACAGATGAAATTAAACATACATGCTGTGTTCTGGATGCTGGTAGAAGTACACCTTCATCAGCAGAGCTGCAACTGACTGTCTAAAATTAAAGTGATTAACACTTATCAAATGACAGTCGAAGCTCTGAGTCCACCTCTATAAGAAAAAAGTAGTGCAGACACGTGCACTTAAAGCTAGGAAGTGTATAGGGTAACATGTTACTATCCTTATTTCTGACATCTTACATTTGTTTTCAATATATCTGAGTGCACCAAAAGATATTTAATACTGCAATATGCCAGTAAATTGCAGCTCACAGACACCAACAAAGAGTAAAACAATCATCCCCTATAGCTGTTTGTAGGTGCATATCGCTACTGAAAAACAGCTTCAGACATCTTGTCTGTGTAGATCTCACTTATTAGCATTGCTGCCTTCGAAATTTGAATGGATACTCAGTGGAAGCTGCCAAGGGGTTTTAGCAAATCATTCTTCTGTTAACCTGGTTTCCAAATGACCAAATAGTGTACTTACTTGAGTACAAGACAAACCCCCCTCCCCCTTTCTTACAAGGCTCCTTGGGTAACTTTATTTTTTTAACACATTCTGACCAATCAAAATTACAAACTTTTATTGACCTTAGGTACCTGCCTAAAAACTTATGCCATTTATTGTCTACTTTTTGATGATACAAAGAGAATAAACAAGAAGAAATTGTGTACATAAATTTTTATCTTCACTGGCTTTTTTGTTTAGTTACCCTGCCATCTGAGGTATCACTATTTTTAATCACCACATCATCCTAGCAGGATAGCTGCAAAACTTATATCTTCGTTGTCACAAATATTTGGTTGTTTCTTCCGAATATGTTGCAATCTGTGAGATTGTAGGTACAATGGGACCTGCGAACACAGCTGTTCCCCCCCCCCCCCCCCCTCCCCTCCCCTAAATAAATAACTTATTTCGCTTGTATACTGATATAAGAATGTTATAATGTCTTCTGCTTCCAAACATATTATCTGCCACCGCTTTCTCATTGGTTCTGTAGAGCCAGCAGCTAACACACCCTCTATCTATCACATCACCCATCACAATGAGTATTGACATGAATGCTGCACAAACCACTGAAGTACGCCACCAGCTTCAATCTAGACTTTTACCATCTCCTGCAGAAATTTGTGCTATTGTAGTGTATTTGTCCAATTTTAAAGTCTATTCGATTTTGAGTACAAATGGATTCAAGCAAACTGCAATTTAAATGTGGTAGATGTTCATAAAAAGCCAAAGTACGCAGTGAAATTCCCATGGTTGGCAGCACGACATAATTTGCTGCATGCGCAACATCCTCCTGCCTGCACTCCTTGAGAGTTCTTACTTCTCGCCCAAGCTGGTGTCACTGTTCCCTCTCCAACCATTCTGCAGTCTTGTGCTTGATCAACAGTGAAGCATAAACAGCCATGTCTTCTTGGGTGCAGGTCATATCTGACATCAGCAACTAATACATAAATAAAAGATCACAATCATGATTCAGTTCAATTCTCGAACTTTTGTTTGTCATGCATTCTATTGACATCTGTCAGTACTATCTCCACTACTAGTCTTTCCATTTTAATTCATTCTTGTGATAACTATTGCTGCCAGTTTAATGTGATTTGTTGGACATTTAATTCTCGATTATCTTCTTTCTTGATTCATTTAACCCTCCCATTACCAAGCTTTTTCACACCTCTCTTTTACCAAGCAGGGT
This sequence comes from Schistocerca piceifrons, assembly GCF_021461385.2. Taxonomy (NCBI): domain Eukaryota; kingdom Metazoa; phylum Arthropoda; class Insecta; order Orthoptera; family Acrididae; genus Schistocerca; species Schistocerca piceifrons. The sequence continues at coordinate 819,399,346 of NC_060140.1, read as the reverse complement.
ATTTGGACTACCCCAAAAGAGTTTTGTGTTTTATTGTAATATTTGTTCTCAGATTTCGTTATTTCCACTGAATGGGTTTATTTAGTATTGAAAAACAGCTTTTCAGGTTATTAAAGTATTTATTCAGATCACAGATACAAAGTACAAAATTTTTTTGTATCTTTCACTAAATTCAGTACTCAACGAACAGAAAATAATCTATGTACCTCAACAGTCACTGCAGTAAAATAACACAAGACCTTTTTCAACTTTTAAGTCAAGTACATTTTTGCACTGCATGCACTTCACAGTAACAGTTTCTTCTCTGTGTATATTACAAACAGGTTTCTTGCATGTTACACAACAGAATCTTGTTTTCCGATCTTCGTTTCTCCTGCAATCTTGACATCGTTGTGGCGTTGGTAACTTGGAACACTGGGTTTTGATCACTGCTGTAGGAATTGCAATGCCACAAGCTTTCAGGGCATCTTGTACAACTTTATGAAGATTGCTGATATTTTGGGCTCTTTCTTCCATGTTGCCTTTGCTGAGTCCAAATGTCAGTTCAGTCGTGAAGAGTTTACGTCGGCTTCGGTTATTCTTCTGCCATTCAGGAAATCTTTTGAGTGTACAGAATATATGCATTCAGTGCTGCAATATCTATCATTTCCATGAAGATTCTTAAGTGGCCACCACCTCATTCCTCTAACACAACAGTATCCTCTTGTCATTTTGTCCCCATCATTTACAGCACCTTTGGTTTTGTTGTAGTGCAGTATGATTTCGGGTTTGTGTTCACTTTCTTCACCACTCACTTGTCTCTCATTATGCTGAGTAGAGAGTAGTATTACTGCCTTTCCCTTCTTTGGAACATAGGAAACTAGAGTCAAGTCACTTGTGAAGCCAAACATTGAAGAGTGAACTTCTATCTTTTCTGTTTGGCAAGAATTCCTTCGGAATCTCTTTCTTATTGGAATGCAAGGTACCAACCAATGTCGTGTTTCGTTTTAGCAGTTCAGCAGCCAATGGAAAACTGGTGAAAAAATTATCAGTCGTTACACCATGAACGTTATTCAGAAATGGTTCCATCAGATCCAAAACAACTCTCTGTCCTTATTCACTTCCCAAGTATTGTCCACCATTCCTGTGTAAACTTGGATCCGTAATAAGTAAGATGTCTTCACATCACCACAAACCCAAATTTTAATGCCATACTTGCCAGGTTTGCTCTTCATACAAACCCTAAAATGGCAGTTTCTTCAGTACGTTGCTAATCGTTCATCAGTAGTCACGTATTTATAATAATAGAAGTTCTTGCACAACTTAGATTGAAATTTGTCTAACACTATCCTGATGGCTTGTAACTTGTCCTTGGTTTCTTCAATTCTCTGTGCTCTTGTGTCTCTGTTGTCAAATCGCAAGAATTTCAGTATAGACAAAAATCTATTTCTTGACATGGCAGCAGAAAAGAATGGCTGCCGAAAGGCAACATTACCTCCCCACAGATCGGAAGCACTTGGGTGATGTCCATGAGTTAGACCAGCTCCTATTAGAATTGCTACTGTTGCATTTATATCTCTCCATGTTGTTTTGTTCGAAGACTGAGCTGCATTCCACAAAGAAATTACTTGTTTGGCTTCTCCTGTTCTTTTCTTCTACAATGATGCTCACGATTTCCAGCGAGATAAATAATAAAAATGACTCTGTTATTGTTTTGGTTGTTTTTCCATCATTCACTGGGCAAGGTGTTACATTCAAAAAAATGTTGCGACGTCGACGCCCGCCCACCTTTTGGTGGTTCACTAGAAAATTGTAGTCCACTTCTAGAAACTACTTCTACTAGTTCACGTGAATGTATAGTACCTTCTGATATTTCATCTCAGCTTCATCTGATGCTATGATATGGTCTTTGTCAAGAGGTTCCATATACTCATTCAGTTCATTATCAATGTCCCATCCACTTTCATCATCACTGACATCAGAATTGTATAGAATTTCCATGATCTCATCACTAGAAAGTCCTTTGGACATCCTTACTTGCAGGTGAAATACTGACTCGTGTAATGTCAGCTCAACAGTGAACGTCAAATTCAACTCAACAACAGTAACCAGCAACAATAACAAACATTGGATCTATGGCAAAACTCAACAAAGAAGATGAACGACATATTTCCCAAGATCTTCTTTTTCTACAAATAAGAAAATAAGAAGTTTCATACCAAGCGGGGTAGTCTCACAACCCCACCAATACATGACTTGAATAACAATGATAAAGCCAAAAAATTAGACAGTCGTGAGTGTGAATTCAACGTCAATCATTTTAGTACAAAGTCATGAAACCACAGGCGTGTGGCCCTTCAGATAACATTATTTAAGGGAGAGGGGGGGGAAAAAAAAAAAAAAAAAACCTGGGTTAGTCAGAATACCCCAGTTGGTAATGCAAGGGTTAAATGTCATCAACTTGTTCTAAAGCTGGTAATGTTGTTGCCTGGTAATCTAACAGGAGAAAAACGGCTGAATTTCTCATTTGTAGCCAACTTGGTAAATTTTTACAGTTTCTCAGTTGGGTTCAGAATCAAATAATGGATTCTTAAGGACAACAGTTTCGACTTTGAATGTTACCTTTACTTAAAAAGCAGCATAAATGTATGTAGACAGTATCCATACATATATGAGAACTTTTATTTCAGACCTGTTCAAATACAAAAATAGTTTGTAAGCTGATAGAAAGTAACACTATTTCCCCCTGTTTTTCAAAAAATTATCAATTTTTAAGCAGAGCATTAAATTGCTGTAGAGGCTAGTTCACATTTTCTCAACTATTCCTCACACTAGTGCCACTGAGTCAAATGTCATGTGATTGATTGAGCAAGATCAATATCACATAAAGCACTGTGTCATATCAGGAATAGTGTTGCAATATTGCTCTTAAAAATGCTGAGATATCGATGTTGTTAAAACATCACTCGTATGAGTGATATATTGATGTTTCTATATATTTTAGCAATATTTGAAAAGTCACATCAAAATTATTTGATTTTTAAGTAGCACACTAAATTAACATAAGTTGTATTGCAAATTTTAAAACAGAGAGAAACTAGAAGTAGTCACCTATTTGTTCACAACCTACCTCTATCTATAATGTTGTTTAACATTAACTTACATTAGGAGCAATGATACTGACTGATGCAATCATTGGCTGTCTTCACATAAAACAGGTTACAAAACTAAATAAAATGGGTCTTGTGAAGCACTTCATTTTTATCATTAAAACATTTCTCTTAAACCAAAAATTTTGATACAGAATTTGGGAAAAGAAGCTTTGATAACCACCTAGTCCCTAGAAGTCTGTTTCTTTCCTAGGTGATGGATAGAGATGGGCAAACTCTTTCATCCTTGGGAACTAGCTCACTGGTGAGCACTCTTTTTTTTGGGAACTGTTCATTTTTACTCATTCACCGTTCAAAAGTACATGGTATATGGTTCTTGTGATAAACTGAAAATTTGTAGTATAGGTAACTGAAGATGGAAGGTGCCGAGAGGGGGCACTTGCCTCCCCTCTGGAGTAAAGAGTTTTTATTCATTACAGAATTCTCACACACTTTAAGCAATTTTCGTGATTCTGCAAAACATCTCGTTAAGCCAACTGTAGCATTATGTGGCTGACTGAAGTGAAACAATATAAGACGGTGCACAAAAAACCAGGGCAGTACAGACTGCTCGCCAATTACGCACGATTTGTGACCGCTACAAGCAGGATAGATAAACATGTAATAATTAGGCAGTAAAGAAATAACAAAAAGCTAATCCAAACAACTTCGAAACAACAGATGATGATTGGTGTGCGACAATGAGCAGTCTAGCACTCGGGGCAGATTTTTTGTACGCCATCCTGTACCACTGAAATAATATGGTAGAAGTTATCGTATTCTCTTTACAAAATGCGACACCAGACACTCAATTAGGGAGTGTGGGCTTCATTCGGTTGTAAGTCAGTCTGCCTTCCATAACAATGAACATGCTGTTTTACCTTGGATCAAAAAAAGGACAGAAAATGACCACTTGTGTGTGCCGTGCTGACTTCCTTTGCATGTGTAATAACAAGAAAACTTGCTTTTTGTGTGTTCTGCTGTTTATCGAAATAGTGAAGCAAGCTGATATGCCCTTTTGTTACCTGAAAAGATGTATGTATTACATACCACATAATTATAAAACATATTTTAATTACCAGTTGTGGACACTGAATAGAAACAGAAGTCCAGAGTTCAAAAAAAGGTTTGAAACAGATCTTGAATGGGCGTGTGCAGCAAACAAAACGAACAACAACTTGATACTGCAGTAATTACGCACAGTTGGCAGTGGAACAGCGATCAGTTGCCTCACAAAGAAGGAGTCCGGCCAAGGGAGACTGACACAGAGACAGATGGGAGCGGGACCCAGGCCAGAACGAGACCGGCTGACGTGCCGTTGCGGGAACGAGACCAACCGTTTCCCGTTCCCAGGAAACACAAGTAGAAAGCTGCGACCAAAATGAACTATGAAAGGCTGTTCCTTAGAATTCATTCCTAGTGAACCGTTCCTTTGGACCTGTTAGTTCACTAACAACTCATCTCTAGTGATGGGTGCCCCAGCCTCTGAGAACAAGCACTTGCTTGGCACAGATGTAGTGATAATAGGAAGATACACCTTTGAAAATTTGGGAAAAGTTACTGTGTCCTGCCACATTTCAATAGGGTCTCATTTATTAGGGTAATGGGGGCAGGTAAATATGAACATCAGTTTCACTGATGTTTCCATCAAATGTTGACAACTTATTTTTCATAATTTTTTTGAGCCAACTGCTTGTGATATTTCCAGATGTCAAACTCTGAATCTTCTTTATAACATCTGTTGGATATGTATTTCGTGATTGTAAGTACATTAAATTCCCGTGCCTATCTGTATAACTAATTTTCTTTGATTTTGTGACGGCATCTTTTACATGCATGAAATTTAATCTCGGGTCAAGAGTTGTTGAAATTGCCATATTGGTGGAATGTTCCAAGTTGTCAAACCTTCTTGCCAGTTGTTTCTACAGGGTGTTACAAAAACGTACGGCCAAACTTTCAGGAAACATTCGTCACACACAAAGAAAGAAAATATGTTATGTGGACATGTGTCCGGAAACGCTTACTTTCCATGTTAGAGCTTATTTTATTACTTCTCTTCAAATCACATTAATCATGGAATGGAAACACACAGCAACAGAACGTACCAGCATGACTTCAAACACTTTGTTACAGGAAATGATCAAAATGTCCTCCGTTAGCAAGGATACATGCATCCACCCTCCGTCGCATGGAATCCCTGATGCGCTGATGCAGCCCTGGAGAATGGTGTATTGTATCACAGCCGTCCACAATACGAGCACGAAGAGTCTCTACATTTGGTACCGGGGTTGCGCAGACAAGAGCTTTCAAATGCCCCCATAAATGAAAGTCAAGAGGGTTGAGGTCAGGAGAGCGTGGAGGCCATGGAATTGGTCCGCCTCTACCAATCCATCGGTCTCCGAATCTGTTGAGAATCGTATGAACACTTCGACTGAAATGTGCAGGAGCTCCATCGTGCATAAACCACATGTTGTGTCGTACTTGTAAAGGCACATGTTCTAGCAGCACAGGTAGAGTATCCCGTACGAAATCATGATAACGTGCTCCACTGAGCGTAGGTGGAAGAACAAACTAAAATGAGCTCTAACATGGAAATTAAGCGTTTCCGGACACATGTCCACATAACATCTTTTCTTTATTTGTGTGTGAGGAATGTTTCCTGAAAGTTTGGCCGTACCTTTTTGTAACACCCCGTATATTTTGTTTCTAAACAGAGCAATCATTTCATTTCTAGGTTACGTATCTTCGACCACGTCTCAAACACAACTGACTAATGGGATCGCTTTGGTTACTGTAACCCAAGTATCTCCTGAAATTTCTTCTGTTAATTTTTCAAATGGTCCTAGCAATTCCACCATTTCTTTGACACACTAATTCACTGCTATAAGCCAATGTGGGGTCTCAGGACTAGTCAGAAAGTTAGCTCCCACAATGGAAACTACCTCCAGGAATCATTATAACAAGCACAAATTCAGCTGTGTGTGAACATAGAGCATCATTTTTTTTTTTAATTTTGCCTTCTTTCAGTTCCACTTCTACCTGTCCTTTCCATAACTTTAATGTACTTGACAATATCTCTGACTATTTCTCAGTTCAGTGCAATGTTTTTCATCATCCATAGATTTCTTTATGACTAAGTTAATTATACAGTCAAAACAAGGGATAATTTTTTTTTCTTTTTGTCAAACACGTCCGACTGACCTTCATAACAGTGCTGTCATTATCTGTGATGATAGCTGAAACATTTTCATTTTCAATATTCTTCTGGATGATGTATCTGTCAGTTCTTCAGTGATGTGTAGTGTTCTGTCAGCTCAAAAACACCAAATGTTCCACTGAGCAGTAGATACTTGTCCAGAGAGTGAATTGTAATGTACACAAATTATTTATTTTGCATTTTTAGATGTCCATTTGTAACCCCCCTCCCTGTTGTCTCCTCCAAATTAATTCTGGGTATGCCCACGTTCTGTAAGCTAAAAATTAATCAGTTCAGATAAAATACTCCTAAAATTCAACACACATGTATATCTTCTTCAATAAAATTCTTCAGGGTATCAGACCGCATCGTCATAATTTAAAATGCGCCAATGTTTCGGCCAGCGTTGCAGCTAGCCTTCATCAGGGCCTTACGTTAACTGCTAAATGAACACACTTGGTTCCTTAAATAGCTGCACAAGAAAACCATGCCGTTACTTGATTGGCTGTAAAAGGAGGAGGAGGAGGAGGGGTGAAAGGTATGCTTTATTGGTGTTTCCTTTATTATCTGTCATTGGCTGAAATAGCTGTTTTCTATTGGTCTTAATATTAATCCACCCCATTGGAGGAGACGGACGAATAGCGAACAGGTGATGGCTGTGACGTCACACTGTTTCCATGCTGTCCAGAAGCCGGCTGCGGCGTGCCATTGCTTTGTGTGCTCGCGACCACTACTGCGGCTCTCCGCGTGTCTGCATGGGCCGCCACGGCTCTGCCGCCGCTCCGTAGCCCTGCTATTGCAGGCAGCCAAGACCTCGGAAGCTTGTATCCGTCCTCTCTATTCATGTTGGCGGGTCTTTTGGCTATTTTTATCGCCTCTCTAATCTTTCTTTTGAAAGTGAGAGGCTGTTTCGCCAGGACGCGGGCTTCTTGAAAAAATATTGGTTTCCCGCACTCGTCTCGGTGTTCCGCCACTGCTGACTTATGTGTGTTGTTTCAGGCGGATATATCTTTCATGTTCCGAGAGCCTTGTGCTAATCGGACGTCCCGTCTCACCTATGTAGACTAACCCACACGCACAACCAATTTCATACACGCCAGCTGTGTGTAGTTTGTCAACTGCATCCTTGGTAGAACCGAGCATGTCTGATATTTTGTTTCTGCTTCGGAAAATTGGTTTGATGTCGGCTTTTCGTAGAATTTTGCCAATACGTTCGGTGACCCCTTGCACATATGGTAACACAGCAATGCTCTGTGCCTCCTTCTCCTCTTCCCTATTAGTCTTCTCCCTTGTCGACATGGTGCTGTCTATCATCTGCTTCCCATAGCCATTAGTTCCGAAGATGGACCTGAGGCGTTCAAGTTCTGTCTTCAGATGTTCTTCGTCGCTTATCCTGTACGCTCTCTTCGTTAGCGTGTGCAGGGCGGACTTCTTCTGCGTGGGGTGATGGTGGGAGGAGGCGTGAAGGTACCTGTCCGTATTGGTTGGTTTCCTGTACACTTTGTGGCCAAGTTTACCATCAGGTTTTCGATAAACTTCCACGTCGAGAAAAGGCAGCACCCCATTATTTTCTGTTTCCATTGTAAACTGAATTTTCCTATGCTGTTGGTTAAGGTGCTTGTGGAAGTTCTGTAACTCCTCTTCTCCGTGGGGCCAGATGACAAAAGTATCATCGACATAGAGAAGCCAACAATTTGGACATAATGGTGCGGACTGGAGGGCTGTTTCCTCAAATGCCTCCATGAAAATTTCTGCTGCGATAGGCGATAGGGGTGAGCCCATAGCTACACCGTCGGTTTGTTCATAAAATTGACCTCTCCACTTGAAATAGGTGGTCGTCAGACAGTGGCGCACAAGCTCACATATATCACGTGCCACGCGTTCTTCTAGGATGTTCACAGTATCTGACACTGGGACATTCGTGAATAGGGATTTGACGTCGAAACTAACCATCAGATCTTGGTCCGTAACACGCATTTCCTTTAGGAGAGACACGAAGTGAGTGGAATCCTTAACGTAGGACTCTGTTTGATGCACTAAATGTCTGAGCCTAGGTCCCAGTTCTTTCGCTTCTGGACAGCATGGAAACAGTGTGACGTCACAGCCATCACCTGTTCGCTATTCGTCCGTCTCCTCCAATGGGGTGGATTAATATAAAGACCAATAGAAAACAGCTATTTCAGCCAATGACAGATAATAAAGGAAAGCATACCTTTCACCCCTCCTCCTCCTCCTTTTACAGCCAATCAAGTAACGACACGGTTTTCTCGTGCAGCTATTTAAGGAACCAAGTGTGTTCATTAAGCAGTTAACGTAAGGCCCTGATGAAGGCTAGCTGCAACGCTGGCCGAAACGTTGGCGCATTTTAAATTATGACGATGCGGTCTGATACCCTGAAGAATTTTATTGAAGAAGACAACGGCCGCGGAAGCCTACGCTTACACATGTATAAATTTTTCTCCAACTAATTTGTAAAATTTTATTTGCTGGTTGTCTATTTACTGAACTGAGACATTCATAATGTGCCCATCATGAACTATCATAATGTCACCAAATATTATGGCACACAAGCGCACACACACCGACATGCCAATCGACAATGAGAATCACTTATACTATATCCAGCAATTGCTGCACATTACTCAATAGGGACTATTTGAAGTAACTGATCTTACTGCAAACTCCGTATTTTACTTCCCCACTACTTCAACCCCCCCCCCCCCCCCCCCCCCAATGAACCATGGACCTTGCCCCTTGCCATTGGTGGGGAGGCTTGCGTGCCTCAGCGATACAGATAGCCGTACCGGAGGTGCAACCACAACGGAGGGGTATCTGTTGAGAGGCCAGACAAACGTGTGGTTCCTGAAGAGGGGCAACAGCCTTTTCAGTAGTTGCAAGGGCAACAGTCTGGATGATTGACTGATCTGGACTTGTAACAACAACCAAAACGGCCTTGCTGTGTTGGTACTGTGAACGGCTGAAAGCAAGGGGAAACTACGGCCGTAATTTTTCCCGAGGGCATGCAGCTTTACTGTATGATTAAATGATGATGGCGTCCTCTTGGGTAAAATATTCCGGAGGTAAAATAGTCCCCCATTCGGATCTCCGGGTGTGGACTACTCAAGAGGATGTCTTTATCAGGAGAAAGAAAACTGGCGTTCTACGGATCAGAGCGTGGAATGTCAGATCCCTTAATCGGGCAAGTAGATTAGAAAATTTAAAAAGGGAAATGGATAGGTGAAAGTTAGATATAGTGTGAATTAGTGAAGTTCGGTGGCAGGAGGAACAAGACTACTGGTCAGCTGACTACAGGGTTATAACCACAAAATCAAATAGGGGTAATGCAGGAGTAGGTTTAATAATGAATAGGAAAATAGGAATGCGGGTAAGCTACTACAAACAACATAGTGAACGCATTATTGTGGCCAGAGTAGATACGAAGCCCACACCTACTACAGTAGTAGAAGTTTATATGCCAACTAGCTCTGCAGATGACGAAGAAATTGAAGAAATGTATGATGAAATAAAAGAAATTATTCAGATAGTGAAGGGAGACGAAAATTTAATAGTCATGGGTGACTGGAATTCGGTAGTAGAAAAAAGGAGAGAAGGAAACGTAGTAGGTGAATATGGATTGGGGCTAAGAAATGAAAGAGGAAGCCGCCTGGTAGAATTTTGCACAGAGCATAACTTAATCATAGCTAACACTTGGTTTAAGAATCATAAAAGAAGGCTGTATACATAGAAGAAGCCTGGAGATACTGACAGTTTTCAGATAGATTATATAATGGTAAGACAGAGATTTAGGAACCACGTTTTAAATTGTAAGACATTTCCAGGGGCAGATGTGGACTCTGACCACAATCTATTGGCTATGACCTGTAGATTAAAACTGAAGAAACTGCAAAAAGGTGGGAATTTAAAAAGGTGGGAATTTAAAAAGGTGGGACCTGGATAAACTGAAAGAACCAGAGGTTGTACAGAGTTTCAGGCAGAGCATAAGGGAACAATTGACAGGAATGGGGGAAAGAAATACAGTAGAAGAAGAATGGGTAGCTTTGAGGGATGAAGTAGTGAAGGCAGCAGAGGATCAAGTAGGTAAAAAGACGAGGGCTAGTAGAAATCCTTGGGTAACAGAAGAAATATTGAATTTTAATTGATGAAAGGAGAAAATATAAAAATGTAGTAAATGAAGCAGGCAAAAAGGAATACAAACGTCTCAAAAATGAGATCGACAGGCAGTGCAAAATGGCTAAGCAGGGATGGCTAGAGGACAAATGTAAGGATGTAAAGGCTTATCTCACTAGGGGTAAGATAGGTACAGCCTACAGGAAGATTAAAGAGACCTTTGGAGATAAGAGAACCACTTGTATGAACATCAAGAGCTCAGATGGAAACCCAGTTCTAAGAAAAGAAGGGAAAGCAGAAAGGTGGAAGGAGTATATAGAGGGTCTATACAAGGGCGATGTACTTGAGGACAATATTATTGAAATGGAAGAGGATGTAGATGAAGATGAAATGGGAGATACAATACTGCATGAAGAGTTTGACAGAGCAATGAAAGACCTGAGTCGAAACAAGGCCCCCGGATAGACAACATTCCATTGCAACTACTAACGGCCTTGGGAGTGCCAGTCCTGACAAAACTCTACCATCTGGTGAGCAAGATGTATGATACAGGCAAAATACCCTCAGACTTCAAGAAGAATATAATAATTCCAATACCAAAAAAAACAGGTGTTGACAGATGTGAAAATTACCGAACTATCAGTTTAATAAGTCACAGCTGCAAAACACTAACACGAATTCTTTACAGACGAATGGAAAAACTAGTAGAAGCCCACCTCGGGGAAGATCAGTTTGGATTCCGTAGAAATGTTGGAACACGTGAGGCAGTACTGACCCTACAACTTATCTTAGAAGCTAGATTAAGGAAGGGCAAACCTACGTTTCTAGCATTTGTAGACTTAGAGAAAGCTTTTGACAATGTTGACTGGGATACTTTCTTTCAAGTTCTGAAGGTAGCAGGGGTAAAATACTGGGAGCGAAAGGCTATTTACAATTTGTTCAGAAACCAGATGGCAGTTATAAGAGTCGAGGGGCATGAAAGGGAAGCGGTGGTTGGGAAGGGAGTAAGACAGCGTTGTAGCCTCTCCCCAATGTTATTCAATCTGTATACTGAGCAAGCAGTGAAGGAAACAAAAGAAAAGTTCGGAGTAGGTATTAAAATCCATGGAGGAGAAATAAAAACTTTGAGGTTCGCCGATGACATTGTAATTCTGTCAGAGACAGCAAAGGACTTGGAAGAGCAGTTGAACGGAATGGATAGTGTCTTGAAAGGAGGATACAAGATGAACATCAACAAAAGCAAAACGAGGATAATGGAATGTAGTTGAATTAAGTCGAGTGATGCTGAGGGAATTAGATTAGAAAATGAGACACTTAAAGTAGTAAAGGAGTTTTGCTATTTGGGGAGCAAAATAACTGATGATGGTCGAAGTAGAGAGGATATAAAATTTTGACTGACAATGGCAAGGAAAGTGTTTCTGAAGAAGAGAAATTTGTTAACATCGAATATAAATTTAAGTGTCAGGAAGTCATTTCTGAAAGTATTTGTATGGAGTGTAGCCATGTATGGAAGTGAAACATGGACGATAAATAGTTTAGAGAAGAAGAGAATACAAGCTTTCGAAATGTGGTGCTACAGAAGAATGCTGAAGATTATATGGATAGATCATGTAACTAATGAGGAAGTATTGAATAGGATTAGGGAGAAGAGAAGTTTGTGGCACAACTTGACTAGAAGAAGGGATCGGTTGGTAGGACATGTTCTTAGGCATCAAGGGATCACCAATTTAGTATTAGAGGGCAGCGTGGAGGGTAAAAATCGTAGAGGGAGACCAAGAGATGAATACACTAAGCAGATTCAGAAGGATGTAGGTTGCAGTAGGTACTGGGAGATGATGAAACTTGCACAGGATATAGTAGCATGGAGAGCTGCATCAAACCAGTCTCAGGACTGAAGACCACAACAACAACTACTTCAAAAGTACAAAACTCAAGAGGACAGCAATAAATGTAGCACTGCATGAATTATGAGACTTTGTGTGTCAATGACTGAGCATCCATGAACAGAATGAATGATCCATTGTTGAATAATGTCAATATTTTTGGACTTTTGTCGTTGATGCATCAGTGGTGTGTCACCACTCAAACCTCAATGTTTATGGATGAAACCTCAATGTTTTTAAAACATTGATTTATTGTTGGCATCCCTAATCATGAAATCTTGAGCCTATTCGAAAACAAGTATTGTTTGCTAAAACCTACCCTCCAGAATTTTTCAAAATAAATTTGTGTGAAAGCTGAATGGCCAAAGCTTCATCCTTAAATGTAATTTAAGCAACCTGTTATGATACTCTGTGACTTTATGGATACTATGGATAGTAACTAGCTACATTATGGATAATGTAGTAACCAAAGGACATTTACTATCACCATTATGTGTATTGTTTACTTCAGAACAAAACTTATTCACTAGAAGCTAATTTAGAAATGTTCACAACACAAGAAATGTAGCTGCTTATTCTTACCGGATCAAGACCACAAGAAGAATGGTTCCCCTTTGAACTCAAAGCTGTAATGGAACGCATAATAGCACTCTGCAGATGAAAAATTAGAAATCTTAACCAGGATTTGAACAGTGGTTTTTGCATCTACGGGGTATCTGCACTACAAAGAGCTAACTAATGAACATGACCCTCTTACTTTGGAAGAGCAATTCGTGGTGCTTCAGATTTTACACACTCATATGTCCCTACAGTACCTAGGAATAACCTGCTAATTACTACATGCCTGACATATCACCAAGACTGTCTAACAGTGCTACCTTTTATGCGAGACTTTGCACAATATTGCCAGGAAAGAAGGACGAAAGGAAGGAAGGTCAGGGCTTACTGTACTACTGACAACGAGGTCATTATATACATGGCATACAAGGCTGAATTGGGAATGGAACTATCCTGGCATTTGCCTTTAGGAAAACTGCAGAAAACCTTCACACATTTGGGTGACCAGACATGGATTTGAACTGCCACCTTTCTGAATACGCGTAGAATGTCTTACAACTCTGTCACCTCACTTTGTGCTTGTGAAAGAGGTGGCTTGTTTCCATCCAACAGAGTAAAATCTCTTAAACAGTCTGAAGGGCAATTACTCTCCAAACTTGGCAATGGTACAAATGGATCCTACATGGTCTTATTTATATTCACCCATGCTGCAACTGTAAGTATTCACTTAGACAACTAACCGAGTTTTATTAGTGCAACAAACATTCACTAGCAGACATGCTATTCCACACACTGGATATGTAATGACATGGTTGTCAGTAGTATGTTAAACCCTAATCTTCCTTCCTTCTTTCTGAAAAATATTGTGCGAAGTCTCACTTAATAGGTAGGGCTGTTAGACCATGCCCAAACTGACGCAGACAATAAAGAGATCACAGAACTCTGAAATGCCACTTCACAAACAAAACCTACCAGTATCTCTTAAAATACCCAATAACAAGGAAATATATAGCTGCATATGCAGCTGCACTTATGATGGCTGCAGAAAACTGACTGCTTTCATTACAGAACATTTGTTTGAATTAATATTTCACAGAACATTATAAGCTGATTACAGTATTCACTGCGCGTTGCATTCCTTGCCAACTCCCCTTGCCCTCTTCCAAGTTTCATCCGACAGAAAATTCCAAAAATATAATTATTTGACTGCACTCAATAACAGTAACAATAATCTAGATGCCAACAACTCTTTACATCTATACAAGGTTAATCACCTAAAACTTACACCAAAAATATTGTGGAAAGGGAAAGTGCTGTCTATGTGCGCTTTGCACAGAGTGGATTGGTGATCAGGGTCTTGTATTGTTAGCCGATAAACATATTGTAATAATACTTAGAGAATGTGTATTTTTTGTGCATATATACACTATTTGAAATGGAACAATGCATACTGGATCCAGGATGAAATGTAACAATATTATGAGAAGGAGAGTTGCTACTCACTCACTCACTCACTCACTCACTGAGACGCAGATAGGCACAACAAAAAGACTGTCAGAAAATGAGCTTTTGGCCAACAAGGCCTTTGTCAGAGATGGCCTTGTTGGCCTAACACTCATTTTATGACAGTCTTTTTGTTGTGCCTATTTACGACTCAGTGAGTGAGTACCAACTCTCCTGCTCATAATATTGTTACAATGCCTATTGACATTAACAAACTAAAAGTTGGGTAAATTAGAATGTCAGCAGTGTTTGTTGCACGAGCCTCATGCAAGTTGTTTATGAGGTATTGTACTGTGGAAACTTTCCACACCAATACTTTTTTGTGCCATTCAACCTGTGTATTTGTTAGGTACGATGTTGTTATGTTTGTATATAGTGTGCTTGTGTGTTCCTTGGGTGTACTGCGACTTGTTAGTCAGTTTGCATGACAGTCCAAACAGTTGGTCATGAGTGGGCAATTTACCTATGAACGGACACGTTCACAGTGTACGAAGAGTGGAGAAATAATGCAGTTCATTCTTGTATGGTGTATGTGGCAAGATATCCCAATAAATGTCAACCATCTAGGCAATTATTCAGCAACCTCTTCAAACAGTTACGTGAAAGTGGTAGTGCCACACCTATACATCATAACAGAAGGAAACAAGTGACAACAGGAGGGAGAAATTAATGTTCTTGCTGCTGTTGCAGTTGATCCGCCTACTAGCTTCTGCGCAACTGCACAAGGAAGTGGCACAAGTCATCAGGCATGTGCCCCACATATTCTCCATTAACATAGGTTCCATCCCTATCACATCACTCTCCATCAAGAACTGCATGGAAATTATTATAAGAATGGTGTTAACTTCTGTACATGGGCATTAAGACATGATACTCCAGATGTATAATGTATGTTGTTTAGTCATGAAGCCTCATTTACCAATCATGGTAAACCATCAAAACATGCAGTATTAACCTGTTGAAAATCCTCGTTGGCTACGTCTGGTGCAACGTAAGCATCCATGGAGTGTAAACGTGTAGTGTGGGACAATTAACCATCAGCTCATATGCCCATTTTTCACAGATGGAACACTGAAGGTGCAGAAGTACCACAGCCTCCAAATAGACAATCTTCCACAGATGCTAGATGACTCATCTACAGACTAGAAAGAACCTATGGTACCAACATGATAGCTATCCAGGCCATGGTGCACAAAGTACTACAGCATGCCTCCACAAAGTGTTTCCAAATTGTTGGACTAGACACACAGGATCAGTACCTTGGCCACCCCATTCCCCAAATTTGATACCTGTAGACTTTTTTTCTGGGGGTAAGGCTGAAATACGCTGTCTACAAGGACATACAAACTACACCCAATGATATGCAACAACACATTGCTGCAGCCTGCTTGGATATATCAGCCAAAATGCCAAAATGTGTGCAGCAGTCATTCCATACCAGACTGGAAGCATGTATTGTTTCTGTTGGTGGTCATTTTGAACCTGTGATTGTCCATTACCTCATTACTGGTCAGAATCCACATGCCTAGTGTGTGCACTTCTGTTGTTCTTTAGTGTATATTATCACAGGTATAGCACGGTGTCAGTGTGGGAACTTCTCAAAATACATCATCTCATAAATGACTCCCACTAGAATCCAGCAACACACACCACTGACACTCTAATTTACTGTACTTTTAGTTTGTTAATGTCAATAGGCATTGTTCCATTTAAAAAGTGTCTGTATGCACAGAAATACACTTTCTAATTATTATTATGATCTGTTTATTGGCTAACAATAAGAGCCCCTGACTACCAATCCATCCTGTGGAAACTGCACATCAAAAGCACTTTCCATTTCTGCAATATCTGTGGTGCAAGTTTTAAATGATTCACCCTCGACACAGCTACAAAAAGGTCTATTCTTAAGTGATCACTTATTGCTTACCTCTCTCATCTTGAAGAATGCCATGCCCGTGAGAAGCGAATCACTTCCAGCTTGGTGCTGTGGTCCTATTCTTTCCAGCTCCAATTGGTCAGCTACCTCTTGAAGGCCTCCCTTCAGATTTTTACAGCTTTTCATGAGGTACTGTGGAAATAAAAAAGAACAAAGATTGGCAATTTGTAGTGTGAATATTGCAGCCACACTCATATTAGAAAATTAAATGGTCATGAAAATTTATGACAAATTAAAAGTGAAAAAATTGTAGTGTGGGATTATGCTTGCTGAACTAAAATTACAAGCCATCTTTGTGCAGAAATGATATTATTCAGTCATGGAATTTTTAAATGATGATAAAGCTCTCTCTGGAGAGTAGCGTAATAAACTTGTAAAATAATGGTTGTAAATTGAGATTAATTTAGGTTTTTTGACACTCTGTATAGGCCTCAATTATTCTTCCAGCTTGGATTTTCCATATATCATTCACATTAATTAGTTCCCTGTACACAAAATCATTGTTTTATGCATGTATGTACATAAAGAGATAATAAAATTCCTATTCTCATAAGGTTACACGGCTGAAACATACTGAGGACACATGATTACACATATACTTATAACCTCAGTCAAACTTTTCAAAATAGGGGTACAAACCAAGCAAACTTTTAACTATGTGTAAAATTCAAGACTGTTTAAGAGGATGCACAGAATAATTTCTTGATTTAATGTCCCTTTTTCTTTGAGTTGTTCAGCTCAAATTTTGAACTCTTCATAGTGCAACGTATGCAGAAATCTGAACAGCCAGAACGATGAGAAAAATTATTAGAGCAAACCATTAGCATGGATTTTAGATGACTGACCGACTAGTAAATCATTGTATTTTGCTGAAATATAATTTATAAATTACGTTGAATGAAGTTGTACTTTCATTATGCCCAACACAAAAAAGTTTAACTAGTGCACAATATATGGTGGTAACTAAACAGAACACTCTGGCCGTCAGCTTATTAATTATTTAGCTGGGTTACATTTTTAAGCTCTGGCCATCAGCTTATTAATTGTTTAGCTGGGTTACATTTTTCATACATCTGCACTATTTATAAGAATGATTTGAACTGAATCAGGTTTGAGCAACGGCTCCCAAACCTTCCAAGACCATTAACCTTGAATGAAATCACACCAGGCAATACAAGCTTTACTACCTAACAAACATCAAGATCTAAAAAAACAAACATCTATTTCAAAATAATGAAAGATAAGTAATACATAGCTGTTTGCTGAACAAATGAAGCCCATACATTTTGCAGGGGTGTTTAAACGAGAAATAATGATTCAGTAAGAAAGTTTTGAAACTTTTTTTTCTTTTTCCACAAAGAGTCAACCAATGCACATCCAAATTCATTCTGTTTCTCACTTTCATCATCATTGCTACACCACTCAATAATGCCCTTTCACAATGGAAAGTTTTAACAAACTGAATCAAAATTTATCAAAGTTCTCCTGATAATAATGGATTCTTGGCACTAACCTTTCAGTAAAATTATACAATTCTGATGGTATGAAAGTACGTATATTTTTTCAGTTTGTTGTCTTCACTGAAGTCTCAGGAATTGCACTTTTTCCTACCCAAAAATATTTTCTCATTCACTCGAAATAGTTCTTGGAGGACCCAAGCATTTGCTTTTCAATTTTCCACATCAGAAAAATAGATGCTAATGGAAGTCAATAATGTCAAGTGCTGAATACTAGGGTGGATGTATGGGGGTGCATTTGGTACACTAAACATATTTTTCAAAACCAAACTACCATAATATCTGAAACTGGCTTTTCAGAGTGTATTTTGACTTATGGCAGTGGGAAGTGAACTTTTAATGTGATGAACTGCTTAAAAACAAAATTGCTGAGTAAGTAATGAACTGAGGCATGTTGGGAATCTCTAAAGAATCAGGAGATAGACTGGAGTGGAACACACAATTATGGCCACAGAGGAAATAAATGGAGGTGAGACAGAAGCTCAAAATTAAGCATGGACTTCAATGTGAGACACTTAATAGTTTCCACCACCAAACTCACTCTCAAAGTCTGGTAGAAAATGCAAATGTATTTTTGTCAGACCATCAAACTTGGTTCTTTAAATGATCAAACTCGTATGTATAAAACAGCTTCAAACTTCTGATTGAAAATATCTGACGCTAAGTATGTAAGCACAGAAAAGTTTAGAAAGAGTTTGAAATTATGTATAAAGCTTGTTGTAAGTAAATAAGTGTTCTCATTCTCAAATATTAGATGAATATAGGCCGGTAGTTTTGAAGTGGTGAGTTACGCTGCCTCAAGGCATGCACATGTTTTCCAACTGTAATACTTGTATTACAGTGTTAAACCTTTAACATAAGATTATACCTCTCAATGAGTAGATTACGGCAGCATTTTAATTTTTGTTTAAACCCAGTCAATAATTATATGAAATTCTGAAAATCAAATCTTTGCTACCCCATGAAAGCGGTTAGATATACAACCTGCAACTGTGGCAACGTTACCAATTACTGTGGCACTAAAGCCGAGTTACTAAATACGGTTTTCTGACATTCCTTCACTGAAAAAGATGCAGTAAATACTTCAGAAATCTGACCAAGAACTGCTGCCAGCGTGAGTAACTTAAAAGTATCATCAGTGTAGCAAAGCTACTTGTGTCATTTCCAGTCCCAACTGTATACCTGTTAGGTTTCTTTTGGAGTACACAATAATTGCATTTTTAGCAATCACAAACAGCTGCATATCTTAAGCCTGGAAAGTTGTACAGGTCACAGCAATAGCCATACACAAGAAAGGAAAAAGAAGTAATCCACCTAATTATAGGCCCATTAGTAGTAACTCCGATTTGTAGTAGGCTTTTGGAACACAAACAGTGTTCAAGCTTAACACAATACCTCAAAGAAAAAACATGCATTAAGACAATAATATCCTTATGAAATGCAACTGGCTATTTTTTTTCACACAAAGTAATAAGTGCTATTGAAGAGGCTCTCAAGTTGATTCCACATTTCCAGAGGGCTTCTGAAAGCTATCACACAAGCAGCTTCTAATTAAATTGTGTAGCTATGGAGTATAGACTCACTTGTGCAATTGGATTCATCATTTCCTGTAAGATAGGTTGCAGTTCACAGTAATTGATGGCAAGTCACTGAATGGAAGTGATATATGTCATTCGCCAAGGAAGAGTTTTAGACCTTCTGCTGTTTCTAATCTATACAAACAATTTAGGTGGCAATCTGAGCAGCTATATATGATGGTAGTATCTGTTCCCGAAAGAACAGTTACCGTTGATGACCATGCAGCTTTGCTAGAAATGAAATGATAATTAAATGGACACCCTAGCTGCAAACAGGAGTTCATATACTTCATTGGGGACATGTTGAAAATGTATGCCCCGACTGGGTCTCGAACCTGAGATCTCCTGCTTACATGGCAGACGCTCTATCCATCTAAGTCACCGAGGGCACAGAGGATAGTGCGCCTGACTCCCAGTCAGGGCACACATTTTCAACATGTCCCCAACAAAGTATATGAACGCCTGTTTGCAGCTAGAGTGTCCATTTAATTGTCATTTCAAATCTGAGCACCCTTCTTAGATTGTTTGCAGATGCCTGTTGCTTACTGTCTAGTGAAGCTGTAAGCACATTGTAGTATCAATGCCTATCCCGCAAGCCTATATCAATAGTCGCCTCTCTGGCAGGCAGAGAGTGAGACTGCAGAGGAGTTGTGGTTTAGTTTCCATGGTGCACATATCACAAAGTGTCGACACCATGGCTGCATAATGCAGTTTACAGTAATTTTGCCAAAGTACTTAAAATTATTGCCATGGAAGTTGTGTACATAGTACCAGTGCTGACAGTTCAGTATTGGTGATTTATTTGAGAGTGATAATTCTGAAATTTTATGTTATGTTGCAAGAACAACAATCAACCCATTCGACCATGTCACGATGATTACAGGACAAGTAACGTGTTCTGGACAATTATCCATGAGAGAAAAATCGGTAGTCTGACCAAATGTCATAAACACAGGCACTCTTTGCTCGGATATCGTAAAACCAATTTTTCAAACAAGTATGTCGCGATCGATCACACATATGCTCACGAGAATGATTAGTAACGCCACTAGAATGGACCAACTATTCTTACAAATTTGGTAAATCCAGATGGCTACATCTTTAAAGACACGACAGATGTAATAGGTGAGGGGGTGGAGTAGTGGCATACATATGCTCCACTTTATCACCTATGTGCTGGAAATATCTAACAATAAAGAAGATAAACAAGTGGAATATGTCATCAATTCTTTAACAGAAAATTGCCTGATGTGCGTCCTCTACACACCTCCTACAGTATGCGGGTTTGCGTGCTTCAAAACTGCCCTTTCAAATCTCGAATTGACATATGAGCAAATAAGTATAGCTGGTGAAACTAACATAAATTTTCTATGCAACTGTCCTTCCAGGGTGAAATTTAAATTGCCCCTCCAGCTTGCTCCTACCCATCATACAAGCAGTAGTCACACTCTCATAGATATATTTGCAACGAAATCCCCAGAGAGAGAAATTCAACAAAATCCCCACACATAATTTCATACCTCTCAAATACCTACACTTGTCATTTATTCCCATGACAATTTTCATGACACACTCGCTAGAATGTTCCAGAAAGAAGCTGCAACTAACTACGTATCGAGACTTCAAATGCACTAATTTACTTGAACTTGCAACTGAGACACAAGAAAAAGTTTGGAGATAACATCAATTTCATTCTCAGGTGCAAAAAAAGGAAAGAAAGAAAGAAAATCATGGATTTACTAACAAACTTACTCAACTATATGACAAATATGCTCCCCTAAAGACCAGAAAGTGAGAAGGAAAACCTGCATCTTGGCTAAATGGAGACCTGAAACAGTTCATGAATCTCAGACACTGCACATCAGGCATACAAACTGTGACCCGCACTTTCAACTCATATTGCTTACAAGCAGAAGCAGAACAGTCGGTCAAGCAGTGAGAAACAGAAAACTCAGGCATGGCAATACATTAACTGACAACAGAAATGGAATAGCTGTCCTTCAGACAAACCTGCATGGCTTTGATATAGACAAAGTAAAAGATGCAGCTGATTCCATAGTCCCAGCCAATAAACAGAACCAATACTTCATTTTACCTACAACCACAATTGAATCAAAAATGAAACAGACTCCTTGATTACTTCATGGTAGTAAGTGACTGTAGTCACATTAAATTCTATCTATGATGTTACTTGCAAAATACCATAAAAAAAGCCATCATGCAAACCAGATCAGAATCAACTGGACACGATAGTAAAAAAAAAAAAAAAAAAAAAAAAAAAAAAAAAAAAAAAAAAGGCTCTGAGCACTGTGGGACTTAACATCTGTGGTCATCAGTCCCCTAGAACTTAGAACTACTTAAACCTAACTAACCTAAGAACCTAAGGACATCACACACATCCATGACCGAGGTAGGATTCGAACCTGCGACCGTAGCAGTCACACGGTTCCAGACTGAAGTGCCTAGAACCGCACGGCCACACCGGTCGGCGTATAAAGTCCAAATGAAGCTTATTGTTCAGCTGCTATTACCTACTATAACAAATATCTTCAACCACATGGACAACAGATCTTTCCCCTGAGGCCTGGAAACAGGGACTAGTTAAGCCCTTACCTAAAAAAGACATCGCTACAGCACCCTCTGATTACTGACCTATTCACATTCTTCCCACACTGTCCAAGTCCTCAGAATATGTAGTCCATGATCAGCTAACAACTACCCAATTACAAACAACCTACTAGATGAATACCGATCAGGTTCCCGTAAACATCGCAGCACAACATCTGTATTAATAAAGGTGACAGATGACCTGAAGCTTGCTATGGACGCGCAAGAGGCGACTATCATGTGCTCCTTAGACTTCAGCACAGCCTCTGATAGTAAGTTCAACTTTTTACCTGCCAAAATTAACAGCCTAAATTTCTCGCCAAGTGGAGTGCCCTGGTTTTGTTCATACTTGACATACCACCAGCAATGCATCATGTCCAGCACAATGGAGGCAGGTAGTACCAGGCATCCCATGTTCACTATTACATCCTATACTCTTTTCACTGCATGTATATGATGTGTCATCAGTATTGTCCTACTGCAAATACCACATGTATGCTTATGACCTCCAGTTGCATGTAAGTGCAAAACCAATGAACCTAAAGACAGCTATCACAGATCTCGGTACCGACTTGTATGCACTATAAAAATGGGTGCAGGATGTAGTGTTAAACCTCAACCCATCCAAAAGCCAAGCAGCACTGGTTGGTCATTCTGGGCTCATTAGCCAAAAATATCAGAAATCCCTACCATTTTTAAGCCAAAAGGTATAGGAGTTCTCCCGAGAAGAGTATAGGAGTAATAATAGATGAAAATCTAAATTGGACTGAGCATGTAACTGCAGTGTGCAAGACGGCATCAGCACCTATCCATTCCCTCCAAAATTATAAAGCTCTTCACTCTTGACCTGAAGAAGGAACTTGAACAAAAACTTATACTTCCAATTACTGACTACTGCAATGTTATCCTGCAACGCCTTTCTCAGGATAGCTCTGGGTATCTGGAACTGATTATGAATGCCTGTCTTCAATGTATCTGTGATGTTTGACTCTCCGATCACATTTCACTATCCTGGCAGTGTGCAAAAAGGCATCACCTGACTTCTCTACTATCTTCTGTTTTTGTTTCTGTTTTAGGGCATAAAAACAACTTGGGTCATACACGTCAATGTCAAAAGCTGTAAAACATGAAGACAAAGAAAGGAGTTAAAAACGACTACACATCAATCCCAATAGATGGAAGATAAGGCAGCTAAAAACAGGGACTTGGTGAAAGTTCTATAAAATACACCATACAGAAACAGAGGTCCAAAACTAAAAATTAAATGGCTTTCGCCATATTGCTACAATGGATAAAAAGTAAAGTGCGTTTGACAGCCCACATGCCATTCGCTAAAATGCCAAATAACTCAAATGGCAAACACAAACAGGAATGTAAGCAGTTAAAAAAAGTGCATTCCGTCAGAAAATGGCGGAAAATTAAAAGTTGGGCGCGATGTGCACAAAGTGGTGGGGGAGCTACATTTAATAATAATGGCAATGGCTAAAACGATGGTGCCCAGTACGCAACCTAGTTAAAATGTCCTCCTCGCAGCGAGGCAGCCTAGAGGTGGTTGTCCAAGTTCGTGGGAGGGCTTAATAACCTGGAACTTGTTCCCATGAAGGGAGGACCAGTGGTGATGCCAATGCAACACCACCTGCTGACAGACACTAACACAGAGATTATCGGAGGGAATGTAAGAACTAGTGAGCTGAGGTGCGAGGATTGCAGCCTTGGCAGCTGCATGAGTGGCCTCTTTTACTGTTAGACCGAAGTGACCAGGAACCCACATGAACAACACAGTAGCTTCATTAAGAGTAAAGAAGTGACAGCTTTCCTGGACCCGTTGCACTAAGGGATGGATGGTGTACAGTACACAGGTGCTTTGAAGGGCACAGAGAGTCTGAGTAGATGACGCAATTGAAAAGTCTGTGTCACCAGATGCACTGCGTCGCCTGATACAGGTCGAAGAGCTGTGCTATAAATATTGAGCAGTGTTCCGGAAGCAGATACCATAAAATGTTGGCACCAATGACGAAGGCACACCCAACACCATGGTCAGTCAGAGAGCCACCAGTGTACACAAAGGTACTATCGTGAAGTTCCATGCAAAGGTCATGAAACCAAGTGATACAACGAGGCTTGAGTAGTGTCCTTAGGAAACGGGTGAAGGCCAAGGTGAACGTGAAGCGCTACATGAAGCCAAAATGGTGAAGGGTTCACACCCACCTGGAAAGTTGCACGGATGCGAAATTTAGCTGCTGGAGCAAGCGCTGAAAGCAAACTCCAGGAGGTAACAGAGAAGAGGGATGCGCCCCATACTGGCAATCAAAGAAGTCATCGAAAAATGAGGCATAAGATGGATGGCTATGCATGGCAGGCAAATGGCATGTACATCTGCTAAGGTGAGAGTCACGGCGGTAGGACAGCAGTAGTTCAGCAGCTTCTGCATATAGACTCTCAACTGGGCTAGTGTACAAGGCACTAGTGGCCAAACAGATGCCATGATAGTGGATAGTATTGCGACAGTGTAAGAGGGACAGACGTGCAGATGCATAAACGAAACATCCATAGTCACGTTTCGAACGGACAAGGGACCAGTACAAATGGAGGAGGGTGGTGCGATCTGCACCCCTGCACCCCAGGAAGTACCATGGAGGACACACAGGACACTTTAGGGACTGCATACAGCAGGCTGCCATGTAAAACATGTGGGAGGACCAAAAACGTTCCTTATTGAGTATAAACCCCAGAAATTTCGTAGTTTCAATGAACGGAAGAGCAACAGGCCCAAGATGTAAAGACAGTGGAAGAAACCAATTCATACACACGGTTTTGTCAATGGAAAAACGAAAGCCGCTGTCAATGTTCCATGAGTAGAAGATGATCAATGCATTGCTAAAGATTCTGCTCATCGAGACAAGTCCATGGAGAACTGAAATAGATGGCAATTTCGTCAACAAAAAGGTGCGGGAGATGCCCAGCGGAAGAGAGGCCATTATAGGGTTAATGGTGATAGCAAAGAGGTTGATGCTCAGGATGGGACCCTGAGGCCCGCCGTTTTCCTGGATAAAGGTGTCTGACAAGGCAGAATCCATACATATCTTGAAAACTCGGTCTATTAAAAATTCCTAGAGGAAGCGGCGCAGTCAGCCATAGAAGCCCCACATGTAGAGAGTATGGAGGATACCAGTCATCCAGCAGGTGTTTTAGGCTTTCTCCAAATTGAAAAACATGGCCACAGTCTGGGATTTCTGCAGAAAACCATTCATGACATGGGTGGACAAAGTGACAAGATGATCAACTGCAGAATGGCAAACTCGAAATCTGCACTGTGCCATGGTTATTAAATTGTGAGACTCAAGCCACCATACCTGCCGGCCATGAATCGTGCATTCCGTCAACCTGAAAACACAGCTGGTCAGAGAAATGGGGCTGTAGAAGGAAGGCGTTTGTCCTTACCGGGCTTAGGTATGGGTACGACACTGGCTTCACACCAGCATTTTGGAAATGTGCCCTCTGCCCAGATGTGGTTGTATGTATTAAGCAGGAGTGCTTGCCCACAAGAGAAACATGCTGCAACATCTGAATGTTAACAGCGTCCGGCCCTAGGACAGAGAATCAGGATGGAGTGATAGAATGATCCAGCTCCCTCATAGTAAAGGCGGCATTATAGCACATCATTCTAAGAGAAGAGAAGCGTATCGCCCAAGCTGTCTCTGCTCATTTCCGGTGGAGGAAGTCAGGGTGATACAGGGAGGAGCTCGAAATCTCCGCAAAATGGTGGCCCGAAGTGTCGGAGATAGCAATAGGGTCCACTTTGACATCATCTGCTACAGTCAAGCCGAAAATTGGGGAATGGCTCGGTGGATGGCTCAGGAGACTGAAGAGGCAGCGGTAAGTTAAAAAAGCTAGAGAATGAAATCCAGCTAGCTTTATTGCTATCCCAAAGAACATGATGACACTGTCCATGCATCTGTTAATAATGAATGCACTTTGCCATTCTAGACTGTTAAAAACGCAGAAAGCATGTCTCCATGCGTGAACTGCATCACGGTCCACCTCAGTCCACAGAGTCGGGGTAGGAGTCAGCAAACTGATAGCACACGGGAAATGGTGGCTCAAATACGTGTCACAGAGAATGGACCACTTGAGTCAATGGGCTAGCTGGGCAGTGCACAACGATAGGTCCAAATGGGAGTACGTGTGCGAGGAGCCTAAAAGGAACTTGGGTGCTCCTGTGTTACGGCACAAGAGGTTAACTTGATTAACAACGTCAGCCAAGAGAGCACCCCTAAGGCAGGTTCTGGAAGAACCCCAAAGGGGATGGCGCACATTAAAGTCACCGAGCAGCAGAAAGGGGCGAGGTAGCTGCCCAATAAGCTGGAGGAAATCTGTCCTGGTGACACTGAATGATGGAGGGATGTAAACAGTACAAAGGCAAAAGGTCCAGCGAGGGAGCAAACGGTCAAGCGAGGGAGCAAACGGTCAAGCGAGGGAGCAAAAGGTCAAGCGAGGGAGCAAAAGGTCAAGCGAGGGAGCAAAAGGTCAAGCGAGGGAGCAAAAGGTCAAGCGAGGGAGCAAAAGGTCAAGCGAGGGAGCAAAAGGTCAAGCGAGGGAGCAAAAGGTCAAGCGAGGGAGCAAAAGGTCAAGCGAGGGAGCAAAAGGTCAAGCGAGGGAGGAAAAGGTCAAGCGAGGAAGGAAAAGGTCAAGCGAGGGAGCAAAAGGTCAAGCGAGGGAGCAAAAGGTCAAGCGAGGGAGCAAAAGGTCAAGCGAGGGAGCAAAAGGTCAAGCGAGGAAGGAAAAGGTCAAGCGAGGAAGGAAAAGGTCAAGCGAGGAAGGAAAAGGTCAAGCGAGGAAGGAAAAGGTCAAGCGAGGAAGGAAAAGGTCAAGCGAGGAAGGAAAAGGTCAAGCGAGGAAGGAAAAGGTCAAGCGAGGAAGGAAAAGGTCAAGCGAGGAAGGAAAAGGTCAAGCGAGGAAGGAAAAGGTCAAGCGAGGAAGGAAAAGGTCAAGTGAGGAAGGAAAAGGTCAAGTGAGGAAGGAAAAGGTCAAGTGAGGAAGGAAAAGGTCAAGTGAGGAAGGAAAAGGTGAACTGCAATAGCTTGAAGACGGGTGGTCAAGGAGATGGGTTGACTATGAACGTCATCCCATATGAGCAGCATGACTCCCCCATGAGATGAAGTGCCAACCTTGTTGGGAAGGTCAAAATGGACCAGGAAGAAATGTGGAATCTCAAAACGATCGTGAGGATGCAATTCTGTTTCCTGAATGCAGAGAACAAGTGGATGCTGCAGTTCGAAAAGCAGCTGTAAATCCTCTTTGATGGATTGAAGGCCGCGAACATTCCATTGGAGGAGTGTCATAATTAGGAAAAAATGATGGGGTGTCACCTCGGCAGCTGCCGAGTGCTAACCTGCGAAGACTTAGTGCTACAGGGTACAGAGGTAGGAGGATCCCGCTCCATGACGTCCACAGGAGCATCAGCTTTCTTCTGCTGTCGGCCTGTGGAGCCCAACACAGAAAAATGGTCATTGGTGAGCATCGATAACGTAGAGGCTGTCAAAGATCTTTGAGTCACTGAACAAGATGGCTGTATGCCTTTGTTTGATTTCTTCAAGCCTTTCTGGTTACCGGAGGAAGACTCAGGTGATGGACGGCTGTCTTCACTGGAGCATTCCTTCTGTCCTTTCCAGCCTGCTGGTTGTGTAGCTGGTGACTTCGTCCCATGAGGGGAGAGTTCGATGGCTTCTTGTACAGCTGGATGAGGAGACGGTGATGCTACCATGACACTGGGTGATTTCACAACCTCAGAGCTGAATTTGAGGAGGTTGCATGTCTGCATGGTGTAATGGATCTGGGAGATGTTATTTTTTTACCGTATTTGTCGATACTGAATTGAAAATGTTTTCTTATATTTTTGTCAGAATTTATTATAATTTGTCTTATTATATGTTAATTTACTTCTGTTTTTGAGAGTAAAAGCATATTGATTACTATTAGAAAATGTATCGAAGAATAGCAAAGAAACTGATTGTGTAAAATATCTTTGACGTTGGAGTAGTCTTTGACTATAGTCAGTCCGAGTCGGAAGCTAACTCTTGGTGTGTGTTGACGGAAGAACAATGTGAAGGTCGCAGTCATAAATAATTTTGAATTATGTTAACTATTATTTTTGTATTATCTGAAAAGAAGAAACTACATTGGAAGAAACTGTATTTGAAACACCAAAATGAGAGAAACACGCTGAACCACGTCATTTTCTGCAGCCGACAACGATGCATTGTGGAATCATACTTAGACAACTGAAGCCAAGACTTATATTTGCTTGCAAACGTCTAATGGAAAAGGTACTGTCACGAAATATGGCAAATTTAAGTTTATAAAAAATAGTGACCATATTTTCAACTTGTGTAATAGCCGGGATGCCATATTTCAACTGGGGACTGTAGCCGGGATATTGTGTTCACGAGATCTTCAACAGTGCTACGAGGAAGAAAATTTTTGTGTGTTAATACCAGTTTCTTCAGAATGTGTGTTACAGTGTTGGTGTTCATCGGAAAGTAAAAGTTTTGGAGAAGAAATGTTTTGGCAAAAAATATAATTTTCGACAGAAGAAAATACTTCAAGAATTTTGGTCAACAATCACATGGATGGAAAACGTGGTTTTGCAACAGTAGAAGAGTGTTCCAGATAAGTCACGAAACCCTCGTATTTTGTTAAAACAATATTTTTATCTTGTTTTATATTGTTGTGTATAAATTTTTGTTCTTCACAATGACTTATGAGATTTTCGAGAGTATTGTGCCTAAAGTAGAAAGTAGTAATTTAATAGACTTCGAACATCAGGACAGGTCAAATGAAACAGAAAGAACCGATCAATTTGATTTAAAAAGTTTTCTTGTAAATTTCACAAAGGAAATTAAACAATCAGTTGACGACAATAAGACATACTGGGATGAAAAAATTGATAACATTTTGTTGCAAGTCCAAGCAGTCAATACCCAAGTGGGTGAGCTTTCGAACAGAGTTGGCAGTGTTGAGGAAAAAATTGAATCTGTGGAAGCAAAAGTAAATGAAATTGATGCTAAATTGAGCGGTGAAATTAATACTGTAAAAAATGAGTTACTGGTAGATAGGGAAAGAAATTTAATTGATTTTAATGAGATAAAAGGGGAAATTAAAAATTTGGATGAGAATACAAAAGTTTTAGTAAAAAATGTAGAACAAAAAACTGACAATCGTTTGGTTACTCTAGAAGAAAAAGTAGAATGCAATGATTTAGAAAACAAAAAATCTGTCAAAGAACTTAGCGAAAAAATTGAAAGTTTTAACATTGAATTTCAAAGCAAAAATTACAATGTCAACACATGTAATCTTGTATCTAATATTCCAGTGAAGCACTTTTCGGTAGATGGACCCTTACATCCCGTTGATTTTATGCAGTATTGTAAGGATTGTTTTTTACCTCACTCACCAGATGAAATAAAAATTAAATTTGTGAAAAAATTCTTGGAAGGGGAAGCTTTGACTTGGGCAAACCAGATTGTAACTTTGGGGATGACCTTTTCAGAATTTGAATCAAAATTTTTGGAAAAATTTTGGGACGATCTTAAACAAACTAGAATCAAAAGTGAATTTTTGAATGGGCGAAACTATAGGGAATCAGATGGGAACATGAAACAATTTTGCAAAAGTGAACTTCAAAAACTTATTCATTTAACAAAACCTTTGGATGACTTGATCAAAATTGATACCTTAAAGAGAAGATTGCCATCAGCAATGCAGTTGAGTTTAGTTCATTGTCCTGATAGTAATGTAGAGCAGTTTCTCAATTATATTGAAAAGTTGGATAGGGTAACAACAACAACACACAGTGGGTTTACTCAGAAAGGTAATGGTCAAAATTGGGGAAATGACAACTTTCAAAAAAGGGAAGAAAACAATTATCATGGTGTCAGTCAAAATTCAGGGGGATATAGCAATTTTGAAAAGAAGGACCATAATTTTTATCCAGAACAAGAACAACATTTTCGCGTCAATAATCAACAAAATAGAGAACACTTTAGGGATCAAAATCACAGAAATTTTGATAGAGGTCAGTACAATAGAAACTACCAACAATCAGGTAGTGTTTGGCATAGGAATGGGATCAGAAATGTTGATCAGAGACATTGGCAGAACCATAACCAGCAGTTCAAACAGGAACCGGAAATAAAAAACGAGTAGACGCCCCCTTGAAGGTCCGCAAGGTTGAGGCAGAAGGTGAGCATGATGAAAGGACCAATGGATGTGACTATCACAAACCCAAACAGGTCAGTTCCAAACCTAAGCTATCACATGAGGTCATTAGTTGTTACTTATTGAAGAAATTTCAAGAGGAAAATAATAATGATAAAGATAACATTTTCAATACACAAGAACATACAGTAGGTAAAAGTAATTGTGATTCATTTAATTTAACAGAGTTTTACACTTGGGCAGAAAAGAAAAACACTTTGTCGGATGATGTAATTTGCAGTAGTTCAGAGATGTGTGTGAATGAAAGAGAGAATGCATGCTGTGAGAATGAAAATGTTGGTGAAAGGGATCTGGTAACTTTAGAAAGGGGAAATAATATTTTGGGGGATAATTTGAATGTGTATGACCTGAATATGTGTAATGATAATGATGTTGTTGATAAAGTTGATAATGATGGTAATGGTATTGATGATGATGTTGAGGAAAGGTATTTCATTAGTTTAAATAGGGAGTTGGGTATACACGTGGTTGAAAATGGATTAAATAGTGAGAATATTATAGAAATTCCCAGGGATGTTACCAGGATGAATAATACTCGCAATCTGGGTGTATGTAAAAGTGTGAATTTAGATGTTGCTGGTAAAGAATCTGACTACACAAATAACGATGACACATGTATAACTTCTTACCTAAGTAAAACTTTTATAGATACTAAAGATACACACACATTTCTTATGAATATATGGCTGAACAGTGAAACTATTTCTTTTAACAAGAACTTTAGAAAGATGCTTATTAATGTATGTGAAACTGTATGTCCTGAGTGGTGGAAAAAGATGAGATATTTTATTTTTGAAAAGCTGAAGGATAAGTACTTCAATAGTATACAATGTGATTTGGATGAAAATTCTTGGCTATTTGAGATAATAGAGAGTACTAATGACAATTTTGTATCTTGTGCAAATTTTATAACTGTGACAAATAATACATATAATGGTATACCATATGATTCTGATAAGTATAGGTTTGGGGAAATTGAAAGTGATTTATTACATGAGAATACATGTTCTGAGAAAAGTGATCAATTTTGCAGTCCTTATATAAAAGTTCAAATTGGGTCATGGATTGGTAAATGTTTAATTGATACAGGAAGTGAGATCTCGGGAATATCTGAAAGGTTAAGTAAGAAATTGAAAGTGGGGAAAGATTATGTTGAAATGCCAGTTGTTGGGGTAAAGATAAAAGGTGCTACTGGGAAGAGCAGTAAATTGGTAAAAAGCCAGGCTTTAGTGACATTTTTAATTGAAGGCAAGTTGTTCACACATGGATGTTTTGTAATTCAGGAATTTAATGAGGATTTTCTTTTGGGTATGAATTGGATAGTAAAAGTAAATACAGCATTTGATTGGGTTGGAAGAAAACTTTTGATAGAAACTAGTGAAAGGGAATACATTCAGACAAATTTTGTGAACACACTTGGTGATCAGAGTAATGGAAATTTTGACAGTATTAATTTACTAAAAGAAAGTAGATTGGAGAATATTAAAATTCATAGATTTGATACTGATGAAGTTGAATTTGGGAATTTAGTAAATTTGAAAATTTCAGAAACACTAAATTTATCTGGGGAGCAAAAACAACAGTTAGAAAATCTGCTGTGGGAATACAGTGATGTTTTTAGTGACATACCTGGTAGGGTAAAGGGTTACCAGTGTGAGCTTCAGGTAAAACCTCATGAACCATTTTTCATAAAACCATACAGTATTGCAATATCAAAAAGACCTGCTGTTGAGAAAGAGCTGAAAGAGATGGAAGGATGTAATATAATAGAAAGGAGTATCAGTGCATATAATAATCCTCTAGTAGTAGTTTCGAAAAAAGATGGTGGAGTAAGATTGGTTTTGGACTCTAGACACTTAAACAAAATTTTGTTCAGACAGACAGACCATCCTGAAAATATTAATGAGTTACTCTATAAATTTACAGATATAAAATATATGTCAAGTTTGGATCTAACTTCGGGTTTTCATCAAGTACCACTTTCAGTTAATTCTAGAAAATATACTGCTTTCTTGTACAATGGTAAGAGTTACCAATATTGTGTTGTGCCATTTGGGTTAAATTCTTCTGTTTCCGAAATTATAAGAGCTTTGGATCATGTACTGGGGCAAGAACTTGCTTCTAAACTGATAATCTATGTAGATGACATTTTGGTTACAGGGAAAAATTGGGAGGAACATTTTTTGATTTTGAAGTCAGTTTGTGGAAAACTTAGAAGAGGGTGGATGACATTGAAATTAGAGAAATGTAAATTTGCAGTTTCTGAATTAAAATTTTTGGGTCATGTTGTCACAGACAAGGGAATTTTGGCAGATCCAGAAAAAATTAAAGCAATTTCAGAAATTCATATTCCTAAGACTAAAAAACAATTAAAGTCGTTCTTTGGGTTATGCGGTTATTACCGAAAACATATAAGTGATCAGAGTCTGACTGCACCATGTTTAAGTCAGTTACTTAAGAAAAACACTGTTTGGGTTTGGGATAAAAGTTGTCAGGAAGAGTTTGATAAAATTAAGCAAGAGTTGAGGAATCAACACTTATTACACAGACCTGATTTTAATTTACCATTTTGTTTGAACACTGATAGCAGTAATTATGGGCTTGGAGCAGAGTTATTTCAAGAAAGAGTAGAGAATGGAGTTAAGATACATTGTACCATAGCATTTGCAAGCAGAATGTTGCTCAAGCATGAGAAAAATTATACAGTCACAGAGAAGGAACTTTTGGCAATTCATTGGGCTTTTACAAAATTTAGAATTTACCTTATTGGACATAAAACCATAGTATTTTCGGATCACAAAGCTTTGAGTTACTTACAAGAGTGCAAATTATACCACAGTAGATTGACCAAATGGGCAATTTTTCTGCAACAGTTTGACTTTGAAATCAAACACATAAAAGGTTCTGAGAATGTAGTAGCTGATTCACTTTCAAGGTTACCAATTGGGGGAGAAAAGGAGATTTTTGAACAAGAGGAGGAAAAGAAATTTAAAATTAGATACTTGAAAGGGGTGGAAAATGAAAAAACAATTAGAGCTATGTGTAACAAAATTTAGATCAGAGTTGGAAATTAATCAAAGAATGTTTAGGCAAGAAGGGGTATGAGAAACTTGATAAATTTTACAAATTGCATAAGGGGATTTTATTTCGGAGAACAGATGTAGATTCTGATAATTGGAAACTGTGTTGGCCAGAGGCAGATGCTGAAAAGCTGATCATTTACATACATGAAAGCTTTGGTCATTGTGGGATACAGAAGTGCATTCAAAAGATACAAGAAAACGTTTATTTTTACAATATTGGAAAGAAGGTAAGAAAAGAATTGGCAACCTGTGACAAATGTCAGAGAGTTAAAGTGAGCAATCAAAGATGTGGTGGAGAGATGCAAAACATTATTCCGGAAAAACCTTTAGATCTTATCGCAGTGGACTTATATGGAATGTTACCAA
This sequence comes from Schistocerca piceifrons, assembly GCF_021461385.2. Classification (NCBI taxonomy): domain Eukaryota; kingdom Metazoa; phylum Arthropoda; class Insecta; order Orthoptera; family Acrididae; genus Schistocerca; species Schistocerca piceifrons. The sequence goes on along the minus strand of NC_060140.1, from coordinate 819,365,587 downwards.
AGAGTAAAGTGGTCACTGTTACATATTTGTTATGGTAGATGTATTTTCAAAATTAATTAAACTATATCCAGTAAAAAAAGCTACTAGCCATCAAATTATAATAAAAATTGAAAGAGATTATTTCGCACAGGTGGGTAAACCAAAAGCTATATTATCAGATAATGGTTCACAGTTCACCTCAAAAATTTGGAAAAAGTTTATTGAAAGATCAAAATTGAAGCATATACTTATATCTGTTTATTCTCCGTCGACCAATCCTGCAGAAAGATATATGAGGGAAATTGGGAGACTTTGTAGAACCTATTGTAGCCATAAACATCCAACTTGGTTTGAGCACATTCGAAATTTTGAAGATATTATGAATAGCCTACAACATAGTTCCACAGGATTTTCACCATATGAGATTATGTTTAATATTAGACCTCCAAATCTTATATCAGAACTTATCGAATTTCCTAAATGTACACCTTTAACTATGCAAGAGAGAGAAGATATTGTCAGGGAAACTATGAGGAAACAAGGGGAAAAGAGGAATAAAAGACATAACAATACGGTAAGATTAACCGCTTTTAAAATTGGGGATCTTGTTCTGGTCAAATCTCACGAAAAATCAAAAATGTTAACTTCAGAAATTAAGAAATTCTTTGATATCTATATTGGGCCTTTTGAAGTCATAGAAAATCCACACCCTAATGCTTATCGTTTGGTGTATCCTAAGTCAAAGAAATTATTAGGTCTCAGGAATGTTGTCTCTTTAAAACTGTATAAACAGAAATCATAATTTCAAAAATTTAAATAACCTATTATCATCTAAAACAAAAGTCCTCCACTGGAATACGCTTGTTAGAACAAAACTACCTGTACAACCAAGTATGTATATTTGCATGTATAAATTAATAATTTGAAGTCACATGTTAATTGAAACTGATAAAAAAAAACACTGATGTAACAAAGAATGAGAGAAAGATTTATTTTTACTTTTTTACAAAAAAAGTCTCCCTCGTGAGCATTTCTGAATTTTTCTAATTTTGGAAGCTAAGTCTTCCCTGAGGGTGAAGGCACGCATGTGAGGACATGCATGCAAAGGTATAAGTTTCAAAACCAATTTTAGATAAAGCCTCATGATATATGAGCAGTTTATTGTTGTTTATACTGATGTTGTGGGGAGCAAAAGTACTCTTCACAAGAATGTGACTTGTAGAAATTTTGTAGTAGAGAGGAAAGTGTACATAAATAATTGCAAAAAATTTAGATAATACTGATGTATCTTTAGCTGTACTAAAAGAAGAAAATCATAAATATATATATATATATATATATATATATATATATATATATATATATATATATATATATATATATATATATATATATATAAAGAAAGATGATGAAACTTACCAAACAAAAGCGCTGGCAGGTCGATAGACACACAAATCTTTCTTTTTAGATATATTTTTCCCACGTGGAATATTTCCCTCTATTATATATATATATATATATATATATATATATATATATATATATATATATATATATATATAAAAGGCAAATATAGAGAAAAACACATTACACTATATATGTCCAGTATCATTTTTTCTGTACAATATGTAAGCATAATGAAATTAACATTAATATTTAAAAAAAAATTAAATCTTATTCTAGGAAATGAGTTTTACCTTTCTATTATTTTCAATCTGTACGCTGTATGTTAGAATATTTCTCATGTATGTTTTATACCATGTATATTTGTCATGTTAAATAATTTCTTTACTTGAAATTTTTGTGTATGGGATTGAGGGGGAAGTATCATTGCAACAACAGCCAGTAACAAGTCCACAGATTCAAAGAGTCCAAATTTGGAAGAGGTTATCAGACTGCATCATTAATGTACTAATTGTGTAATACAGATCCATCACTGAGTGTTGTCGGGATTTTGTTGTATATGTCCATAACAACAAAAGCCCTGGGGAGCAGTTGTAATGGATCTGGGAGATGTTATCTTTTTACCGTATTTGTCGATACTGAAATGAAAATGTTTTCTTATATTTTTGTCAGAATTTATTATAATTTGTCTTATTATATGTTAATTTACTTCTGTTTTTGAGAGTAAAAGCATATTGATTACTATTCTAAAATGTATCTAAGAATAGCAAAGAAACTGATTGTGTAAAATATCTTTGACATTGGAGTAGTCTTTGACTATAGTCAGTCCGAGTCGGAAGCTAACTCTTGGTGTGTGTTGACGGAAGAACAATGTGAAGGTCGCAGTCATAAATAATTTTGAATTATGTTAACTATTATTTTTGTATTATCTGAAAAGAAGAAACTACATTGGAAGAAACTGTATTTGAAACACCAAAATGAGAGAAACTCGCTGAACCACGTCATTTTCTGCAGCCGACAACGATGCATTGTGGAATCATACTTAGACAACTGAAGCCAAGACTTATATTTGCTTGCAAACGTCTAATGGAAAAGGTACTGTCACGAAATATGGCAAATTTAAGTTTATAAAAAATAGTGACCATATTTTCAACTTGTGTAATAGCCGGGATGCCATATTTCAATGGCCATGTCCTTTATGGACCGAGATGCAGCAAGAACAGTACTGTAAGTGCCAGATGGTAGAATGCAGGGTTTGAGACTAACCAATAACTTGCGTGTGACTGGATAAGGTACTTTTTCCTTTACCCAGATCCCCTGGACAGCCATCTCATCGATATACGTGGGACCATCTTGACAGGAGGCGGCTTGGTCGTCATTGTAGTTCATACAGTGGGGAGAAGGATGCGGACAATCGCCCTCGTACGCATCCCTACCACAGGTTACACATTTGGCCGGATGTTGACAAGATATTTGAGTGAAGTCTAAACGATAACACTGGTAGCAGCACATCGGGTTCGGAATGTACGGTCAGCTTGTGCTAACTTCATAGCCTGCTTTGATCTTGAATGGAAGCACCACTCTCTCAAAGGTGAGAAAAAGAGTGCATGTGGGCACTAAGGAGGCATCTATCTTTCTCATCACCTGACGGATGCCAATGACACCCTGATCAGAGATGTACATTTGGATTTCGGCCTTGGTCACACTGTCGGGCAGCCTTGTGTAAATAACACCGCAGGAAGAATTCAGAGTTCTATGGGCCTCGATACAAAACAGGATAGCTGTGGAGAAGCGAAGCAGCAAGCAGCTGTTATGCTTGAGAATCAGAAGCAGTATCCAAAAACAAAGTGTTATTGCGTAAACAAGAGCAGGATTTCACAGGGCCGGCAATTACATCAATACCTTTCTGAATTAGAAACGGATTTACTGTTGCAAAGGACTGACTGTCCTCAGCATGTGAAACCATGAGGAACTGTGGTGCAGCTGGGAGGTCCTTTGAATCAGGAGCTTCATTCCATTTATGTTTGGTAGATGTGGACTGCCTGCCTCATTGCTAAAAAGTCCCCCATGATCACCAGCGTCTCCAATGGCACGCTCCTTCCAACTGGGGGCCCCTTCACAAGGGGTCGCACCCACCTTCGGTGATTGTTCACACCTCCCAAACACCTGACAGAGGGACCAATCAGCAAATTGGGAAGGTAGCAGCTCAGGCAATAATCCCTCCCTGGGCCTGGCCTGTACCGAGTGGTACATGTGAACCCTAACTGTCAAACTGGGGCTGGGAATTACACATTACTCAGTCACCTGTTATGCATCAGACGCATGGACCGGCCTTCAGGAGCGCACAGGGAGGAAGAAGAAAAAAAAGAGGAACCTCAAACGCCGAAGCAGAGGAAGGACAGGAGAAGGCGGAAGGTGAATGAAGAAAGAAAAAATGAACGAAAAATGGTGGCGAGACCGTTCTTATGACAGCTATGGGCAATGCGGAACATTCCCAGACATGTTCCCCAAGGGACGGGAAAAAGAATAGCAGGAGGATAAAGATGCAGCACCGGAGGTAAAAGATGCTGCAAAGGCTGGGGCCCCTTTGTCAAAGGCCATTGGCTGAAAGCTTTAAGTGTGAAAATCTTTTTGTTGTGCCTATCTGCAACTCAACATCTCCGCTATATAGTGAACAGCAACTTTCCTCCTCATAATACTGTTACATTCCATCCTGGATTTTCCATTGTTTGTTTATTTCTTAATTAACTCTGATTTTAAAAAGTACTGTATGTGTGAAACCCTGGTCCGATGTAAAAGATGGCCATAATAAGATCATGTTAAATACATAAATAAATAAATAATACTAATTCCAAGAACTGCATCACACATCTAAAAATATAACAGCCTGCTGGAACAGTTGATTACATGTGTTTATGCTCCAAGTGTCTGGACTGGGTGCTTAACATTAACGACAACGAACGTCAGCACATTGCAATGGACTTCATGGCCACAGTGCCAATAATTGATCATGTCAATCAATTGATAATATTAGTTGCAAACCATGCAGCCCAAATTTAAAGTGTTTGATTAACTGAAAATATCTGGATCTCTTCAAATAATGTCGGATTTCACGGTGTAATTGTCTCCCCATCCTATTAACTGATAAACATTACAGGGATAAATAGTGAACTTATTTCTGATTGTTGTGTGATGTCAGACACACTGTGCACCCAAGGACCAAAGAGCTTGGATTGCAGTGGTATTACTTGTCTCAGTGATGTGCAAAGCACTTGTATTGAGAAGTGATTCTACTGTTTCATGCTACATCATCTGCAACGTGGATGGCAAGCAACTGTAAGGCACTCACTACAGTAGTTCACCGAATGGCCAGTTGATGGTACTGCTGCATATCAACTCGGCAACACCTGGAAGTTGTGGGTGTCAATGCCACACTCACCACTGAACAGACAGCATTCTCACCTCTCACGCAATTAAAGCACCACAGTGTAACTAACTGGCAATACAGACTTTGATCAGATAACTTCAACAAATGCAAACAGTAATCAACATATGTAGTGACGGCTACTTATAATACTGATATTATACCTTGGCACTTAATAATGTAAATGTCATTGCCCAGTCTTTCCATAGTAGCTCCTGCTAATTTACTAATGCAGTGCCAAATCAGAACTGAACCTACTGTGTAAATGAAGTTTATTCTTGTTTTATTACATTGTAAGTAAGTCTGATGTGCTTCTCAGCACTGATTACAGTGTTGAATTGAATATGTTGTTGCAAATTGAATTATTATTCTGTTTTGTGAACTGTAGGAAAAAGTTACTGTGATTCAGTTTTCCAGCTATATGTTTCTGCTCGTGTGACATATGTTGAGGATGTCAGATAATGAGATCAATGCACACGCAATGACTACGGATGTACATATGGGCTCATCAGGCGAAAATGATCCGATAGAGGTAAGAAATGAAGCATGGATTAGTGAGATGTTGAAAGATTCTGAAATAGGTGACCATAGTTTGTCAGTACACGAGTAAAAATATAAAAAAATGTGTAGCCTTGTCTCGTTGATATAAACAAATGATGCCATTACCAGCTACTTTTAACTCATTCAATATCATGGGAATCAAACTTTTGTCCAATAAGAAAAGCAGAATTGCTGGCAATGTAACACGGCACACAATGAACTATAACAGTTTCTTACATATTCTAAGAAGTTATCTTCACTATGTTTCAATATAAACCTAATAACAACTGGAAGCACACTATTTATCCCTTCTCACACATTTGAATGGTGAGCTGTAGTCAAAAGTACATGGCTGCAATGTTAACAGGTGAAATTTTTCAACATGGCTGCACCAGTTCGAGCTCTGATTGTTGCTAGGTCAACACTGAGCGACAGTCAAAACAGTATTAAATACTGTTTCAACTACCTTCCTCTCCTAATTGGACTTTATTGGTCTTTTTTGCACTCCCCAAAATACTCCTGGCTTGGGAATATTACTTCTCAAATGAGTAAAAAAAAAAGTACTAACAAAGATTTATGCACATATTAGAGGTAAGATGGCGGCGATTGAGAAGTTTAGTGAATTTGTGCCTCCAGCTATTTCGAATTTCCAAATGTTATCCGGTGTCAATAGCAAGAAGATGATCAACAAAAGTGCTCCGCAAAGTTTCAAGTCTAGTGCCACGCAAAAAACTCGCAGTGAAAAATCATCCAGATCAAAATGTAAGTGTGTAACATGTGAAGTCCATCCAGACAAAGCAAAACTAGTTGAAACTATTAATTCGTTGCAAGAAATTGTGCGCAGATCCTTGGCAGAAAACAAAGTGTTAGCTGATAGACTCAAATGTCTTGAAAATCATCATAGAAAACTAAAAACCGCCGAGCAGGGCGTAAGTGAATTCGACAGAAATAAAGTGTACACAGTGACCAAAGATTCCATCGCCATCTCAAGTTTTCCAACACATTCTGGGTGTACCGGTAACGCTAACCATAGCGCAATCATTTCGTCGTCTTTAGTAATACATTCTCCTGCCGTGCTCCAAAAAACGGTAGGCCTATCTACAAAAGATCAAATCGTGCACCAACTGAAAGAAAAGCCTGTTATTAAGCAAAATGTGGAACCTCGCCAGCCAAAACCGTCACTCGTAAACAGAAGCAAGGTAAATTCAACATTCAAGACGACAGTTAATTTAACTAACACCACAAATGCAGCAAGAAGAATAAACGTATGTTTAATGGGTGATAGTCATCTTAGAGGCCTTGCACATGAAATAAAAAGCTTAAACAGTGAGGTAAATGCCTCAGGTTTTATTAAACCTGGCGCTCGTCTTGACCAAGTGCTTTCAACTGTAAGCAATATTTCTTGAAAGACAATGAATGAAGACTTCATTGTAATATGTGGTGGTGCAAATGACGTCGCACACAACGATGGTTTGCATGCTGTTAATGCACTAAAATCTACCCTAAACCATCTAAATGACTCAAACGTCATTGTTTTCGATATTCCACACAGGTATGACTTGCCTCAATTCTCGTGTGTAAACAGGGCAGTAGCATATACAAACAGTCAATATGCAGAAATTTGCAACCGTTACGCAAATGTAAAAATGGTCAATGTGCAACATTTTAGTAGAGATCTTTACACCACTCACGGCCTTCACCTCAATCGGCGCGGAAAAAGTCACTTAGCGTCCATTATTTGTGAAATCGTCGTAAATGCTAGGAACAACGTATACTCAAAACACACTCATTCGAAGAATGAGTGCTCCACAACACAAGAAGACTGCAGGAATGAGTATAGACAGACGACATTGGACAAATGGCTGCTGAAAACACCAGGTAAGGCTGATTCTTCCCAGGCTCCCAGTATATGGAAACAGACCAACTTGAATAAATGGATAGTGAAAAATACCAAACCCACTCTGTCAACTGATATTTCTTTTTTAGGGATAAATGTGTAATTGGTTCTGGCAGGGTGACACGTCCATCAAGCGTTCAACAATCCAAACTCACTTTCAAATTAATTCAGCAGAACTTTCAAAGTCTTGGCAATAAGCACAACGAGTTGGATACCATTGCAACAATTGATAACCCTGATGTTTTAGTTATAAGTGAACACTGGTACACAGATGAGCTAATCAGTGTATGTAAGCCACTTTCCATGAACTTTTGCTCTGCTTTCAGTAGAAAAGAGAAACGTGGTGGTGGGGTAGCTATCTTTGCAGCCAGTGGTAGTAATTATAGTGTAATAGATGTAAGTGCTTTCAGCATTGAGGGTGTAATAGAACTAGCAGCAATTAATTATAAGTGGGGGAAAGAGAACTTAATTATTATTGGCCTACACAGACCTCCATCTGGTAGCCTAGATAGTTTCTTTGATGTTCTTAATGACCTGCTTGTTGACATTGACAGCAAACACTGCAATAAAAATGGCTGGGTTAACATAATACTAACTGGAGATATAAACATTGACTTGCTGTCCAATGACTCTGTATCTAAAAAACTAATGCTAATATTAGCTCAATTTAACTTAACATTTCTGATAAACGAGCCCACTAGAGAGGTCAATAGTGTAAAATCATGCATTGACAACATTATAACTAACATGTCCCACTTTACATGCAGTTCATCAGTTCTGAAGCTTGCCATTTCTGACCACCACGCAGAACAGGTATTGATAGAAGCTGAAAATCTTCGTGTCAATAGAAAAGAGAAACAATATGTGACAAAAAGAATGACCAATGATGACAATGTTAAAGATTTCAACAGTTTGCTAAAAAGCTTACAACGGGGTGAAAAAAACAGCATTACTTTCAGTGAATTTTCATCAGATTTTTATTATTGCTTCAATGTCTCATGTCCAGAAATGACCTTTACAGTAAATGACTGCAAAAAGATACAAAAAAATAACTGGATAAATCATGAAGTAAAAACAGCAAGAGAGAAACTTAGACTTTTCCAGTATGCAATGATAAATAATAACAATAATAATAGACTAAAGGTAGAATTTAAGAACTATCAGGATTACTATAAAGCTCTTCTGCTAGAAACTAAAAGTAAATACGTAGCCACAATGTTAAGAAACTCTACTAACACAGGTTTAACTGTTTGGAAAGTAATAAATAGCTTTAGGGATTGTAAGGACAGATCAACAAGTGATTTTACTATAAACCATAAAGGGCATATCATGAAATGTTAATGTCAGATTGCAAATGTTTTTAATGAGTACTTTTCTTCTGTTGGAAAATCTGTCAATGACCATTTTAAGAATCTTCAGCATAGATATAGGGGCATTCCAATCAAACAAACCATATACTTGGCCCCAACCAATAACAAGGAAGTCAAAAACATAGTAATGTCATTAAAAAATACAAAATCAGCAGGCTATGATGGATTGTCTATCAGTAGACTGAAAAGATGCATAGACAACATATCTGATGCCATGGCCACAGCAGTAAATGATGTAATTGCATCAGGTTGTTTCCCAGATAGTCTTAAGACAGCACAAGTAACCCCGATTCACAAGAAAGGTGATAAATCTAAAATTGAAAACTACCGCCCCATCTCAATCTTACCTGCATTTTCTAAGGTAGTTGAGAAAGTTATTTATACTAGACTAATGACATTCCTGAGTCAACACAATTTAATATTTGAAAATCAAAATGGCTTTATGAAAAACAAGTCAACTTCAGTAGCTGCAGCACAATTAATAGACAAAATAATAACGGCCATAGAGAACAAGGAGTATGTAACTGGAGTGTTCCTTGATCTAGAAAAAGCTTTTGATTGCGTCAACATCACCATGTATGTAACTGGAGTGTTCCTTGATCTAGAAAAAGCTTTTGATTGCGTCAACATCACCATATTACTTGACAAGCTGTAGAACCTGGGTATCAGAGGAACTGGCTATGAGCTAATAAAATCGTATATGAGCAATAGAAAACAATTTGTCTTGCTTAAAACAAACAGTGGGTCTTACAAATCTAAAATTATAGACATCAAATATGGAGTGCCTCAAGGTACTGTCTTGGGACCCCTTCTTTTCTTGATTTATGTCAATGATATACAGTATTGTTCTCCTAACTGTACAAAAATATTGTATGCACATGACACATCAATAGTGTGTAAACACAAAGACTATGAGAGTCTGGAGGTACAGTGCAACAGTGTAACTAATGAAATAGTCAAGTATTTTAATGTGAAAGCCATCTAAATGTAAGTGCTTCAAAGACTGCAATGATGGAATTTAACACAAGGAAACAAATAGAATTTGACATGAAATTATCCATAGCAAATGGCATTGTAAAAAAGGAAAAATGGACAAAATTCTTGGGAATTACAATCCAGGACAGCCTCAAATGGGACATGCATATTGATTCCTTAGCATGTAAGCTGTTGAAGAATGTGTGTGCTATAAATATGATTAGCAAATATTGTAAGGACATGGGTGTACTAAAAACTGCTTATCATGCTCTATTCTCATCAAACTTAAACTATGCTGTAGAACTATGGGGTGCAACAACTCAAGCCAACCTAAGTACATTATTAATACTACAGAAAAAAGTTATTAGAATTATTTGTGGTGTCAAACCTCGAGAATCATGTCGGAACCTGTTCCCAAAATTAGGTGTGTATATATTGAAAGTTATATTGCTTGTGAAAACAATTAATCCAAATTTCAACTGTGACCTGCACCAATATGATACAAGGCAAAAGTTCAGATACCATGTAAATAGCCACAGAACAGCTTTATATGAAAAAAATGCACTTCATGCTGGGCTGAAGCTAGCCAATGCCCTACCAAAAAGTCTCACAACCCTTCCTGCTAACAAATTAAAAGATCAGCTAAAAAGAATTCTAATTGAAAACCCTTTTTATTCCCTAGACGAGTATTATATCTGTATGAAAAGTCTTTCATAAGTATGTCAAGCTCATAGTTTTAAGTAACCTACAACTAACATAATGTTGATAAAAACAATATTTGTAATATCGTGATTGTATACTACCAGACGTAAAATCAATCAAAATGTAACATACAAACAAATCTTTTAGTTTGTAATTTATAAACTGACGTATTCAGAAGAATAATCTGTATGATGTCCTGAAACTGTATTATTTCTAGGGATTGTATCTGATTATTCGATGTTGAATAATAATAATAATAATTATTATTATTATTATTATTATTATTATTATCTGAATCTAATAATACGTAAGTCTTCATATTAATTATCGGTGTAAAATCTTTGTGAATAATTTATTATAGTGCTCATTTATCACTCAACATACAAAGTACGATCAAAACAAAATATAACATAGCAGAGTCTCCAAGTTATTAGTAATAAAGCATTACTGGCAAGAAAATATTACTCATAAGAACCTATAAATTACCTTGACGTCATATACTGTTGGAAAATACAGCCTCAGAAGATCAAAAAAGTCACTCTCTTCATGAGGTAGGTTCTGATCTGTAAGCAGTTTTAAGAGGTAGCCAAAATCATACCCACTGTGGAGAAAAAAGAAATAGCAAAAATGAGACCCACAACAGATACATGTTTCTTACATTAAAAAATCAATTGTGTCACAAATATTAGTTCTGTAAATATCAAAACAATTCATTTCAAAACTCTTGCAAGATACCAAAGCATGTATCAGGTGCTAGAATACTAAACATAAGGTGCATTCAAAAATAAACTAGCAAGAGGCTGTAAAATGATAACTTCTAAGGGGATCCTAATGGCATTGCTTAAGGAGGAAGATGGGGTCCCCTGTAAGTGTTCTGAGGCCTGAACCTCACTGCTAGAGGGACAAGGGCCACATCCACTTCATGACAGAATGAGCACATGCACACAACAACTGTCTACTGCACTCAGTAGTACTGAAAACATTGAAATGGAGGCGTCAAAAGAAGTGCAGAGGGATTAGTGTGTTTCTTGATACAGAAAATACCTTACAGCAGAAAAGAAAATTCATCAAAGAATGGCAGAAGCGTATGAAACGCATTGCATCTTCACTGCAAGGATCAAGGCATGGCGTAAGTGATTCAAGAAAGGACGGATGTCGTTGACCAATGATGGACAATCTGGAACACCAAGCTGCATTACCAATATCATTGTCTGCAAATTGGAAGCCCTCATTATTTAAGACTGGTGAGTTACAGTAACAACCATTGCCCTAGAGGTCAGATTGAGCACCAAAATTATGATTGGCACTTGCGCCATTCTTCGATGAATATTGTGTTCCCGTCACTTTTTCACTGTAAAGAAATGCTCTGTGCACCTTTGCTCTTCTTTTGAAGCATCTGTATCTCTGTTTTCAGTACTACTAAGTGCAGTGGACAGTCAACAAGTGCACATGTTCACTCTGTTGTCATGTAAGTAATGCACCCATGTCCCTATAGAGGCGAGCCTGGGGCCTCTGTGCTCTTATAGGTACCTCAGCTTCTTCCATAAGCAACAATATTACTATCACTTCTGTGGTTTTCATTTTAGAGCCTCTAGCTCATTTCTTTTTGAATGTAACTAATGTATTACAAAAGAAAATTTTAGCATACTGAATTAGCTTCCAGCAACATCTGAGGTACAATTGAAATTCAATATGAAAAGTGCCCATCATTTAGAGATGCATAGTGACACTGCATATCACTTTTCACAAAAATCAAACCATGAAGAGTAAACAGAATCAGATGCAACATATGAAGTGACAAGTGGATTCTGCTCTATCACTGACCAATTTAGGGCACAGGTTGTAGCAGCTCATAACAAGATGGTATGTCTTTGGATCACTGACTTTGCAGTTAAGTATCAGACTACAAATATAAAGGTCCATATTCAATACTGAATTAGCAGAGGGTAATAACCTGTCGATGTGAGCAATGTAAAGTTAAGCTGTGGTTCAAAACAATTTTTAACTGTAGGTCTCTCATAACTGGTTGGCGAAATGAAATGATAATGACCATGTTGTTGATGATGATGATAATGACTGTAGGGTGCTCAACAGCATGTTTATCAGCATTCTTGATGAACATAAATTAATGCCACACAATGTAAACATCAGTGAGTGCACAAAGAGCTGCCTGTGGGCCAGATATTCGGGATGAGTCAAACCCTGCCACCCCCCCCCCCCCCCTGCCCCTTTCTCCTCCTCCTCCTCCTCCCAGTTTCTACCAATGGCAACACTGCCCAACAAAATACTGTCTCGGGCAAAAAAATTACTCTGGACAAATGGACCTAAAATGCATAAGAGGTTACTTTCTAGATAAAATAATTAATATACTAAACAAACAATAAAAATATGTGTGGCCGCGCATCACTATGAGTGCTCAAGTACACATTGCCACAGTTAAAAACATTATGGGAGTCTCTAAAACAAAATGTGAAAACATGACATAAAATTAGTAACATAAAAGCACCAACTCTTCCTAATGTACATCTGTCTCACTGACCTCCAATACAAAAATATGGGAAGGAGTCAAACAAGCATTAAAATCTACTTGCAAACTACTTAAGGAGGAGTCACGATTCCTCAAACGATCTTGGATTGTCTAAGTGACTGGGTGGCTAATTTAAATTTCCAAAGTTTATTTACCCTCTTGCATGTACCCATGACTGTCTGGATGAAGATAGCAGTCACGTGTGCATTAGGTGTGCTTGTTTGTGTGAATGTGTGTATTTTCTTGTCTGAAGAAAGCTTTGGCTGAAAGCTCAGTGTGTAACAGTCTTTTTGTTGTGCCTGTCTGCAATTCAACCTGTCGTCTTCACACTGAGCAGCACTCTATCCTTTTCATATTGTTTGTGTCGTTCTCACTAGTGACATAACTGGCTGCAGGGACATCTAGTGTGATGTCTTTGAATTTTTGACATATATTAGTATTCCTGTGCTTCCAGCCACATCACAGTTAATTCTAATGCGCCCCACTTCCCAACAGAAAGGCACCTCTTTACCTTGCTTCTGCAGAGAAAACAGGGTACCCTGGATGTTCTGTACGAGATTCTCTGGATTCTCTGCAGTGCTATGACTGTTGTAGCAGGCGAGTGAAGTCTAACCTGCTTGACAGTCATCAGGATTACATTTATCTTGGCACTGCACCCTGAAATCTGCTGGTAGCTGAGATCCTTAGACATTGTCTATGAAAACCATTTAATAGTCAACGAAGTCACCATGCTTGGTACGATCTGCAAAACCCTGTCTGCCGTTAGAATCCTTTTCTAAAATACAAAGGAATGAATGCTGGTGGACAAAATCTGCAATATGTGCTCCTTTATCAGCCAAGGTGGCAGCTTGCTTCAACACAGAGAGAACCTTCATATCTGCTTAACTGTTCTTTCTAAAACCTGTCTAACCCAAAAGCTTGACAGCTCTGCAACTCAAAGGCAATTCAGGACTAGATGCTCTATTGGATGATGAGCAATAATGATGGAGACTGGAGATTCTTCAGCCACCTCAGCTTCGAAGACACGTTACATGGTCCTGCCCGATTGCAAATAGTGGCTCACTAGCTTTGACCCAGAGGCTAGGGATGGGGCTTCTTTTGTAAGTCTCTGATAACAGTCTGATGCCTCTACATGGTGCACTTTGTCAAACACCTTAAGCTACAAACTTTGGACTGAACTATGAACAGTACATTTTAAGGTCCTAACATAAGGTAACTGTGTGAGCCATTGATCAAATGTGATACCCAGGAACCTAACAGATTGAGTAAATGGAGAACTGTGCCACCCAATCATAGTTCTGGTTCCTTAAAACTTGTGACGGATACAATTAAAATAAACACATATCATTATACCTGTTGAACACTTGAAACCAGTATTTTGTGTCTCAACCCTCTAGTCTCTGAAGCATCATCTGTAATGGACGAGTTGTAGATGCAAGACAGGAGTAGGAGGAGGAGTAAACTACAAAGGTAGGTGTGTGTGTGTGTGTGTGTGTGTGTGTGTGTGTGTGTCTACATAGTGCCATATGATTTTTCAATAGCAAGAACTATCCCCAATGATTTCTTCTGTACAGGAGAGCATCCTGTAGAGCCACCTCTAGTAGTCAGGTTATGTAAGAGAATGATACTCCCTCATGCCCTATTTGAAGTGTGTAATGAGTTTCTTCCTTTAACACTCATTCTGCTGGCAATTCACCATCCCATCTAGAGTCCTTCCTTCACAGCTTATGAAAGCAACTGCTTGTGAAGATATTATCATTCCCTGATTTTAGGAGAGGTATCATAATGGAGAGCCTCCACAAATACCCATATAGGTCCTGTGGCCACGAGTTGGCAAAAAGATCAAGGAGGGGTTATTTTGATCCTTTGCACAGTTGACACAATATGCAATACATAATAGCATCTGGTCTTTGGGCTGTATCCATAGCAGAAGATAAGGTGTTTTCTAATGCCCACACATATAAGGTACAATTATATTCTTCAGAAGTGTCTGAACTCAAGTCTAACTGCACCCACTCTGAAGTGTCATTCAAATGTAAGAAAATGGGATGTGGCTGAACACGCAGCATTCATTGTTTCGAAGTACAGGGTGTTTCCTAGGGCATTCTGAGGTATTTAGTATGAATATCTCATCAGTTTTATGGCTCACACTTGTAACATGACCTACACAGTCATTTATGCTGTCTAAACCTAGCTAACTGGCTATAAAACATTGTGTTTGCTCTGTCATTTTGTCAGCTTCCTTTCATGGTCTCTTCTGTACAGAAAGTATGCCATGATCAGAAATGCATTGCTCGAGCCCTGTCTTGTCTTCTGCTAAATGAGGCTCTCGTGAACTCAATCCCTGGGACAGGTGCAATCTGAATCCCTGATTATGAGATGCACATCAAAATGTCCAAGAATTAAGAAAGGGTGGGGGAGTTGTCATGTTAGGTTCACAGCACTCTCTTTATGAAACAGATCATGGGGTGGGAAGTATCCAGCAAATATGGTGATTTTATGTGCATATGGATAATAACTGCTAATGCTGGCAAGCTATGTGTGAGGAAGATGAATCAAAGCACATGTTAATAATATTTAACAACTCTTCCCTCCCCCTTCCCCTCCTCACTCTGTTTCCACTAAAATAATCTTTCCATAGAGACATAATGAAGAGGTTCCTAGCACACGGGGATAGAAAGATTTTGAATATTTTTCCTGAAGTGATTTTATTTTTTCTGTGCTAGGAATTTGAGATCCTCCACAAGTTCTTAAGTAATTCCATTTCCAATTACTTATGGGATCCATTATCAGTGATAGTTTTATTTTCCTTTCTATCTTTTGTTGTGATGCACAACAGGTTCCAGCTGAAATACTAGTTTAATGTTTGGGTCCTACATGGGAACATTAATGTCCACAACACCAAATTTATCTCAGAAGGTGATAGTGCTTGGCAATCTGACAGCTTCAATCCCATTTTCTCTGGCTTTTGGTTAAAGTTGTCTCTTTACTTGAAGGTGGTGCTGTTTATATAGACATGAATGCTAACTTTTTCTAGCTGCTTCAGGATTTTCTTTTTTTATTGTAAGACCCACTGGTTCTGAAGCATTTGAGTGTTCAAAGAAGTTTTCCCTTCAAAGGTGCTAATAGAACATGTATTTGTGACAAACTCCAATATCCGAGTTTCAGTCGAGGTGCTGCCCCTGATGGAGTCTTCACGAGCTGTTTCAATGGATGTGGTGAATGCTGGGAGTGTACATCATCTTTTTTTTTTTTTTTTTTTTGGGGGGGGGGGGGGGCGCAACTGAGGTCATAAGCATCTCCAGGTCATAACTTTACGACACTAATAAGTAAGAGAAGTTAAAAGCGACTACAAGGTAAGCCTACTCAACGGGCGGAAAAAACTACGAACAAGTACTTTCCCTTGGCCAAAGGTCCACAAAATACGCCATAGAGACAGCAGAGGTTCCCAACCAAAGATTAAATGTCCTTCACCATATAGCTATGATGGATAAAAAGAAGTAAAACATGGTCGACAGCCCATGCATCATTCGCTAAAATGGCTAATAATTCAGTTGGCAAATGCACACTGGAACATAAGTGGTTAAAAAAAGAGCATTTGGTGAGGAAATGGCAAATTCTCAAAGGTTGATAACAATGAGCACAAAGTTGTGGGGGATCACCACTTAACAAATGATGATAGCTAAAATGACAGCGCCCAATACACAATGCAGCTAAAATGATCTCCTCACGACGCAAGGGTCAAGAAAAAGTCAGCCAAGCTGTTGGGAGAGGTTTAGTTCCCCGAAGCTTGTTCTCACAAAGAGAAGACCAGTGGTGGTGCCAGAGTGACACTATCTACCAACAGACAGCAACACAGAGATCATCTGAAGGGATGGAAGAGCTACTAGGCCGAGGTAGGAGGACTTTACCCTTGAAAGCAATGTAAGCAGCCTCATCTTCCATCAGACCAATGTGACCAGGAACCCATAAAACATAACAGTGGCTCCCTCACCAGCGAGCAAGTGGAAGCATTCTTGGATTTATTGCACTAAGGGATAGACTGTGTACAGCACACACAGGCTCTCAAGGGCACTGAGAAAATCTGAGCATACGACAAAATTAAAAAAACCCATGTGTTGCCAGGTGTGCTGTGTAGCCTGATAGAAGGTGAAGAGCTCTGCTGTAAAAATCTAGCAGTGTTCTGGGAGCTGATACCCAAAATGTTTAATGCCAATGACAAAGTCACATCCAACAACACAGTCAGTCACAGAGCCATAGTATACATAGAGCCATAGTGTACACAAAGGTGCTACCGCTAGGTTGTGTGCAAAAATTGAGAAACTTACAGCGATACACCGAATCTGGAGCAGTGTCCTTCGGAAGTGAATGAAGTTCAACATAAATACAGGCTGCCACACAAAGCAGTGCAGGGTTTCAACCCATCAAGAACATTGCAGCTAGCATGAAGTGGAGCTGTCTGAGCATTAGCTGAAAGCAAACTCCGGGAGGTAACAGGAAGGACACACCCCATATTGGCGGTCGAGGGAGTCATCAAAAAAAGAGGGCATAGGATGGGTGATCTAGCATGGCAGACAAACGTTATGCGTATCTGCTGAGGAGGACATCACAACGGTATGACAGTGGTAGTTCAGCAGCTTCTACATAGAGGCTCTCAGCTGGGCTATTGTAAAAGGCACCAGTGGCCGAACATATTCAACAAAGGTGGATTGTGGTAAGACAGCACACAATGGACGAGCCTACAGAGGAATAAATGAAACACCCATAATCTAGTTATGACAGACAAGGGACTGGTACAAGTGGAGCAGGATGGCCCAATCCGCTCCCCAGGAAGTACTGCTGAGGACACGTATGACATTGAGGGACCAGATACAGCATGCAACCACATAAGACACTTGGGGGGACCAAGAATGTTTCTTATCAAGCATGGGCCCCAAGAATTTCATAGTTTCAAAAAACTGAATAGCAACAGTCCCAAGATGTAAAGATGATGGAAGAAACCCACTATGAGGTCAGAAATTCATACAAATAGTTTTGTCCCTGCCATTTTCGATGCTCCACGAGTAAAGACAATTGAAACATGGCTAAAGATCCTGCTCAAGGAGACAAGTATGAAGAGAATTGCAAAGATCGCAAAGCTGTCATCGAAAAGGGTGCTGGAGATGCCTTGCGGGATACAGTCCATAATAGGGTTATGGCTATAGCAAAGAGGACAACATTCAGGACGAAGCCTTGAGGTACCCTGTTCTCCTGGATACTGGTGTCCAACAAGGTCAAACCCACACGTACCTAGAAAATTCTGCCTTTAAAAAATTTCTGAAGGAAATGGGGCACATGGTCGCAGTAGCCCCACATGTATAGAGTACGGCAGATACCAGTTCTCCAGCTGGTATCATAGGCTTTCTCCAAATGGAAAAACACGGCCACAGTCTGGTATTCCCATGGAAAACTGTTCAAGTCATACATCGTCAAAGTGGGAAGATGGTCAATTGTAGAATGGCCCACTCTAAATCCATATTGTGCACTGGTTTCTCCTCACTTCCTACCCCCACCTTGGAGAATCACTGTCCACCACCTCTACAACAACCTCCAAACCACCTCCACATCCCCTCACAGCTGACAAACTACAGACAGACTACATTTATCCACCCTCCCAAACTCCCTCCCACCATCACACGGGATCCAGAACCTAAACAGACCCGTAACACAGTCATGAACCTTTCCTCCAGAAGCCTTCACCCCACAGAAACTTCAGTTCTTTGTCGTTTCTAAAGGCCTCACCTTTTGCCCCACTCCCAAATTCAATCATGCAGGACTTGTTAATGACCGTCTCTCCTTCTTCTGGTCCCTACAGTGGAAACAGTTTTTCACCACCAATCCTACCAATCAGTCTCAACCAAAGACCAATGTTGAACCCTGCCTAACTCTGTTCACTCCTCCATCCAACTGTGATCCACCCCCACTGCCACCAAATCGTCACTTGTTAACTTTCCAAAATTTCTTAACCTTGAAACTTGCCTCACCATCATTCCCCAAATCCCTCAATATGCAAATTAACCTTACATCCGCATAAAAAACCACAGTCCATCATCTAAAAAATGATCCCGACCTTATAATCCTATCTGCTGACAAAGTCTCCACCACAGTTGTTTTGAACTACAAGGACTACCTGACATCAGATGTCAGATTCATCCACCTGCAAACCCTGCCACAGTGACCCCATTCCAGAAATCCAGCGGGATCTCCAGTATCTTGTCAAATCCTAAGGCCCATCCCAGAATCTCTCCCCAGTGTCCATCTCTCTCTGCTCACCCCTATTACTCCCCGCACTTCTATCTTCTACATGCTTCCTGAAGTCCATAAACCCAACTACCCAGGACCCCCTTTGTGGCCGGTTACTGTGCTCCCACTGAGAGAATCTCTGCTCTCATAGACCAACACCTTCAACCTATTATCCCTCCAATATAAAAGATACCAATCATTTCCTCCAGTTCCTGTCCCTTACTCACACAGTGTCCTGCTTGTCACTATTGATGCCACTTCCCTTTACACTAACATCACAAATGCCCATGGCCTTACCGTTACTGAACACTATCATTCCCAACACCCGATGGATTCCAAACCAGCAACCTCCTTCATAGTCGCTGTGACCAACTATATCCTCACCCACAATTACTTCTCCTTTGAAGGCATTACTTAAAAACAAATCCGGCATACAGCTGTGGGCACCCATATGACACCATCCTATGCCAATCTATTCACGGCCCATCTACAGGAATCCTTCCTAAACACCCAGAATCCTAAATCCCTCACCTGGTTCAGATTCACTGATGACCCCTGTGCGATCTGGATTGAGGGTTTGAACACCCTATCCACATTCCTATAGAACCTCAACAACTTCTCCCCCATTTGCTTCACATGGTCCTACTCAACCCACCAAGCCATCTTCCTACATGTTGACTTCCACCTCAAAAATGGCTACATCAATACCTCCGTCCATATCAAATCTACTAACCACAAACAATATGTCCAATCAGAGAGCTGCCACCCTTTCCATAGAAAGAAGTCCCTTCCATACAGCCTAGCCACCCATGGTAATCCCATCTGCAGTGACAAGTGGTCCCTCTAGAAACATACGGAGGGTCTCCCAACCTTGTACAAAAACATATCTTCCATGCCTTATCTTTCCAGCCTCCCACCACCTCCCAAAGTCCTACCGTCTGGCCACAGAGGAGTATTCTCCTTGTAACTCAGTATCACCCAGAACTTGAGCAACTGAATTACATTCTCCGCCCGGGTTTTGACTACCTCTTGTTGTGCCCTGAAATGAGGAATGTCCTGCCCACTATCCTTCCCACCCCTCCCACAGTGGTATTCCGCTGTGCACTGAACCTACACAATGTACTCATCCATCCCTACACAACCCCTGCTCCCAACCCCTTACCTCATGGTTCATACCACTGTAATAGACCTAAATGCAAGACTTGTCCCACACATTCTCCCACCACCATCTACTCCAGTCTGGTCACAAACATCACCTATCCCATCAAAGGCAGGCAACCTATAAACCAAACATGTGATCTACAAGCTAAGCTGCAACCTCTGTACTGCATTCTATGTGGGCATGACAACCAACAAGCCATCTGTCCGCATGAATGGCCACTGACAAACAGTGGCCAAGAAACAAGTGGACCACCTTGTCACTGAGCGTAGTGCCAAACATGACATTGTTCATTTCAATGACTGAGTCATAGCCTGTACCATATAAATCCTTCCCACCAGCACCAGCTTTTTGGAATTGCACAGGTGAGAACTTTCCCTGCAATATATCCTACATTCCCATAACCCTCCTGGCCTCAACCTTTGCTAGTCATTGTCCTCTCCCATCCACCCCCTTCCCTGTTCCAACTCTAGCATTACACAGCCTTCATTCCACCATCATACCAGTTTTTTTTACTTTTCTCCCTTTCCGCTACCCCCCCCCCCCTTCCCCCGCTCTCTGTCTAACCTCCCGACTGCACACAACTGCCCTACCCTCTCTCTACCTTGTCCTTGCATGCTCCCAAGCAGCACATCACTGTCTGCCACTCCTACCCCAATGTCCCCCCCTCCTCCCTGCCCCAGCCACCTCCTTACCCCCACCCAGTCGCCACTCCCACCATGCACTGGTACTGCTACTCACTGTGTGGCCTCAGTTGCCCGAGACTGCAGTCATGTGTGAGAGTTGAGTTTGCATGAATGTGTGTGTCTGTCATCTATTTCTGACGAACACCTTACTGGCTGAAAGCTTTATCTGTAACAGTCTTTTTGTTGCGCCTATCTACGAATCAGCATCTCCGCTATATGGTGAGTAGCAACTTTCCTTTTCATTATATTGTTATGTTTCATCAGCTTGCAAACACTGCTGGTGAGAGAGAGAGAAATGGGGTAGTAGTTAGAAAGAATTACTTTGCCGTTACCGGGCTTAGGTATGAGTACGACAGTAGCTTCCTGCCTGCATCTGGGAATGTGCCATGTGCCCAAATGCGACTGTACGTACTAAGGACAAAATGCTCGCCCACAAGAGAAAGGTCCTGCAACATCTGAATGTGATCATTATCTTGCCCTGGAGCAGAAGATCGTGGTGGAGTGAGACCATGGTCTAATTCCCTCATAGTAAAGGCGGCATTGTAGCATTCACGATTTTCAGAAGGGAAGGACATCACCTGAGCCGCCTCCACTCGTTTCCGAGGAAGAAAGGCACGGTGATAAAGGGGGAGCTCGAAATCTCTGCAAACTAGTGGCCCAAGGCGGTGGAGATAGCAACAGGGCTGACAATGACACTGTCTGCTATAGTCAGGTGAGAAATCAGGAAATGGACAGAGCCAATGGAGGTTGCCCCACATGGTGGAAGAGGAAGTGAAACTGTCAAAAGAATTAGTAAATGAAATCCAGGTAGCTCTTCTTTGCTATCCTGAAGAATGTGATGACACTGCACATGCAACTGTTTATGAAGAATACAGTTTGCCATCATAGAATGAAGGCTACAAACATGGAGACCACATCTCCACATGTGAATCATGATGCGGTAGGCCTCAGTTTACCAAGGGACTGGGATACAGCATGGTAAAGATGAAGTGTGAGAAATGGAACGTTCTGCAGTAGTAAGTATAACATTCATATGATACTCTACCTGGTCACCACAACTGGAGCAAGGATGGTACTGTAAGTGCTGGATGGTAGAATGTACGGCTTTCGACTAGCCAACAACTTGCAAGCACCACGGTTGAGTACTTTTTCCTTCAGATGGATCTCCTGGACAGCCCGCTCTGAGATATATACGACCATTCGTGGGCTAAGGCAACATGGTTGCCATTACAATTTATAAAGAGGGGAGAAGCAGGTGAGCCATCACCTCATGAGCAACTCTGCCACAGTTAACACATTTGGTCATGTTTTGACATGACACCCAAGAGTGGTTACAATGTTGACACTGGTAGCAATGTATCAGGTTTGGAATGTATGGTCAGACTGTGATTTCACAGCCTGCCTTAATCTTCGATGGAAGCACTACTCAATAAAATGTGAGAAAAAGAGAGTGTAGACACTACTTTTGAATTAACCTTTTTCATTACTAAATGGACCACAGTGGCACCTGATCAGAGAGACAAGTTTGGATTCCTCCTTCGGTCAGACCATCAAGCAGAGTGCAAGTAACACCACATGAAAAATTCAGTGTACAATGAGCCTCAACATGAACAGGACAGCTGTGAAAGAGCAATGCTGTAAGCAGCTGCTAGATTTGAAAATCACACCTTGTCTTCAGAAGCAAAATCCCATTACATAAGCGAGAGAAGGATTTCACAGGGCCTGCAATTGCATCAACACTTTTCTGAATAATAAACACGCTAATTGCAGCAAAGGATTGACATCGTTCAGTATGTGATACCACAAGCAACTGAGGAGCAGCTGGGAGAGTCTTTGAATCTTTAGCCTTGTTCCGTTTACGTTTAGTAGACATAGAAAAAATGGTTCAAATGGCTCTGAGCACTATGGGACTTAACATCTGTGGTCATCAGTCCCCTAGAACTTAGAACTACTTAAACCTAACTAACCTAAGGACATCACACACATCCATACCCGAGGCAGGATTCGAACCTGCGACCATAGCAGTCGCGCGGTTCCGGACTGAGCGCCTTAACCGCGAGACCAGTAGACATAGACTGAGATGGTGATTGGTCATTGCAAAAAAAATCCCCCAAGATTGCCACAACATCGATGGCTTTCCAACTGGGGCTCCCTCAGAGGGGGCCTCATCTGCCTTAGGTGACTGTTCACACCTCAGGTTACACTTCCTGAACTCCTGACAGAGGAACCAACTGGCAGTTGGGAAGGTAACAGCTCAGGTAATCACTTCTCCCCAGACCTGGGCTGTTCCAGGAGGCACGCGCAAATGACGCTGAAACTTGACACTCCTTTCACTAATTATGTGGCTTTGATTCCCATGACATAATTAACACTTTGCTGAAAGTTTGTTATCTCAGGTTCTGGTTTTGTTTTTTGTGAAAAAAATCACAAACATGCATTGAGATGTGAGCAGGAGCACTATCGTGATGTAATTTTTACGTATGGTTTCGCCACAATTCCAGTCGTTTTCTTCAGACTGCTTTATGCAAATGGCCAATAACTTTCAGGTAGTACCTCATGTCAGAACCTTAAACATAGAAGCACACAAAGGCTTCGGTGTCTTACTGTCTCAGTGGAAAGATCTGCCGTTCAGAAGTGCCCAGTATACAGTTTATAACTGTACTCGAGAACTGGCAAATGTGATGAACTGTGATCATTCCAATATCATGCAATATTTGCATGCAATGGTGTACGTTGAAAAATCTAGTGTACACCTACCGCATGCTCTAAGCCAAAAACACAAAAGTCAGCAGATGGTCATATGTGAACCTCTGGTTGCTCGTCATGAATACCTATCCTGTATCGTTACTGGTGACAAGAAATTGTGTCTTTATGCAGACATAAGGAAAAGGAAGGAATGGTTGAGCCACACAAAGCAGCAACTTCCTGTACAAAGACCTACGTGCATCCATGAAAGCAAGTGTTATACATCTGGTGGAACAACAATGGAGTGGTATATTACAGGGTGACACACAGGAGACGGACGGTTTTGAACTGCATAGTACTGAGGGCGCGGTGATGGGAGGTGGTCATGGTGGGGGATAGTTCTGATCCACACAAGGCACCATTTCATTTACTCAGTCACTATGGAGCAGTGGGACTTGCAACGTTGAGTGTTTGTCTGTGACAGTTTCGTGAAAAGTGGTGAGTCTATTACTGCTATGCAGCGTATTGTTTCGTGCGCGGTTTAATGTCAGTCGACATGGAGCTGTTCCAAGCTGTAACACAATCCTCAGATGGGTGGAAAACTTTAGATCAACTGGAAACATACTGGATAAGAAGCGACCTGGCTCGAGATGCAGAGTAACGACACCAGAAAATGTTGAAAGGGTAAGACAAGCGGCAGTCAGAAGCCCAGGACGGTCAGCTAGACGTCATGCACGTGAGTTACGAATCAATCGTGAATAGGTTAGACAAATTTTGCATAAAGAATTAAAATTCCATCCCTACAAAATGCTCATTGTCCAACAACTTAAGGAAACTGATTTTGCTGTACGAGAAGACTTCGCTTACAGAATGCAAGTGATTTTGGGATCGAATGAAAATGAAATTTTCTTGATGAGCGATGAAGCTCATTTTCATTTAAACAGGACCGTTAATAAGCAAAACCTACATTACTGGGCTCCAGAGCATCCACACCTTATCCACCAGTGTCCTCTACACTCAGAAAAAGTAACAGTCTGGTGTGCTCTTGGCTCTGTTGGCTTTATAGGACCTTTTTTTTATAAGAGAATGGGGCCACAGTTACTGTTAATTCAGTTCGTTGCATTCGTATGCTTTAAACATTCTTGAAACCAGAACTACGAAGACGACGAATCCCTTTAAAACACGTTTGGTTCCAGCAGGATGGGGCAACATCGCACACCGCAAACACTTCAATGACAGGTCCATCATATTTCGGGCTTGCAGCCGGATCACGTTGACATCTTGGCACGATATTTCGGCTAACAAACATGCAGCCATCTTCAGGTGAGTACGAGACCGAAGATTACTGGTGCGCGTCGTTCTATATATACCGAAAATTGGCGCGGCGGCACCTGTGCAGTGGAGAAGGCTAATACCGCGCCCCCTATCTAATTTGGCACGCTCTGCAGCAGAAGCAGGCTGCGCATGCGTAGTGGTGTACCTACATTTGCGCTATCTGTCGTAAAGCGCCTTCGTGCAGCTGAGGCGCGGTAGTCGAAAGTATAAAATCAATTTTCGTCAGCCTTCACACTAGATGAAGACCCATGTCTCTGTGAAGCGATTACAGAAATTACAGGATCCCATGCTTTATCCATCTGAAAGCCGCCGTCTCGATTAATAAGATCTTTTGCCAATCGTATCTCCACGGACTCCTTAATAATGGATTCCCAAAAAGATCTAGTTGTCGCTAAAGTTTTTGTTCCACAATAATCCATGGAGTGTCCCGTCGAAATACAGTGTTCTGCTATGGCTGATTTGTTGGGCTGTAGTAAACGTGTGTGGCGCTCATGCTCCACGCATCTTTCCCGTACTGTGCGAGTAGTTTGGCCAATGTAGGATTTGCCACATTGACAAGGGATCTTATAAATACCCGCCTTCCTCAGACCCAGATCGTCCTTCACAGAGCCAAGCAAAGCAGATATTTTCGTAGGTGGTCGGAAGATCACTTTAACACAATGCTTCTTTAAAATCCTTCCTATCTTAGAGGAGAGGTTACCCACATACGGAAGAAACGCCCTGGACCTGACCACCTCTTTGTCTTCTTCTTGTTTCTCTTTACATTTCTTCTTTGTTACAGCTGTGCGGATTTGGCGTGTAGAATATCCATTCTCCCTGAAGACGGATTGCAAATGTTCTAATTCTTTAGGAAGGCTGTCCTTATCAGATACCACATGTGCCCGGTGCACCAGAGTACGCAGCAAACCCATGGTTTGTGCAGGGTGGTGGCAGCTTGTCGCCTGCAAATACAGATCTGTGTGTGTGGGCTTCCGGTAGACTGAGTGCCCCAAAGATCCATCGGTTCTACGATTGACAAGGACATCCAAAAACAGCATACATCCATCTTTTTCGACCTCCATGGTAAACTGAATATTCTTGTGAATGGAATCAGATGTTTTAAGAATCCTACCAGTTTTTCTTCTCCATGGGGCCAAACTACAAATGTGTCATCCACGTAACGCCAGAAGACTTTCAGTTTAAATTCAGCTGACTAGAGTGCCTTCTCCTCACAGTCCTCCATAAAAAGGTTTGCTACCAGAGGGGACAAAGGACTGCCCTTTGCAACACCGTCAACTTGTTCAAAATATTCATTATTGAATAAGAAATAAGTTGAGGATAGGCAATGATGAAATAATGCTGTTATGTCGGCTTTGAACCTTCTGCTAATGAGTACCAGTGAATCCATCAGTGGAACCTTAGTAAATAAAGAGACGACATCAAAACTCACTATTAAGTCAGAATTGTGGAGTTGGAGCAACTTCAGTCTACTAATAAAATCGGAGGAATTACGAATGTGATGTGGACACTTGCCCACATAAGGTCTCAGTAATGAAGACAGATGTTGTGCTAAGTCATAGGTTGGCGCACCGATATTACAGCATTATTTCATCATTGCCTGTCCTCAACTTATTTCTTATTCAATAATGTATATTTTGAACAAGTTGACGGTGTTGCAAAGGGCAGTCCTTTGTCCCCTCTGGTAGCAAACCTTTTTATGGAGGACTTTGAGGAGAAGGCATTCGAGTCAGCTGAATTTAAACCGAAAGTCTTCTGGCGTTACGTGGATGACACATTTGTAGTTTGGCCCCATGGAGAAGAAAAACTGGCAGGATTCTTAAAACATCTGATTCCATTCACAAGAATATTCAGTTTACCATGGAGGTCGAAAAAGATAGATGTCTGCCGTTTCTGGATGTCCTTGTCAATCGTAGAACCAATGGATCTTTGGGGCCCTCAGTCTACCGGAAGCCCACACACACAGATCTGTATTTGCAGGTGACAAGCTGCCACCACCCTGCACAAACCATGGGTTTGCTGCGTACTCTGGTGCACCGGGCACATGTGGTATCTGATAAGGACAGCCTTCCTAAAGAATTAGAACATTTGCAATCCGTCTTCAGGGAGAATGGATATTCTACACGCCAAATCCGCACAGCTGTAACAAAGAAGAAATGTAAAGAGAAACAAGAAGAAGACAAAGAGGTGGTCAGGTCCAGGGCGTTTCTTCCGTATGTGGGTAACCTCTCCTCTAAGATAGGAAGGATTTTAAAGAAGCATTGTGTTAAAGTGATCTTCCGACCACCTACGAAAATATCTGCTTTGCTTGGCTCTGTGAAGGACGATCTGGGTCTGAGGAAGGCGGGTATTTATAAGATCCCTTGTCAATGTGGCAAATCCTACATTGGCCAAACTACTCGCACAGTACGGGAAAGATGCGTGGAGCATGAGTGCCACACACGTTTACTACAGCCCAACAAATCAGCCATAGCAGAACACTGTATTTCGACAGGACACTCCATGGATTATTGTGGAACAAAAATTTTAGCGACAACTAGATCTTTTTGGGAATCCATTATTAAGGAGTCCGTGGAGATACGATTGGCAAAAGATCTTATTAATCGAGACGGCGGCTTTCAGATGGATAAAGCATGGGATCCTGTAATTTCTTTAATCGCTTCACAGAGACATGGGTCTTCATCTAGTGTGACGGCTGACGAAAATTGATTTTATACTTTCGACTACCGCGCCTCAGCTGCGCGAAGGCGCTTTACGACAGATAGCGCAAATGTAGGTACACCACTACGCATGCGCGGCCCGCTTCTGCTGCAGAGCGTGCCAAATTAGATAGGGGGCGCGGTATTAGCCTTCTCCACTGCACAATTTTCGGTATATATAGAACGACGTGCACCAGTAATCTTCAGTCTCGTACTCACCTGAAGATGGCTGCATGTTTGTTAGCCGAAATATCGTGCCAAGATGTTAATGTGATCCGGCAGCAAGCCCGAAATATGACGGACCAATCAATACGGCGGGAAAACTTCAAGATACACTTCAATGACAGTTCTTAAGACGCATGTTTCCTGGCCAGATTATCTCACGTTTTGGCAATGTTCCTTGGCCTCCCAGGTCACTCGACTTGTCAGTATTTTTTTTTTTTGGGGGGTACCTTAAGAACTGTGTCTCTAACCACAAACCACGAAATTTGGACGAGTTGAAGAATGCAATCATGCAAGAAATTGCTGCCATCCCTGTAGAGATTTTAGTCCATGTGATGGAGGATTTTGAGAAGAGAGTTCGAGTCCTGCATTCGAAATGGTCATCACCTTGACGACATTATTTTTGACAAATAACTTTGTTACCTAAAAATGGCAAATATTGAGCTTTGATTTTGTGTAAATGAACATGCATTAATTTCATTAAAAACCGTCCATCTCTCATGTGTCATCCTGTATGAACTGCTTCCCCAAGTGACATTTACTGTGAACAACTGAGACATCTCACAAACGCAATCCAAGAGCAAACACCACAAAGAGTGCGTGAAGTGTTAGGCTACAGCATGATAACACCTGCTTGCATTCTGCTAGACTAACAAAAAACACTGCACATGAATTGGGTTGGGAAGTTATTCTTCACGAACCTTGTTCACCTGATCTTGCGCCCTCAAATTTAACCTTTTCAACTTCCTTTTTCGGATGAAAATGCACCCTGAATACGTCTGAACAATTTGTTTGTCTCAAAACTGCATGATTTTCACAGTCACAGAATCTATAAGTTACCCCAGAATATGCAGACTGTTGTAAATAGTGAATGAGAATATATTATTGATGACTAAAGTCTCTGTTATAATATACATATAAAAGTTTATTGTTGTGTTTAAAAACTTATCGAAAAACACTACAAATTTATGCACCAAAGTAATACAACTGCATGTGTTTGTGACACTTTTGGAAGAAAAGAGGCATGAATGTAACAGGCACACTTCAACTAAATAGGAAGAATGTACTCGATTCCTTGAAAATCGAGACTCAAGAAAGGTGAACTTAGCACAGTGTGTAATGGTGCTGGAATGGATGGATAAAAAACAGGTGGCCTTTACTTCAACATTACATAACAAAGCAGTTATTTAATTTTTTGTTTGTTCGCCAGTACACGTCTACAATAAAGGTACACATTGAAATCCCAACACCACAGTGCTGTAGCACATTGTTAGAGGAGTTAAAACTGCACAGCCCATTGGCTAGGTGGAATATCATGCAGTAACTCACTTTCAGCAGTAACAAAAATGTTACAGCTGTCAGGTCAATTCAGACGACTTTTTCAACTGTTTTTCCCGACAAAGCTGCAAAAATTCTGTTACTGCTGGAAACTAATTAGCCCACGATATTTCACTTCATGAATGGACTGTGCCATTTTGTCCGGCGTGCTACGGTATTCTGGTGCAAGTATTTCTCAGCAGCCACCAGGAATGCAGACACAAGCCTGCAGGTACAAAAATTAATAATATAACCTTATTTTTTGAGGTAATAACTAAAACGTTATGACAACTTCTCGTAATCTAATACTTATCCACTTACAAGGTGTGGTCCCATCGGTGGGATGGACTTTTTCAAATCATCCTAATAGTGATGTGGGTTAGGGTTTCAGGTATCATGCTCTGCAGCCATCCACCTCTGTTGGGTCCCATTTATGATTAATCAAAAAAATCTGAAGTTTTGCATGATGTTCTACTGCTTAAAAAATGAAAACATTACACATATTGGGTGCATAATGTAATGTTTTAACATAAAGAACACAAAAGCAAAAGGTTCTGGGTTCAAATCTCGTCAAGTTCTTTTAAATATTTCATTTTTAAATCTTTATAAAAATGACTTTGTTCATTATTTCTTTTTTTTTCCCCCTTCAAATAACTGGTTTAAATGTGTGCTTGTGTTTCTTTTCCTTCGGCACATAATTTTAATCACCATATTAATATTTCATTTGCTCTAATTTTTCTTCCTATAATTCTTTTTCCCCTTGTAATCTTTGTTAATGTGATTTAATTGTCGTTCTGTATTAACCTCAATTTAATTTCTTCCATAATCTTATATTTTTGTCTCTGTTACTGCATACATCATCATTATCATTACTACTACTACTAATTTTGCTCGAGTTTCATTAAATTTCTGTGTGTTATTTTGTCCACAGTGCAATAAGAATTTATGTTTTAAATGTCTGTTTCAAGACTGCCATCCAAAAAATGTACATCTTGCAATAAAAAATACACTATTGCAGATTCACTGTAAATAGACTATTTTATCTTTTGTTTTTTAACCAAAATAGAGTAACATTTTCAAATGTTTAAATCTTATGATAGATAAAAATAACTAGATTCACAGGCACAAAGATTCCAAGTGGAGACAGAATGGTAGGAAGAAAAAATGAGAGTGAATGAAAAAGTTAATACTTGGAAAGAGAGAGAGGGGCTGGCCAGTACTTACCTCAGCTCTGTACAGCTGATAGATACACAAAAAACAGAACCGAAAATTTACATTCCTAGCTTTCGGAACAAATGTTCCTTCATCAGGGAGGAGAGGGGGGAAAGAAAGGGAAGAAGGGAAAGTAGATTCAGTTACTCACAACCCAGGTTATGAAGCAACAGGGAAAGGAAAACAGGGAGGGTAGCAAGGATGGAGGCATGGTTGTCAGAGGGAAGTCAAAGATATTCTACTGTAAGTACTGTGCCAGCTTCAGACCAAAGAGGATGCATACAGAAGTAAAGAGGTATATAGTATAGAGATAAACACAACTATGTAGGATGAGAAGATGCGTGAATGGCTAAAGAGGAAAGGAAAGAGGAGAAGACTGAAGAGTCCCTCACTAGGCCTCACAACGGCTTCCATAGACTTACTCACTCCACCTGAGCCACGTACCCCTACCTTCTACCCATTACCCAAAATCCACAAAGAGAACCATCCTGGCCGTCCCATTGTGGCAGGCTTCAAAGCCACAACAAACGTATCTCAGCTCTGGTAGACCAACACCTCCAACCTATCACCCGCAGACTCCCATCCTACATCAAAGACACAAACCACTTCCTAGAACGCCTCAAATCCATACCCACTCCTCGCCCACCTGAAACCTTTCTTGTCACCATAGATGCTACATCCCTTTACACAAACATCCCACATACCCATGGTCTCTCTGCCCTTGAGCACTACCTATCCCAACACCCACCCGAAGAGCTTCCAAAAACCTCGTTCCTTATCACACTTACCAACTTCATCCTCACCCATAATTACTTCACTTTTGAAGGCCAGACCTACAAACAAATCAGGGGAACGGCCATGGGAACCAGGATGGCACCATCCTA
This sequence comes from Schistocerca piceifrons, assembly GCF_021461385.2. NCBI lineage: Eukaryota > Metazoa > Arthropoda > Insecta > Orthoptera > Acrididae > Schistocerca > Schistocerca piceifrons. Next base: position 819,334,291 of record NC_060140.1, on the reverse strand, counting down.
TGCCAACCTCTTCATGGGCCGCATGGAGGAGGCTTTCCTGAAGACCCAACAGCTGCTTCCCCTGGCGTGGTATAGGTTTATCGATGACATCTTTGTGGTCTGGACTCATGGTGAAGAAACACTCCTTAATTTCCTCCATAACCTCAGCTCCTTTTCAAATCTGAATTTCACCTGGTCCTCCAAAACCCAAGCCACCTTCCTGGATGTTGACCTTCATCTTGTTGAAGCTCATATCCACACCTCTGTCCATATCAAACCCACAAACTAACAACAGTACCTTCACTTTGATAGCTGCCATCCATTCCACATCAAACACTCCCTTCCCTACAGCCTAGGTATTTGTGGCAAACGTATCTGCTCCAGTGACGAATCCCTCAACAATTACACCAATAACCTAACCAGTGCTTTCCTCTCCCCGCAGCTATCCTGCAGACCTTGTCCACAAACAGATCTCCCGAGCAATACATTCCTCCCCGTCCAACAACAATGTTCCTATCCCCAGACCACACAGAAGCATCCCCCTTGTCACCCAATATTATCCTGGCCTCGAAAACATCAACAAATTACTCCGCCAGGTATATGACTTTCTCAAGTCACCCCTGAAATGAGATCATCCCTTGACAAAATTCTCCCCACACCACCCAGAGTTGCCTTTTCTCGCCCCCCTAACCTCCGTAACATCCTTGTTAAACCCTACAATATTCCCAGACTACCTTCTCTACCCAGTGGCTCCTACCCCTGTAACCGACCCCGCTGCAAAACCTGCCCCATGCAACCCCCCACAACCACCTACTCCAGCCCCGCTACTGGTAAAACATACACAATTCAAGGCACGGCCACGTGTGAAACTACACGTCATTGATCAACTGACATGCCTGCACTGCACAGCCTTTTACATCGGTATGACAACAACTAAACTGGCTGAGCGCATGAACAGACACAGACGAACTGTCCGCCTAGGAGATGTCCAATACCCAGTAGCGGAGCATGCCCTCCAGCATAATTCTAGGGACCTAGGAGCCTGCTACACTGTATGTGCCATTTGGCTTCTCCCACCCAACACCAGTCCCTCTGAACTGCGGAGATGGGAACTTGCACTCCAACACATCCTTTCATCCCGCCATCCCCCTGGACTGAACCTACGTTAAACAACCTCACTCCCATTTACTCTTCAGTCTTCTCCTCTTTCCCTTTCCTCTTTAGCCATTCACACATCTTCTCATCCTACATAGTTGTGTTTATCTCTATACTATATACCTCTTTACTTCTGTATGCATCCTATTTGGTCTGAAGCTGGCACAGTACTTACAGTAGAATATCTTTGGCTTCCCTCTGACAACCATGCCTCTATCCTTGTTACCCTCCGTTTTCCTTTCCCTGTTGCTTCATAACCTGGGTTGTGAGTAACTGAATCTACTTTCCCTTCTTCCCTTTCTTTCCCCTCTCTCCTCCCTGATGAAGGAACATTTGTTCCGAAAACTAGGAATGTAAATTTTCGGTTCTGTTTTTTGTGTATCTATCGGCTGTACTGAGCTGAAGTACGTACTGGCCAGCCCCTCTATCCCTTTGTTAGTATTTGTTTCACATCTTTATATGAGATTTTCCATTAATCATTTAAAGTTAATACTTGGATTAAAATAAAGTGACAAATAATTACATTTAAACTAATTAACTGAATAAAAATAATGATTAAAGTAATTTCGATAAAGATCTAAAAATAAAAAGTTTCTTTGAAATTGACAAGGTTCAAACCAACAACCTTTTTCATGTGAGGATTGTTACACAACCAGTCAGTTAATATTTCTATTTTAAAAGATTTAGAACATCATGCAAAATTCTACTTTATTTTCTGTTGTTTGGGCCGGTATTACACTTTCAAATTTCTTTGACAAAGAAATTTGATCAAATATTCATCATAGTCCCTACAGAATGGCTAGTATATAGTAACAGAAGAACAGCATGATATCAACTGAGAAATTGCTTTTTTTCATGCTGTTAGTTTGACAGTTCTCAGTCACTAAATGAGGAGTCATTTTTCCAACATAAATGCAAAATGTAATTAAACTAATATTCCTCCTGTTAATGTTAACATATAACAACAAAATCTGAGTGTATGTACACAGTTCACAGTAGCAGAGTCGTAATCTTAGCATTGAAAATCCTTTAAAATGATAAATGAAATATGACCTGATGTGTTTAAGTTCAAAAGGAGTTAATTACGTATATCTGTATGCTTGCCAAATACTTTCTGGTGCTTTATGCTTATTATAGTTCATTTTACAAATTTCTTTACAAATTTCAGATTCATTTTAATACATTCAAAACTAGGCACAATTTTTACATTCTTGGATATTAGCTGCTATTTACTGTTACAAAAACCTTTTGGCCTAGTCCTTGCTTGTATGCCTTGTGTGTAGCTATCAAGATTCTCTTTCTTGGCTTCAACATTTAGTCCTCTAATATGACTGCCTGTGAAGCTTCCTTCTCTTGTGCATATCTTAACCAACAACTAACACACATTCTAATTACATTTAGCACGAAACTCAATGCCTATACAATTTCAGCTATCTACCACTGCTGCTTCATCAATGAACTGTATTGTGCTAATTTTTCATCCTTAACATGCAACAACAGTTCTTTAATTCCCTTTTCAATCAACAAATAAAAATTAATGGTGACAATGAACTTGCTTTATATCTTTCCTCATTTTCACTTATACAAATCTGCGATTGTAAGCTACTGTAATCTCCTTTGAAGATCGTAAGTGTATTTCCATCTCCTTGCCTAAAAAAGGAAAAACATATTATTAAAACCAAGATTATAAGATGCCTTTCCATATTTATAGCACCACACTAAGTTCTGAAACACAACACCCTTTGCATTTTGAATGTGCTTCTCCACCCCATATACACAATATACATAGGTTTCATGTAGTGTTTATACATGCCAGCTGTTTTCAGTTAACAGAAGACGATCACTTTCTTTAATTAAATCTGAGACGAGGCACTAAGTACGATCAAATAAATCTGACAAAAAGCAACATTTTACTAAAGTGCACTATCCCACTACACCAAAAGTATCTGACAAAGCAAATTGGCCTAAGAAATTTGGCCTTACAAATGAAGGCCCAAGAGGGGGAATGGCTCCAGGCTGAGATACCTGGGACCGTAACTTTTATCACCATATAGATGGTTTTGAAATGTCGATCCCATCAGTGGGGGTGTCTCCTTGTTAGACACGTGTTTCTTTGTTAAGAGTGTTATTATGTGACAAACAAAACGACCCATATTACTACTTTTTTGCTTCTAGTCGTACTCGGAACATGTGGAAAGCATGCCATGTTGCACAGCAGATCATATTCTACAGCACAATGTAAGCCTCTTACAACTGTCGAAATATGTCATCACCTTCCAACTCAGAGGAGGCAAGACCATTTAACAACAGAACCTTGTCTCAAAGCCCTGCGGTGTTCACATCAAGTTCCATGTTGATTATCAATTTATTTAGCCTCCAGATGTCCATCTGCATCACTGAAGGGAAACTCACCCTCCCAAAACCAGAACAAGACACTTGTGGCCAGTAACAAGAGCTGCCGTCTCTCGGACATGTCCAAAAGAACAAAAACTATTTTTGATCCTGCAGCCATTTATGATTGTGAGCCACAGGAAATAAAGACATTAGCTGTTACTGGGCACTGAAATATATCAATGGGGAACCTTAAAAAATTGTGGCAGACTGGACCTGTAGCCTAAGTAGAGTCCTACTCTGGCTTAAAATTTTCGTTAGTCATGACATATTCACTTAGTCACGCACTAGATTCAACTCATTTAAACGTACACTACTGAAGCATAAAGAAATGGTCTCTGGAAGAGTTGTACTGTGTTTTATCTGTTGCCCATTCCCAGTAACAAGGTTTACATTGATATACATGATGTTTATGTGACTACATTCCATGATGATCATAAAATTTTGAACATGTTAGAAGCTTGAGTTTATATGAACATGTTATGCTAACAAACTGTTTAGATACAATATATCTTCACCTGCTTAGAAACAAGAACACTCAAAATAATTTAAGCCAAATGTGACTTGCAATGCTTTATTTGTGCATTGGCAAATCTATGATTAGTTCCATAACAATAAAAAGATCACTCTGTTTATTACATACATTTTAATATCATTTCTACTGGGCCTATCTATTTCTGATCCTACAAACATGTAACTAAAAATTCAGTTTCTTGATCAAGGTAATTGAAACTGATTTGACAAATACCTAAACAGAAATTTTATGTAGCTTATGGCTAGTATCACATTAGGCAAGGGACTTTTTTCATCACGATACATGTAAACATATCTGAAACACAGATAAAAGTTCATGATTATAAGTTAATAAGTTACTCGCAACCGCATCACATCTTAAGCTGCATGTGTTCCTTGGGTGTTTCTAAATCAGTAACAATACTGGGGCCAGGCAATCTTGGTTATCTCCTGGCATGCACACACACACACACACACACACACACACACACACACACACACACACACACACACAGAGAGAGAGAGAGAGAGAGAGAGAGAGAGAGAGAGAGAGAGAGAATGGTGTGTGTGTGTGTGTGTGTGTGTGTGGAGGAGGGCAACTCAATACTGCAGAAAATATGGATACCACTTGGAAGTGGAACAAAAGGCACTTACAAGTTGTTTCTGTCACGTGGACATGGTAGGGGCAGCCTGTCAGAGAGAACTATGATCTATTTCCTTAAGTTTTGACTGATTTTCAGAATGAAGATGCCAGTTTCAAAGATACTGTAGCTCCATAAATATACACTGGAACTTTGATTTTAAATTCTCCAATTTTACATTTTTTGCCATTCTACACCATAAATTCACAGCCCCTGTGAAAAATCCATAAGACCAATGGTAAAAATTCCCCGATTTCACATTTCTTCCTAGTAAGGTTTACCTCGATTCTAAGTTTTTACTTGACATCTCACTTGACTTCGTCCCATTTTCTTCCTACTGACATTTGATGTGGCTGAACGAGTTATAAGTGGCACAGAACACAGATGGTTCACACCACAGGTGGTGGCGGAGTTAAGGGAATAATTTAGGCCGATGTGAGAGAGGAGGTGTGAAGGAGGAAATGCTGACATAATCCACGATCAATATTGCCAAACAACTTACCATATTTAACTTAACCGCACAGTTATGATGGAACTACTGCTAGGTAGCAGTGGTAATGGAAAAACAAGACAGTCAACGTGAAGTATTTCAGACCGAGCCATAAGTGATTAAGGGGCCCAGCCTCCACCTTTTATTGTGCATATATTTCTGATGTACCGGATCCAGCAACAATATCAATTGTCAACCTTTTAAACTCCAACACTGAGTCTCTAAGAATATGTTCAGTCGTAATTGAGGAAACATTGCCCATTTCCAGATAGTGAACTCGTATTGGCTGGCAACTTGTTGAGTCACACAGTAGGCAGCACAGCCAGTGCACCATACTAACACATGTAAAATGACCTTGCCTACTGGATTTGTGGAGAGGGGGAGTGGCCCTTCAGTGACGGGAGTGCTGGTAGGGGTGAAAGCATTTTGTGAAGTGCTGAAAATATACTTTTCATGCAGATGACACACTATGGCAGAGATTTCACACAGAAATAGAACAAAGGTTTTCAAATCTGATATGATACAGCTGGTAACAACTACATACACTACTCATGTATATACTTTCCACAAAACACACCACACACTGTAAATCGCAAAGATTGGCAGCAGTGATGGAGAACATGAAACGAAGCTGCAGCTCACCTGAGCTTTCTTTCAAATTTACATTTTACACAATGTACAGAAATTCACTGAGCTGACTTGTAAGCTTGTAACGTCAATTGGGGAAGTAAACTCATTTTTTCATGTCTCGGTTTCTCTCATCAAGCCTAAAACAACATGTTAACAGTGGTGAGTATAGGAATGTGGCTCGAAAGAAAAGCATTGAACAATAACAGCAATGGTGGCAAAGTATGTCATTAAGCAGATGTTCGCATTTATGCTTATGGTTTTACCAATTAGATGTGATGTTTTTGGTTTAATTCAACATGTTCATCAAATTTTGCTTTTTTTTTCTGGATAAGTACAAAGGATGATCTCTCAAAAACATGTGTATTGAACATACAGTTTGCGGTCATAGCATACCAGAAAACATGCTCGATTATCTTGTACTCAGATACCAATTTCAATTTTTTGATGAGTTTTTACTTCTTGTTACACATCTGATTTTTTTAAGAACTTATGAAATTCATTACCACAACTTACTGTACAAACACTGTATTGTACATTTAATTTCCTTCACTTAGGTTTTATACAAAGTATTGAAGAGGATTATAATTCTTAATCATATATGCCAATTACAATTTTTGCTCATGTTTTGGGGGGTTTTAACGTTTTTTAAGTCTGGACCATGCAGAAATGTAAAATAGGGGTTTTACTGTATCTCCTATGATGACAGCTATATTGTTCAAGCTAAATTAACTGCCATTATTCTTCATTTGTTTTGAGAAATCAAAACCAATATTTCCCCTGAGCACAACTGAGAAATCTTTCAAGACAAGAGCTACAAAAGTTTCAAGTGGGCGTTTCAATTTTTATGACTGCCCATGCCTGAGATAACTGCCTAGCTCTATCATGTACTATAAAACAATGAGTAAAAAAATCTTTAAATTAAATATACAGTGATAATATCTTTAAGATTGTTTGAGGCACGTTTAACTCATTTATCTGGCTCAAAATATACCCTTTAACCCTACAACAGCGAGAAATGCGATATCCCTAGAACGGGAAAGGGTCATTTGAACCTTAATGAGATTTGAATTAAAAATTCACAACATGGTTAAAAATAAGGTCTTTACTTTATCCATTCAGCTGTATGCTTGTGCCACCCATGGACTCCCATCAGGCAATGTGTGCCACCTGTGGCTCACACTTGTTTCTACGAGTTATGATACCTGCGAAACAATGATGTACGATGCATTACCCGTCAGTCAGGTACAACGAACAGCTGCAAATACAATTTTGTGTGACCCTTCAACTACAGAGCTTTCTGAACAACTGAGATAGCACATAATTCGTGATTAATCTCGTGTAATTTTATGTGATCTTACACCACTTTCAAAATAAGAGGTCAATGTATTAAAATAGTAGCCTATGGCATTTGAATAACACTGCTGCCTCACGGTGAGAAACAGGAAAAGCAGCACTGCTAGATGAAGGGCAGTGTAAATAAGCATGCCGCCCCATAGTGTGTCAGTGTGAGTGTGTTAATCAAATCTTTACCTCAAAGTTCAAACATTTTTAGATTACTGTTTCGGATACAAACCACTGCAATTCTATACAGAAATGTGACCTGTTTCTGACATTTCTTCATTAATTTCATTTGTTTGTTTCAACACACTGAAATTATGCTTCAAGCTGATTATTGGTATTTTTTGTACAAGTTGTCTGCAGATGACATTTTTTCGATTTCTCACAGATGCCACTGGTCTTGTTTCCTTTGCACATTCCAATTTGACGATTCCTTCTCTTTCCTGCATTGTCTGGCCCTACAGCTAATTCTTCATTCAACTAGCTTTCTTGCTGATCTTTGCTGTTTCCCATTCACGAGTTCATTTATCAGCTAAAGAATAAACATTTTTCTCTACATGTTATTTTCATTTATTTGCTTGTAGATGATCCACATTTATTTCTACCATGTCTAGCATATGGTAGAAGAAATGTACCTGTCATTTCCTAAAATCAAACTCAGTTCAATATTTGTGAATGATTTGATCGAAGATATCCATACCATATTTTGTGCCATTACATACCATACTTTGTGCCGTTACAGAAGATAACATTTTCAGATTTCTTCTTTCCTTCTTCGCCGAAGGAAACTTCAGGATGCATTGCACCGAGATTAATGAAATTCTTACTCTAATTCCTTGAGTATGACGTCACGGAGTGTTCTGGTTTATCAGTCTTTTTCAAGATAATGGAATTTTGGTCAAAATGCTTCTTCACACAGATAGTGATTTTTCAGCAAAACTTGTTCATTGTTCTTACTAGCAATATTTTCTTCCATTGAAGTTTCTTGACAAGTTCAATAGAGGTGAAGAGGCTGTCTGTTGTGTTTCTTCCCTCATTTAGAAATAGCTTCAATGGGCAAAGAACAACATACTCCCACAATGTCTGGTTGTCTGGTTCGTCCTCCTCCTCCTCACCAAGTTATGGGAAAGTATTTCAAATGTACTTTGATGCCACATCTGTGGCTATCCAAAACTCGAGTCCATATTTGTCAGGTTTGTTTGGTGTAAATTGGGTAAACCTGCACCAGTGCTCACCAGTTGTAAGATTTTCACCATGGCAGTAACAGAGGAGGCAATTTTTCCATGAACTTGTTCCATGTTTCAGAAATAAAAGTTCAGTTGTCAGCATGGATTTGTTGAGTTCAGGAAGACTTCTCACCAAAACTAAAGGATTCTGCAAGTTCACAGAATCTGTCACTTGTCGTTTTATGCCCAATAAAATTAGGCCCCCAAAAACATGACCAAAAGTCATCCAATGAGACATCTTTAGCACAAAAAGTACCTCCTGTAGTGTACACAGTAGCAATTGTTGCCTCCAATTCATTCAACGATACAGTCCAACTGGTGATTGCTGCTTCATTCCAAGAATTTGATTCTCTTGTTTTATGACATGCAGTATTGATTCTTCAAAAAGAAGTCTAAAGACACCAATGACAGCCATCCACTCTGTGGCAACCATATGCAATGGGCCCTCCTCCTAAGTGAAGGTATGTTAGCGACTTCACATTCTGTTCTGTCTCTAGTTGCCATCTTCAATGTTGTACCAGTTGACTCCCGAGATTATTATGGAAAGAACTGATGTGGGAGACATCTACCCACAGTAACTCCGTAACTGTTATGTTTTGTGAACAAAGAATTTTTTCTCTTAAAAAAAAGAAAATATGGAGTTGCTGTGACGTTGTGAATCAAAGCAGAGAGGTGGAGCTGGCAACAAGCAAGAAGCCTGTCATTGATGGAAAGGTAGCAATGGGTTCCAAATAGCATGTTTATACAGGAACTATGGAATAGTTGTCATGTTAAATTTGTCAGTATTAAAGAGGAGAAGTTTAGAGAGTAATCTAAAATAGTAAATATGAAATGTAAATATTTTCTAAGCCAAGGAAAGGTTTAATAGTAACAGAAAGCCCAAAAACCTTGATAGACGAAAGGCCTGGAGGTAGCAGTGCTTCAACTGCTGCTAATGAGAGACCTCCTAGAGCACGAGACAGGAGCAGGTGGGACACAGACTGATGTCGCTGCATTGAGAGCTGCATCATGAAGCTGACGAAAAGCAGGTGAACATTAACATTACCTATAAATGTATCCATGTCCTTTCACGTGGACAAATCCATTTCTAATTTGCCTTGTTGGTGGAGCTGTCATTACACTATTTAGTTTTCTCCGTATTAATAGCACTGTAAAAGGCAGAAGAAGCTATTAGTAGTTTTGAATCTTAGTTATAAGCTGGGCATGTCTACTTCTGTGAAGTCAAGATTAGTATTCCAACACTGTTAACTTGCTAATTACGCAGTGCTGAGAGTCAGAAGTGTGGTTTTGTGCACAGAAGTTACCTGTCGAAAGTCATCAAAGGCTAGGGAGAAATGTTTTGACACAGTAAAATAGGGAGAGTGTTCTAGCCAGCCGAATAATAAGGAATAAAAAGGTTCCTCCTCTTTTTTGTGCATGTTATGACCTCCAGTGTAGGCGCACACCCAGGTTGCAATTCCATTTTAGATGACAGCTCCTGAGACTCTTAACATATGTGAAGAATGCACCACTGAATGGTAACAAATGGAGGTTTAAATGTATTGAAAAATTAGGATTGATGAACCAAAACAGTCTGGAAACCTTATAGGCTTCTTGTGGCACATCCCCAATACTAACACGAGTCGAAAGAAAAACATATTGTTGGATTATGATAGTTATGCAAGGTTTTCTCACTTAACACAGTTGCCTTGCACTATACTTGGTTTCTGTTTTTCTCCCAATAGAGCACAGCACCTAGGTCATTACCTCTCTCTGGCTTACTGACAGCGGAGATACAGGGTTTTCTACTAATAATATATATATATTTTTATTTTTTTATTTTTTGGACAGGAGGTATTCATTCTGCACTGAAGATACAAAGTTTCACTGGACACAGTGGCAGAAACTTAACTAACAGGAATCCAATCACAAAAACATGAAGCCAGGGGACACACCACAACTCCTCTTCAGTCTCATTATCGTTCCAAGTTATCTCTGGCAGAAAAATCACCGTCTGAATCCAGTAAGTCACTTCTGATTCATTATCACAGTTCTCTATACTACGCAAAATCTCTTCATTAGTATGACCACGATGATGTGGCATAAAAGGAAACTCCTGTTTTGGCTCAAAAAACGCTACCCAACTAACAAGGTGAGTAACAGCAGCAACATGAGAAATAGAACGAAAAAGTTAATTTACACTTTTCAGCAATGTGTATAAACATCGTGTGAGGCAGAGATTGTTAACCAATGCCAAACGCAACACTAGTACCTTTGAGATTATGAGAAACTGCAACATTCTAAACAGGAGTTGTGCCAGCAGTCAAATGACCCATCTCGCTGTTCTGGGAATGCTCCACGAAATTTTCGTGAAATTGTGAAAATTCAGCAAATTACAGCAAACTATTGCCAAAAGAAGAAAAAAAAACCCAAGGAAAATTTGCAAAGTTTGGTGGAAAAATGTTGTAAATGCAATTCATTACAGCAGAAAAAAGTCTAAAGGTGTCTTTTGACACATTTCATTGTTCTAGTGTTGAACACTTCATGCTTTTTGATGTCTAATTATACATTTAAAAAAAAATTTTCTCTTAGTCTCTGACAAGTGGATCAGCTAATGTTGTAATTTGCTTATTCTGTCACCATGTGGATGTCAGTAGGCTAAATGATGGGAAAAATTTCAACAAAATGCATTTTTTACAGTGATATCCACTTCTTTATTAAACAACTACTTATTTATTGCTTATGAAAGCATAAACAAAAATTTATCCAATATAATACACAAAGGGCTTTCAAAACTAACAAATTCACCATGCAATAATATTAATAATTAGATAAAGATGTCAGGTAAACAGTGATAGAGATGAGACACATGTATAACAATAAGAAGAGAAGGACACACCACGTCTACAAAAACAAGAGCATATGCACGATCCAGCTGATATTAGTCTCATGCTGAATGGCGAAATAGTTTCAATACTTCACAACAATGGTTCTGAGTACACTTGCTACTAGTCAGTACCCATCACATTTTCTGATTTCTTCAAACTGATAATGGGCTAAAACTTTTGTCTTTGTGGCAGGACAAGACATGAGCTCAGTTTCTGACGGGGTGGGGGAGGGGGCTACCTTCCTTCCCCTCCCCCTTCCCCCTTACAATATAACACTTCTCCAACAGAGCAAGTTGTCACTTGGGTACTAGATATAGGCAGTGCTTGAGGGAGACTCAGTTTCCAACTCGGTAGTGTTAATATCACGTCGACATTGAGGTCATCAGAGACGGAGCATAGGCTTGGAATATTTCTGGTACGGGGAAGAACTCAGCAGTGCCTTTTCAAAGAAGCCATACCAGCCTTTGCCTGGAGCTATTTAGGAAAATTTCAGAAAATCTAAATCTGGATATCCAGCTGCAGATTTGAACTCTTATACTCCCAAATATGAATACAACATGCTAACCATTGTGCCACCTCGCTCTGTCCCCCCATTCTGAGTAACCTATGGTGAAACATACGTAATGTGATGTGATGTAATATAATGTTCCAACAAGTCTTCATATTGATAACTGCATATTTATGGAATAATACTGTAATGGATAAGTGATTTTAATCTCATTTGGAAAGGCAGTGGCCAGAGAATTATATACTTATTGCCTAACTTTTTTTCTATGTGCGAATGTGCTTGATGTTGCTTGAAAGTAGCAGTTTCTTTCTATCTTTAATTGTTAATGAGTTCTAAATTTATTTACAGGATATTATTATAGTACCTCAAGTTATGTGAATACATCATGAGCAATATGAAATCACATTAACTGATGCTGAATTAACCAATTACAATAAAGTGTACGAAGAGGTATCTAAGTATGCAATATCACAAAGAGAGTAACTAAATGCTATGCCTACTGCTTAGTAGTAACACTTATACACAAAAGTATTTTCAAAAATAAAGTAGATACATAACTAAGGAATGATTTCAACATGTATATCTCCTAACCATAAAAATGAACATTAGCCTCACTTTAATTGAAATGACCCTCCTGCAACATTTAATAACTCATCATATGTTAAGTACATTTTAAACTGAAAACAAAGTAATGATAGCATTTTAATCTAAGTAAACTCATGTTAAATGAAGTGTTTTAATTTTAAATGTGAAAACTATTCCCATATATAGTTTTCAATAAAACTCAAAACAATTACAGGTGTCTTCTATCTACAATGTTTTACAGTTCTACCCAGAATATTATTTCAAGAAAAATAAATCGAGCGCCAAATGTCTGCGTTGAGGTACCATTCCCTTTCAGCAGCTGGCATACAATCATTAAAACCAAAATATGTCTTAATGATTATTGCAGCAGCATACACCAAAAGGGAACAGTACAGTAGTCTTATTACAGAGTTCCCCAAGCATGCTACAATAAAATTCTACGGACTGCCAAATTCACACAATAAACCAGGAAGGTTATTTCATTCCCATAAAACTGTTTTACTTAAAGTTATGGAACATACCTGTGAAATGACAGCCACTTTATATTATCCATTAGAACAATGCCAGACGTCATTAAAAGTTCTGCGAAATCTAAAGGGTCTATGCCTTCTTCTTCATGTTTCTTGAACTGAATACCTGAATTCTGCAACAGGTCGATGCTGTCTTGAGCATACATATCTTCCCTAAACCAAAAACAATAACACTGTAACAAAGCTCGTAAAGATAACACTGAAATACTGTTTGGTTTCAGTAACTTAAATTACTGCTTGCAAGTAAGCCATCTTCAAAATGCTTCAAATAAGTGGTCAGGGACCTATTTTGTGTTCTGTTGTTAACGTGGATACTGCAAACATTCACAGGTATCGATGCAACTGTGAAATGTCCACTCATAACTTAGTAACTTACTGTGAAACAACTGGCTTCGATATCACACTTTTATTCAGAGCCAATAGCAATAGTAATACACATGTCTGTGAAAGTTATTAATGAACAGAAAATATTTATAGTACAGAGAGAAAATCTACTCACTCAATGACAAACAAACAGAAACACACAGACTTAAAACTGCTGTTTCAGAATAAGGGTCCCTTTCCTCAGAAAAAGAGGAAAAGCTTGTGATAAGAGATGTTATTGTTGTTGTTGTTGTTGTTGTTGTTGTTTATTTATGGTGCTTAACGTCATGGTTATCAGCATCCTTATATTTACTGTACAATTTTAATAAGGCTAGAACATATAAAATCCAGATATGCAAAAAAAGCTACACACGATCACATCTGATCTCTCACACTCAGCACTCTAAGCCACTCTTAATTGTACAAAAATAAAAACCAATATATGACAAACTATTAAAATGTTGTTAGCAGACCAGGAAAGTAACCAAGAAGCAAATGAAGAAAACATGATTGGCTGTTCACTAACGTAATAACTGAATGAGCCAATCATCCCCTACACACTCTAGAATGTCCTGCCTAACAGCTTAGGAAGGTCAGACAAAACATATAATTTTAAATCACATGCCATATCATCTCATCATCACTTAAAATAAAGGGCAGGTCTGCCAATAAACCAGTTTCTACCCTCTCGTCTGTATAAACGACTCTCAGTTAAAATGTGTCTAACTGTAATCAGAATGAATGGTGGACTCCATGTGGTTCCCAAGTCATGTAGCATCCATAAACCATAAAATTACCAAATATGCAGCAACCAGCAGCAAAATCATGTTTTATTTATTCACTACTGCAAATCGATTTCGATTGATTAACAGCCATCATCAGTGCTTTCAACTAATATGTGCCCTGAGTAGTAATACTGTCTTAAGCAGAGATCAAACAGTATTACTACTCAGGGCACATATTGGTTGAAAACACCGATGATGGCTGTTAATCAGTTGAAATCAATTTGCAAAAGTGAATAAATAAAACATGATTTTGCGACTGGTTGCTGCATATTTGGTAATTTTACGTGATCAGCATGTCACATGCATCAAACAAACCAGAGGATCATTAAGTTCCAGAAAGAAGCTATGGGTTAGCGAGCTGCTTCCTATTCAAAGATTTGCTAAGCACACGTCACTCTTCTAACTGGCCAGCCTCTTTTTATTGATCACAGCTTGTTATCTGTCATCTCCAACCACTCTACCTCCAAAAGATGCATGATGCACCTTCTCAGCAATGACACCATGGCATGCGGAGGGATAGGACAGTGGATTATGTCAAGAAGGCTGCATGCCTCCTTGGCTGTGGCATCAGCAAAATTCATTCTGAAGAATCCCTATATGTATTAGTACCTAGAAGAATAACAACTCCTTTCCCTGTCTTTGCAACTGCAAAAGGGCATCATGTACGTTCTGCGCATCAGAGCAGATCTGGAATTTCAAACCATGATTACGTTTCATCTGATACACAGTTCTACGAATCACATAGTGTTCAACGTTAAATACAGTAAACTCACTGGGATGGCAGAGTCTGGCAATGAGCAGTTCACAGGACTCCTCATTGTAGATTATATGCTACCGACAGAATCTGTGAACAAAGTCATGCTTAAAACATTCCCCTGAGGGACACTGTGAACTGGGGGAATTTATCAGCAAGAACAGTCCTGACCCTGAGCCCAAAATGACATTCAGCAAGGAAGAAGCGCCGAAAAATTGAGAGTGAACCACGAAATCCCCATTTGTGTAACTGATATATGATACTGTGCCTCCATGTCAATGCCATACGCCGTTTGAATGTCAAAAATGAAATGATTTATACTATATGTTGCTTTCATATTAATGCCTCCAGTAGTGTTCGGTTAGTGAGAAAAAGAGACTGGTAAGGCTCAATGCTACAATAACTGACTTACCTTGTATCCTTACACGTTACCAGTCCCATAACCTCCCAGATTTCCTCTCTTCTACCAGGTGCAGTCCCTGCTTCTCAAAGTAAGTTCATATCTTTCTACATGTTTACATCTGATCCCACTTCATGAACAGTTTCTTTACATCCCTATCACAACAACTGACATAAACAATTTGTTTCTAAAAGTACAAATCCAGAACGTAATATAATGTAGCAAGAGATAATAGAATCAGCAACGGAATGTCATGATATAAAAAGCCAGTGGATGAGGGGAAGATAAAGAGAAGGCAGAAGAAAGGGGGAGGGAGGAAGGGAGGCAGTCAACTGGTAGTGCAGTACATTAAAAAATGGAATGTTTATTGAGTAATACTAATTACAAGGAACAAAGGTGCAAAAACAATGGAGCTGAAGTATGAGTGGTGCAATGTTAGTAACTGAAAATGAGGATACTTCCTTGTTAGAAATAATACCAATGGTAAAAGCGCCATATTAACTACCAAATACATACTGGTATCTTATTACTATAGCAATGTGAAAAAATTTGCATTTACAATAAATGCAAATACAGGTGGAAATTTTGTCTCAAAATGTGGAAACACAATCTTACATAATGAATGCTATTTCATAGCAAATTTTATCCAGATGAAGTATTCTATCAAAGAAACAATGAGATGACAAAAGTCTTGGGTTACGACCTCCTAATATTGTATCAGATTTTCTTTTACCCATACAGTGCAGTAACCTGACATGGCATTGACTCAACAAGTCGTTGGAAGTTCCATGCAGAAATATTAAGCCATGCTGCCTCTATAGCTGCCTGTAATTGTGAAAGTGTTGCCAGTGCAGGATTTTGGGCACAAATTGATGTCTTGACTACATCCCAAATTTTTTGATGGGATTCATGTCGGGCGATCGGTGTGGCCAAACCAATACCTCAAATTGTCCAGAATGTTCTTCGGACCAATTGTGAACAACTGTGGCCCAACATGGCTCATTTTTCATCTGTAAAAATTCCATTTGTTGAAAACACGAAGTCCATGAGTGGCTGCAAATGTGCTCCAAGTAGCCAAACATAACCAATCCAGTCAATGATCAGTTTAGTTGGACCAGAGGACCCAATTATTCCATGAGAGCACAGCCCACACCATTATGGAGCCAACACCAGCTTGCTTGTTGACAACTAGGGTCCATGGCTTCGTGGGGTCTTTGCCACACTCAAACCCTACCATCAGCTCCTACCAACTAAAATCGGGACTCATCTGATCAGGCCATGGTTTTCCAGTCATCTAGGGTCCAAACAGGTTTTGTCATGCTGCTAACAAAGGCACTCGCATCCGTCATCTGCTGCTGATGCCCATGAACACCAAATTTCGCCGCACTGCCCTAAAGGATACATTCGTCGTACATCCCACCGGTATTTCTGTGGTTATTTCATGCAGTGTTGCTTGTCTGTTAGCACTCACAACTCTAAACAAACACTGTTGCTCTCGGCCATTAAGTAAAGGCCGTCAGCCACTGCATTGCCCATGGTGATAATTTCCCAACAAGTTCCAAAACGGAATATCCCGTGCATCTAGCTCCAACTACCATTCTGCGTTTTAAGTCTTAATACCCGTCATGCAGCCATGATCATGTCGGAAACCTTGTCACACAAATCATCTGAGTACAAATGACAGCTCAGCCAAGGTACTGCCCTTTTCTATACTACCAATACTACCACCCTCTGTATCTGTACATATCACTATCCCACGACTTTTGCTCACTCAATGTAGCTTCAAATAGCTTTATTTTCTGCATACAAATATCTAAAATGTAACCAATTTGCTGTGTAATTCAATGTAGGACTTTACCATGGACCTATCGGCTTAGAACAAAGAAACACAAACATTTGTCAACTCGTTACAATTCAAAAGTTGATGCAATTTGGACACTTTAATATAGCAAGTGTTTTGAACTGTGGTTGCTCCAAATAACAGTAGAGGTCAAAACTGAACTACCTCATTTACGACACAGCCAACCTCAGCAAGCAACTGTGCAATAGTCATTAATGAATTCCGTGTGTTGCACTTTGCACATTGTTTTCTTTTATTATTTTGAAATGAGTGCATAGACTAATCCAGATCCATCACAGATTTCAACTAAGACCTTCACCACACCATAAGGTATCAGGAATCCCTATAACCATGTGTCAGTTCTGCTTTCGCAGAAACACAGAACACGGATGTAGGCTGGCTGCCCTGGTGCCCTGCAAGACAGAGGCGGGACTTGTAACTGTGCACTTTTCCTCTCCTCGCCCCTCTGAGAGTCTTAAATCTAGTTTGTTTACACTTGAGGCCGACTGCCAGTTTATAGTGTCCATACTTTGGAGTATAGCAACAGGCAAACAAAATCTGTGTATGTTTTTTGATCACGCCAAAAGTCTTCCCCTAAAGTGCTAATAGAGTTATTTTTGGTCCTATTTCTATGGTAAGCATCTTGTACAATCTAGCTGTTGCATTGGCAACAGGTTTGACTGCCCATGAAGGATTGAAATCAATATTCTCTATATCTCTTAATTACCAAACTGGGTGAAAAAATAAAAGTAATGTTGAGGAACATCTTAAATCAAAGAAGCAGTCTGTTCACTGCTGATGCTTATTAGCAGAAACACTCCTTCGTTCAAAGTCTTAAATAGTGCCACAAGATGAAAACCAGTGAAGTAGTTCACTATAAACCCTTCACTGCTGTATACATACACACACATCCTGCTATGCCATTTCCTCCGGAGCTGTGGATGTGTATGTGTGTGCTGTTTGGGTTTTGTTAGAATGCTTTGGACATCTGTATGCATCCCGCTTCACTGACCTCTCACTGCTGTGGACAACATACTTCCACACCTCGGTGAATCAAAAAGTTTCAAGTGTTTATCATACAATGTATGTGACTCATTTGGGAAAAAAATTAATAAATATTTTAATACCTTCAAACACTTTATGAGATCTGACTATTTTTATGACTACACGATTCACGATGCGCAAGGACGTGAATAGGCACATCACGCACGACTGTCCATTGGATATAAAACCCAATAACTCTAATACGAAATGTTATAATTCTGCTCTCAATTTTAAATACATTTTGGCACCTTATCTACATTTCATTCACTGGAATGTACGAGTTAAAAATCAACCACATGTGAAGTTTACACGTATTTTTACCTCTGCAAACACTTTAAAATCGTGCAATGTTTTACTGAATTTGAAGCAGCACAGTAAGTATGATGGATAACAAAAAGAAATTCAGTTCCTTATCAAGTGAAGATATCAGACTGTATTTTGACTGCAGCATTGTTGGTGAGAGAAGTAGGAAACAAAGCTGAAAGCGAGATGGAAACATTTACAGACTAGGACAGAGACAGATATTGTCCTGAAATCTAAATATTCTCCACATTTTATGGACAACATTGGCAATACGATGGCAACTACCAGCAAAAGACTGCACCAAAGACAACATTGCAAAGCAGCTGTACCACAAAACTGATGTCTACAGCAGCCACACTGCAGCAATGTTGATGGCAACACTTTCGTGGACAAATATTGCCATAAAATATGGTCCACGTAAAGACCCCTTAAAAGGCTATCAGTAACATTATTAAGTCTTCTCCTCAAATAAAGAATAATGGAGATACACTGACTGGAAAAACTGCAACACCAAAGAACATGGGGCATTTAACTGATAAGTGAGGTGACAGGTAATTGATCACTGTAGGACCAAATGAAAGACACATTACAATAAAGGTTGCCCAAACAGTCACATCAATACACAGTATATTGGCGTCAACACAGATTTGTATTCTCACATACATCCACTCATACAGGCACTGGTTACTTTACCCTGCAGAAACACCAATATGAAAGTAAGTTGTAACTGATGATCCCACCATACCACTAAGCCTGAATGGGACCTCGGCATTGTGGGCAAGTTCACTCTGGAATAAGCAGCTCACCAAATATACAAATGGTTCAAATGGCTCTAAGCACTATGGGACTTAACATCTGAGGTCTTCAGTCCCCTAGACTTAGAACTACTTAAGCCTAACTAACCTAAGGACATCACACACATCCATGCCCGAGGCAGGATACATACCTGCGACCGTAGCAGTTCTGGACTGAAGTGCCTAGAATCGTTCGGCCACAGCGGCCGGCACCAAATATACACCATACACGGTTACATCCAACATTCACATTCAGACAGAACCTACTCTCATCACTGAAGACAACAGACTGCCATTCCACTCTCCAGTCAACTCTTTCACACCATCACAGTAGTAACGCTTGGTGGTGTCGTGATGTCACTGGGAATATGGCCAGAGGCACACATGATTTTAACCCTCTGCAAGCAAACAGCTCCCAATGATCCCTGATTATGCAGCAGAGGCAACATGTGCCCTGATTTCATTCCTGGATGACATGCGGTTGGCTACCACTGCTTGTATAATGCTCTGATCTTGACATGCATCTGTACTATGCAGATAGCCACAACCTGGTCCACAGGTGTGTGAATATTCCACAGGCCACTACTGACAGCAGTGACACACCGCCAATCCACTGTGCCCTAATGTGTGTAGCAATCCATCAATTTGTCCATTCAGGTTCCCAAAGGCCAACAATGCAACCCTGCTCAAATAGTTTAAGCTGTTCAACAGCAGTACATACCCATCGGTGGCACACAACTGTACCCCAGAATGAATATTGCAAACTGTGTTCACCTCTAAACGTAGCACAGCTACTGCCTGCAGAGTCAAAACAAAAGTGCACAGACAGACCTTCTGATCACCTATGATGTAACAAATTAACTGCTAACACTACAAGCCCTCAAGACGCACATATTATACCCTGGTGCTGCTGAACAGCCCTTGAGGCTGGCCCCCCACCCCAATCCCAGCAGTGTATTATTAATGACAAAGGTGCCATTTCCATCAACATTCTTTTCTCAGGAAACTTGAAATTTCCACACAAAATAGACTGATTTAAGAAATGAGGTTAGCACATTGTCATGTTCTGACATGAAATTCATTTAGTATGAATCTAGGGATCTGCCACTAAAATTCAAATACTGTTGCTCAGCTTTCATACATTTGTTCTGTACAGTGACGTAAAATCGTTTTGAGTGAAACGTCACATTTGGTATAAAGGCCCACCATTCTCATCAACAACAAAACATTTTGGCATGCCCACAATGACAAGTAATTACAATAAAAACTGACAGTACTTTGAAAATTGTATCCCCGTCACAAATTAGTTGCAAACTGGAACCTCACAGTCTCTCTACTTTCCTTGGCAACATCTCAAATGAGATTCAAAAGCTACACGGGATTCAATATAGTTAATGAAACGAAAGTTTAGTTTCTTTCCGACCTCAGTCTTAACATTACTCCATACTATGCAGACACATTCAATTTCATCAGAAAACTGATACTATATAATTTATGACTTTTAAAACTTACGATAAGTTGAATTTGAAGTTAAACTGCCACGTTGTGTATGCACCACCAGGTGTCTTGCCATTCTCGTCTAGAAATGTCAACCCCAATTGGATAATCCGTAACAGATCGACATTGCAGCGTAGCAGTTGATATTGATAGTCTGCTGTGCTGCGGAATTCGCCAATTGGTCGTGCCACAACACCAGGGAACTCAGTATCCTGGGGGAAAAAAAACTCCCATTCATCAATTGTCAATAAGCATCGTCATTACTAATGTAAGGTTTATCACAATAAAAGATCTTTATGCAGCATTTGAGTTTCACAGACATTTTGTTAGACATAATGAAACTATTTCTACTCCTTTGTTTTGGATAAAAATTCTTCTAGAAGATTGCTTAACTGTATGCATTTATAAAGCACTCGCTACTATTGATTTGAGGCAAAACATTCAAATTCAATGTGCTTAAAGATTACTTTGATTTAACACAAAAAAATCAAGCTTGCTCTTATCAAAAACACATTTTTTAAAATTTGTATCAGACACATAATATTGCGAATATTAATAAAATATATCAGTACAAGTGTGGCAATAGAACAGTCTTGCACTTTTAACAAACAATCACATTACACAATGTAGCATAACAACTCACCAAGAGGGAACACACACAAGTTAAGGAAATGTGCAAGCTTTTGGAGCCAGTGGCTCCTTCTGGCAGATGCGCTGAAGAGGAAAGTAGAGGGATGGAACAAAAGGACTGGTTAGTTTTAGAACACTACAGAGTTACAGAAAAGTTGCCCAGAGCACTGGGTAAGGGGAGACTTCACAGACAGGATGAGGACTTCTCAATAACCTTGGCTTTCTTCCAGATGCTAAACGACTTGGCTGGTTTCTATACAACTGTTCAAAATTCTAATACCATTGCTTTGTTTTAGCTCCAAAACGTTTATTTAATCATTAAGGACTGTGGCCTCCCGATCTTTGCTCTACGTAATTGACTTGTTTAATTAGTCTGTGTTGAAGGCATGAAAGATATTAGTGGTTCGCCTTCATTCCTAGTTATTTTTGAGTTTAAGTTTGGAATAATAGAAGTACAGTTTCATGTCTCAGAAGACATACATGAACTGTGCTGGGAATTATTAAATGAAATGGTATTTCTAAAAATCCCTCCTCTTATTAAAACTTGTGAGACTGATGAAGCACGCAGATGATGTACCGAAGCAGGTGGATCTTTATGCTCATCTTCCCCCTACAATTATTTTTTGTGTATATTTTCAATATTGTGATTTATATGGCACCTGTACCTAAAATATCAAATATTGACTTAGGGCTTAACCAAATTAACTTTATTGTCTATTACATTCTTTTGGTTATTTAAAATTCATTAGTGTGACAAGAATGAGATTTTCACTCTGCAGCAGAGTGTGCGCTGATATGAAACTTCCTGGCAGATTAAAACTGTGTGCCAGACCGAGACTCAAACTCAGGACCTCTGCCTTTCACGGGCAAGTGCTCTTGCCCGCGAAAGGCAAAGGTCCCGAGTTCGAGTCTCGGTCCAGCACACAGTTTTAATCTGCCAGGAAGTTTCATTAGTGTGACTAGTTTACCGGAAAAATAAACTGATCACAAAACACCAGTAACCTAAAATTCCATTAGCATTATTCATATGTAAACATACACTCCTGGAAATTGAAATAAGAACACCGTGAATTCATTGTCCCAGGAAGGGGAAACTTTATTGACACATTCCTGGGGTCAGATACATCACATGATCACACTGACAGAACCACAGGCACATAGACACAGGCAACAGAGCATGCACAATGTCGGCACTAGTACAGTGTATATCCACCTTTCGCAGCAATGCAGGCTGCTATTCTCCCATGGAGATGATCGTAGAGATGCTGGATGTAGTCCTGTGGAACGGCTTGCCATGCCATTTCCACCTGGCGCCTCAGTTGGACCAGCGTTCGTGCTGGACGTGCAGACCGCGTGAGACGACGCTTCATCCAGTCCCAAACATGCTCAATGGGGGACAGATCCGGAGATCTTGCTGGCCAGGGTAGTTGACTTACACCTTCTAGAGCACGTTGGGTGGCACAGGATACATGCGGACGTGCATTGTCCTGTTGGAACAGCAAGTTCCCTTGCCGGTCTAGGAATGGTAGAACGATGGGTTCGATGACGGTTTGGATGTACCGTGCACTATTCAGTGTCCCCTCGACGATCACCAGTGGTGTACGGCCAGTGTAGGAGATCGTTCCCCACACCATGACGCCGGGTGTTGGCCCTGTGTGCCTCGGTCATATGCAGTCCTGATTGTGGCGCTCACCTGCACGGCGCCAAACACGCATACGACCATCATTGGCACCAAGGCAGTAGCGACTCATCGCTGAAGACGACACGTCTCCATTCGTCCCTCCATTCACGCCTGTCGCGACACCACTGGAGGCGGGCTGCACGATGTTGGGGCGTGAGCGGAAGACGGCCTAACGGTGTGCAGGACCGTAGCCTAGCTTCATGGAGACGGTTGCGAATGGTCCTCGCCGATACCCCAGGAGCAACAGTGTCCCTAGTTTGCTGGGAAGTGGCGGTGCGGTCCCCTACGGCACTGCGTAGGATCCTACGGTCTTGGCGTGCATCCGTGCGTCGCTGCGGTCCGGTTCCAGGTCGACGGGCACGTGCACCTTCCGCCGACCACTGGCGACAACATCGATGTACTGTGGAGACCTCACGCCCCACGTGTTGAGCAATTCGGCGGTACGTCCACCCGGCCTCCCGCATGCCCACTATACGCCCTCGCTCAAAGTCCGTCAACTGCACATACGGTTCACGTCCACGCTGTCGCCGCATGCTACCAGTGTTAAAGACTGCGATGGAGCTCCGTATGCCACGGCAAACTGGCTGACACTGACGGCGGCGGTGCACAAATGCTGCGCAGCTAGCGCCATTCGACGGCCAACACCGCGGTTCCTGGTGTGTCCGCTGTGCCGTGCGTGTGATCATTGCTTGTACAGCCCTCTCGCAGTGTCCGGAGCAAGTATGGTGGGTCTGACACACCGGTGTCAATGTGTTCTTTTTTCCATTTCCAGGAGTGTATATCCAATTAATAATAACATAATAACATATATCCAATTAATAATGTAGATATAGTAGATGAAAAAGGCCATGTCAATAACTATAGCATTTATAAAGCTAATGACGAAAACATGTTAGAAACTTATGCAATCATTTAGTTTCTAAGTTATTAGCTTCTTCAGTTAAAACAATGTTACTGGATTAGAATTTCATACTTTGGCAAACTAGCCAGTATAATTCAACAGAAATTATCATTGTATCTAAAACTCATTTATCAAACAAAGCTGCTTCCATTATTCGGTTACTCAGAAAAGTAAATCTTTAACTGTCATTTACAAAAATACAGTAAACAAAAACAGCTAACTTTAGTTTTAATTATTGAAAACTTTAAAGAGTAATGTTGAAAGCCACTTTATGTAAGTCTGTGGTGTCTTAGAAAGGAGCAACACCTATGTCTGAAAATCTAAGATAATTTACTGCAGACGATTTTTTACAGTTTACTAATCAGAAAATGTACTGCAATTAACCTAAATTTCGGGTCTGGGAATACGCTCCACGATTCAGTGCCACCCCCCCCCCCCCCTCGTGGTGCTTCCAAGTGATAATTGCTATGCACATCATCACATATCATATTTGTTCCTATCTGACTGCTAGATCTGAAAGACACTGAATTTTAAGGACGTAATTCTGTGACTGTGTTAAGTATTTGTTGCTACTCAGTGTTAGGTTACTGCGCTCTAACTATTATACATGGATGGGGAAAAAAATCTCAACACCAAAAAATAATTAATGAAGACTGATTTAATTTCGGGAATAAATTTGTCTAAGTAACATATGTAATTTTTTGCAAGACCATAGGTTAATGTAAGTCATTGCAAATGTGAAATGGTGGTATGTTGATGACCAGTGTAACTGCCACACTGTTGAATGGAAGCATGCAAATGTGCATGCACTGTGCTGTACACATGGTGGACGTCAGTTTGTGGGGTGAAGTTCCGTGCCTTTTGCACTTGGTCAGTCAACAGAGGCTTGATTAATGGTGTTTGTGGGTGTTGCTGGAGTTGTCAGGTAATGTAACATGCATGCTCAAGTGGAGATAGATCAGGTGATCGAGCAGGCCAAGACACCATGTTGACACGTCGTAGTGCATGCTGGGTTACAACATGCTGTATGTGGGTGAGTCTTACCCTGTTGGAAAACACATCTTGGAATACTGTTCATGAATGGCAGCATGACAGGCCGAATCACCAAACTGACATACTATTTTGCAGTCAGAGTGCATGGGATAACCATGAAATCGCATCCCAGACCACAACTCCAGGCATATGTCCAGTGTGTCCAGCATGTAGACTGGTTGGTTGCAGGCCCTCAACTGGCCTCCTCCCAACACACGGCCATCACTGCACCAAGGCAGAATAAGCTTTCATCAACAAACCCAACAGACCTCCATCCTGCACTTCAATGAGCTCTTGCTCAACACCAATGAAGTTGCAAATGGCAGTGGTTTGGGGTTTGTGAAATGCACACTACAGGGCACCTTCCTTGGAACTGTTCTTCAAGTAACAGATTTGTTACAGTTCATTGTGTCACTGGTGCCAACTGCTGCTCAAACTGCTGCTGCAGATGCAGTGAGATGCGCCAGAGTCATACACTAAACACAATGATCTTCCCTCTCAATAGTGCCACGTGGCCCTCTAGAGCCCTGTCTTCTTGCGACTGTAAATTGTCATGACCTCCACTACTAGCAATCATGTACAGCAGCTACATTCCTGCCATGTCTTTGCAGAATGAAGGTACAATTTTGTTGTAGCCCTATTACGCCGCCTCGTTCAAATTCAGTAAATCATTAATAATGGTGTCTTTTTTTGCGTCAAAAACATTCTCAATTAACATCAACTCACCACATCCAGTCTCAAAGGAAACTAATGCTGAACACCTTTACAGCAAACCTTATTTGCACTTGGTCAGTCAACAGAGGCTTGATTGAAGGTGTTTGTGGGCGATGCTGGAGTTGTGAGATAATGTAACATATGTGCTCAACTGGAGACAGATCAGGTGATGGGCGTTACTGGCACCACTTTTATGTGACTGGAATGAAATCTGGAGAGACATCATCTTTCATATGTAGAAACACAGCTACTAACTTCCACCATTTATATTGCACAAAACCTCCTAGGTGCTGCAACATCCCCCCCCCGGCAATTGATGATAGGACACCAACCAACCAAGTTTAGTATGTGGCTATCCAATTATCTGCGCATAGTTTAAGTAAACGAGACTTGATCTGGCCATAAACAGTGGTTTATTTAACATCTACGTGCAGTTAGTGTCTGAACTGTAATCTCAATGTAGACTACATCACTGACTATAGTCCAGTTTTTTATAATCTATTTTCCAAATTCTTATAACCTATTTTTAGCCAGATACAATGGTGGCACAACTTCTGAAGATTTGTATGTACAGGTAAAAACAGTAATGCTACATTGTCCATAATTGACAAGGAATTGACTGGAATCTTGAATATGTCAGCACTGTAGGATTTCTTGTGAATTATTTCAGTTATCCCAAAGTAAAACTGTGTCATAATAGAGACAAAGACAATTCAAAATTAAATCAAATTGTCTCAGTTGTACTACCCTGTTCATTACTAATCCATTTCATTAAAAATGCGCCAAGTGTACAAACGCATACAGTGTGTGTGCGTGTGTGTGTGTGTGTGTGTGTGTGAGAGAGAGAGAGAGAGAGAGAGAGAGAGAGAGAGAGAGAGAGAGAGAGAGAGAGAGAGAGAAAGAGAGAGAGGGGGGGGGCAGGGGGGGGGGAGGGAGGGAGGGAGGGAGAGAGATTGATTTTGGTGCTGACAATAACTGAGTGAGAGAGAAAACAATAAATGGTTTTATTCACACACTCAAAAGTCTATCCTAGTATTACCCACCCTTCAATTTTGGCATATACAGAGTGTTTCCCAATTCCTATTACAGGCTTTACAAGTTGTAAAGGGAGGTTGGTGAATCAAATTTTGACAAGGAATCTGTGTTCAGAAACATACTATTTGGATATAAAATAAGTTTTATGATCCGATCACTTTTAAATCACACGCTTCACGGCACGCACACGGAAGAGAGAATGAGCTCTGATGTGTGTCTTACACAGCAGCTGCTCCAATGGATGATCCTGCCATTGTTTGTGGTGCATAGGTTCAAAGTATTTTTGTTCTGCATGTCAGTATTCTGGTTGCTATGGGTTTATTTATAAAGTGTCATCTTTTATTTGTAGTCCACTGTTGCTATTTGAATTTAAGTAGTCTTTTTGTCATTTGGAGATAGTGAGGAGCCGTGAATGGTGGAAAATGAAGTGCCAAACTGGAGAAATCTGAACATTTCAGATCTTCGTTCATTTGCATTCAACAGAGGGGTTGACAGTAGGGGTTGCAGCCAGAGACATTTGCATTATGTATGGGGATAATGTCATTGGAGAGAGAACATAAAAAAATTGTTTTCTTGTTTTAAGTAGGATCATTTTGACTTAAGTGATTCTCCACATTCAGGAAAACATTTGAGATTTGATGATTGCTTGAACGCATTTATCCACAATGATTCACATCAGTGTACTCAGGAACTGTCAAATGTGGTGAACAGTGATCACTCCACCATTGCCCAACATTTGCATGCAATGAGGAGGGATCAGAAATTGGTGTACGGATAACACAGGCTCTAAGCCAAAATTATAAAAAAATCAGCAGATGGTCAGATGTGCATCTCTGCTTAGTCGTCATCAACTGACTTGTGAACAACACCGAACATTTCTATCCTACTGGTGATGGGAAATGGTGTCTTTATGCTAACATAAGAGAAAGCAAGGAATGGCTGAGCCCAAACAAAGCAGCAACCACCCCTACAAAACACATGCACACATCCACAAAAAATAATGTTATGCATCTGGTGGAACATTGACGGTGTTGTGTAGTACGAATTACATCTCTGAGGTGTAACCATCACTGCTGGCATTTATTATTAACAAATATGACATCTTGTACATACAGTTCAAGAACAATGACCAGGAAGACTTTGTGAAGTGATGCTACTGCACAATAATGCCCACCTGCATTCTGCTAGACACACAAAACAGTACACAGGAGTTGGATTGGGAAGTCATTCCACACCCACATTGATCACCTGATCTTCTGCCATTCTGTTCTCTATCAAACAACCTTTGAGGACTTGCTTTCTGGATGAAAATGCACTATGACCATGGCCTGATGAGTTCTTTGCCACAAAACTATGAGATTTCTAGCATCCCAGAACTGAAAAGTTACCCTAGCATTGGCAGACTGTTGTAAATAATGAAGCAGACCTTTGTTTTTATTAGAGTTGCAGGGAAACACTATGAACTTGTGCACCAACCCAATACAAGGTGTACCTGCAATGCATGCTTTCATACACACGGTCCAGGTGTGTGTGTCATGGAGCACTACAAGCCTCCTAGTTGCAAACATACTGCATCTTACAGCTGTCCTCATAATCTGACAAAAATGTGATGGACTGAAGCTATCCGGAAAAGTTCGTAATACAAGCATTGTGCGGCTTTACCGTTAAGTACTGTACCACGATCCAATCATCAAAATTATTTTATATCCAAATGGTAAATTTCCAGATGTGGGTTCTGTATAAAAACTATCTACTAAGTCCTCTCTCTACAAACCCAAGAAATCGGTGACGGGAACTATGAGACACCCTGTATAGCTTATTTTTGAATGGCTAAATCATATTAATTGAACACGACTATGATCATCTCTGAAGGGAACGCACTTAACACACTGAACTGCAGATATACATAACACACATTCGCACAATGTACTATTTGTGCTACACATGAAGTTGAATACTATCGAAAATCTTACTTCAATCACTCTTTTATATTAAGTCTTATTATTTCCTTACTGTGTTCTGTGTGCTATTTATAAACAAGTCATTATAATTGGAGTGTTTTTCCGTAAGTTTAATAAACACAACAGATACGCATAACAGAGACTTTAGTCATCAATAATACATTCTATTTCACTATTTACAACAGACTGCCAATGCTGTGGTATCTTTTCAATTCCAGAATTTTAAAAATCACATGGTTTTCAGGCAAAAAAACTCATCAAGCCATGTTTGTTGAGCATTTTCATTCAGAAAGGAAGTTCTTTGCAGGCTGTTTGACAGACAGCAGAGAAATTGAAAATCTGAGGGCACAAGATTGTGTGAATAAAGTGAGTGCGAAATGACTTCCCAACCCAACTTTTGTGTAGTGCTTTATGTCTGTCTAGCAGAATGTGGGTGGGCATTATTGTGGAGTGGCCTGACTAGTTCTTTGCCACAAAACTATGAGATTTCTAGCATCCCAGAACCGAAAAGTTACCCTAGCATTGGCATCACTCCACACAGTGTTCCTGCCTGTTGTTCTTGGACTGTGTCTGCAAAACATCTAATTTGTTAACAATAAATGGCAGCTGTGATGGTTACACCTCGGAGATGTAATTCTTAGCACACGACACCATCACTGCTCCACCAGATGTGTAACATTTTTTGTGGGTGTGTGCAGGTCTTTGTACTGGTAGCTGTTGGTTTGGGTTTGTTTGGGCTCGATCATTCTTTTCTTTTCCTTATGCTAGCATAAATACACCATTTCTTGTCGTAAGTAACAATACAGAATAGGAATGGTCGGTGTTTTTCACATTTCAATTGATGATGAGCAAGCAGAGATGCACATATGGCCATCTGCTAAGTGTTATTATTTTGGCTTAAAGCATGTGGTACCCATACATCTTATTTTTTAATCTTCCCCATTGCATGAAAATGTGGCATGTTGATGGAATGATCACAGTTCATCACATTTGCCAGTTCTCGAGTACAATGACATCGATCATTGTGGATTAATATGTTTAAACTATCTTCTTCAGATCTCAAAGGTCTTCCTAAATGTGGAGAGTCACTTATGTCAAAACATTCCTCCTCAAAATGAGAACACACTTTTCTTGCCATGCTCAGTCCAAAGGCATTATCCCTAAACATGGCACAAATGTTTCTGGCTGCCTCCACTGTTGTCATCCCTCTACTGAACTCAAACAGAAGAATATGTTGGAAATGTTCCGATTTCTCCAACTGGCACTTCGTTTTCTAGCATCCACAGCTCCACTTGCTATCTCCTTATAACAAAATGGCAATGCGTGAACTGAAACAGCTACAGTGAACTACAAATAAAAAAGACAATTGATAAATGAACCCATAGCAGTTGGAATGCCAACACGCTAAACATAAATGTATGAACTTTTGTGCCAAATTAATATAATTTAGATTACCTGTATAAACTTTCCACCATCAAGCATATACTCCATGCTGTTACAATAAAGCACTTATTCACAACAAACACAGAAACTAATCTCCTCAAAATACTTGAAAAGTTACCTGCTGCATTACTCAACAAGAAACAAATAAAACAGTGAGGTGAATGAAATTTAGCACTATGACCACAACAGCAGCAGAATAAGATTGAAATCCTTAGCCACCAAACTGCATAATTACGATCTCACAATGGCACCAAACATCACTTATACTAATGAAAAACCAAGTACACATGATTATGATTCACTCCGGCAAACAATACACAAATGTTAATAGGCAATGTTTTAGTTGCAAAGGAGTCCAAAGCCTAAAGACATACAGAAACACAATAGTTTGAAACATGTTTCCTCTAAGGAGATTACAAAAACTATTGTCACAAAAATCTTTTGATTCTTCCAGTTATATGTGGGCTGCAGATTATTGAAATCTCATGCTGACTTTACAGAACAAGCTTTTAACTACTGCTGCCATCACTCAATAATTCAAGATAACTTGATAGAAATAAACATCCCTGAATTTCCCCACCAGTGCATAGCAGAACATGATAATAACATTAAATAGAAAGAACTACTTAATGTTCTGCAAAATTTATTTAATGTAAGTATCCTTGATAGATATAAATATCCCCCCATGAACCATGGACGTTGCCAAGTTGGGGTGACTGGCGTGCCTGTATGATACAGATACTTGTAGCTTTACCGAAGGTGCAGCCACATCAGGGGGCTCATGAAGAGGACAGCAGCATTTTAAGTGGTTGCAAGGGGGCACCAGTCAAGGTAGCTGACTGATCTGGCCTTGCAACATTAGTAAACATCAACTTGCATGACGGTACTGCAAATGGCTGAAAGCAAGGGAAACTACAGCTGTCATATTTCCACAGTACATACAGCTCTACTGAATGATGTAATGATGATTCCACTCTCCTTAGTAAAATACTGCCCAAGTAAATTAGTCACCCACTCTGATCTCCAAGCAGCAGCTATTAAGGAGGACATTGCCAT
Organism: Schistocerca piceifrons; assembly: GCF_021461385.2. Classification (NCBI taxonomy): domain Eukaryota; kingdom Metazoa; phylum Arthropoda; class Insecta; order Orthoptera; family Acrididae; genus Schistocerca; species Schistocerca piceifrons. The sequence goes on along the minus strand of NC_060140.1, from coordinate 819,303,205 downwards.
CAGGAAAAATGAAACTAGCATTCTATGCATCAAGATGTGGAATGTTACTACCCTTAAGTTGGTGGGTATGCAGGTGTTGTTGTTGTTGTTGTTGTTGTTGTTGTGGTCTTCAGTCGTGAGACTGGTTTGATGCAGCTCTCCATGCTACTCTATCCTGTGCAAGCTTCTTCATCTCCCAGTACTTACTGCAACATACGTCCTTCTGAATCTGCTTAGTGTATTCATCTCTTGGTCTCCCTCTATGATTTTTACCCTCCACACTGCCCTCCAATGCTAAATTTGTGATCCCTTGATGCCTCAGAACAGGTCCTACCAACCGGTCCCTTCTTCTTGTCAAGTTGTGCCACAAACTCCTCCCCAATTCTATTCAATACCTCCTCATTAGTTATGTGATCTACCCATCTAATCTTCAGCATTCTTCCGTAGCACCACATTTCGAAAGCTTCTATTCTCTTCTTGTCCAAACTATTTTTTGTCCATGTTTCACTCCCATACATGGCTACACTCCATACAAATACTTTCAGAAACGACTTCCTGACACTTACATCTATACTCGATGTTAACAAATTTCTCTTCTTCAGAAACGCTTTTCTTGCCATTGCCAGTCTACATTTTATATCTTCTCTACATCGACCATAATCAGTTATTTTGCTCCCCAAATAGCAAAACTCCTTTACTACTTTAAGTGTCTCATTTCCTAATCTAATTCCCTCAGCATCACCCGACTTAATTCGACTACATTCCATTATCCTTGTTTTGCTTTTGTTGATGTTCACCTTATATCCTCCTTTCAAGATACTGTCCATTCCATTCAACTGTTCTTCCAAGTCCTTTGCTGTCTCTGACAGAATTACAATGTCATCGGCGAACCTCAAAGTTTTTATTTCTTCTCCATGGATTTTAATACCTACTCGAAATTTTTCTTTTGTTTCCCTTTACTGCTTGCTCAATATACAGATTGAATAACATCGGGGAGAGGCTCCAACCCTGTCTCACTCCCTTCCCAACCACTGCTCCCCTTTCATGTCCCTCGACTCTTATAACTGCCATCTGCAGGTGTTGACAGATGTGAAAATTATCAAACTATCAGTTTAATAAGTCACAGCTGCAAAATACTAACACGAATTCTTTACAGACGAATGGAAAAACTGATAGAAGCCGACCTCGGAGAAGATCAGTTTGGATTCCGTAGAAATGTTGGAACACGTGAGGCAATACTGACCCTATGACTTATCTTAGAAGAAAGATTAAGTAAAGGTAAACCTACGTTTCTAGCATTAGTAGACTTAGAGAAAGCTTTTGAAAATGTTGATTGGAATACTCTCTTTCAAATTCTGAAGGTGGCAGGGGTAAAATACAGAGAGCGAAAGGCTATTTACAATTTGTACAGAAACCAGATGGCAGTTACAAGAGTCGAGGGACATGAAAGGGAAGCAGTGGTTGGGAAGGGAGTGAGACAGGGTTGTAGCCTATCCCCGATGTTATTCAATCTGTATATTGAGCAAGCAATAAAGGAAACAAAAGAAAAGTTCGGAGTAGGTATTAAAATCCATGGAGGAGAAATAAAAACTTTGAGGTTCGCCGATGACATTGTAATTCTGTCAGAAACAGCAAAGGACTTGGAAGAGCAGTTGAACGGAATGGAGAGTGTCTTGAAAGGACGGTATAAGATGAACATCAACAAAAGCAAAACGAGGATAATGGAGTGTAGTCGAATTAAGTCGGGTGATGCTGAGGGAATTAGATTAGGAAATGACACACTTAAAGTAGTAAAGGAGCTTTGCTATTTGGGGAGCAAAATAACTGATGATGGTCGAAGTAGAGAGGATATTAAATGTAGACTGGCAATGGCAAGGAAATCGTTTCTTAAGAAGAGAAATTTGTTAACATCGAGTATTGATTTAAGTGTCAGGAAGTCGTTTCTAAAAGTATTTGTATGGAGTGTAGCCATGTATGGAAGTGAAACGTGGACGATAAATAGCTTAGACAAGAAGAGAATAGAAGATTTCGAAATGTGATGCTACAGAAGAATGCTGAAGATTAGATGGGCTGATCACATAACTAATGAGGAGGTATTGAGTAGAATTGGGGAGAAGAGGAGCTTGTGGCACAACTTGACTAGAAGAAGGGATCGGTTGGTAGGACATGTTCTGAGACATCGAGGGATCACCAATTTAGTATTGGAGGGCAGTATGGAGGGTAAAAATCGTAGAGGGAGACCAAGAGATGAATACACTAAACAGATTCAGAAGGATGTAGGTTGCAGTAGGTACTGGGAGATGAAGAAGCTTGCACAGGATAGAGTAGCATGGAGAGCTGCATCAAACCAGTCTCACGACTGAAGACCACAACAACAACAACAACAACAACAACAACATATTCTTCTTGAAGTCTGAGGGTATTTCGCCTGTATCATACATCTTGCTCACCAGATGGTAGAGTTTTGTCAAGACTGGCTCTCCAAGGCCATCAGTAGTTCTAATGGAATGCTGTCTACTCCCTGGACCTTGTTTCGACTCAGGTCTTTCAGTGCTCTGTCAAACTCTTCACGCAGTATTGTATCTCCCATTTCGTCTTCATCTACATTCTCTTCCATTTCCAGAATATTGTCCTAAAGTACGTCGCCCTTGTATAGACCCTCTATATACTCCTTCCACCTTTGTGCTTTCCCTTCTTTGCTTAGAACTGGGTTTCCATCTGAGCTCTTGATATTCATACAAGTGGTTCTCTTTTCTCCAAAAGTCTCTTTAATTTTCCTGTAGGCAGTATCTATCTTACTCCTAGTGAGATAAGCCTCTACATCCTTACATTTGTCCTCTAGCCACGTCTGCTTAGCCATTTTGCACTTCCTGTCGATCTCATTTTTGAGACGTTTGTATTCCTTTTTGCCTGCTTCATTTACTGCATTTTTATATTTTCTCCTTTCATCAATTAAATTCAATATTTCTTCTGTTACCCAAGGATTTCTACTAGCCCTCGTCTTTTTACCTACTTGATCCTCTGCTGCCTTCACTACTTCATCCCTCAGAGCTACCCATTCTTCTTCTACTGTATTTCTTTCCCCCCATTTGTGACAATAGTTCCCTTATGCTCTCCCTGAAACTCTGTACAACTTCTGGTTTAATCAGTTTGTCCAGATCCCATCTCCTTAAATTCCCACCTTTTTCCAGTTTCTTCAGTTTTAATCTACAGCTCATAACCAATAGATTGTGGTCAGATTCCACATCTGCCCCTGGAAATGTCCTACAATTCAAAACCTGGTTCCTAAATCTCTGTCTTACCATTATATAATCTATCTGATACCTTCTAGTATTTCCAGGATTCTTCTATGTGTACAACCTTCTTTCATGATTCTTAAACCAAGTGTTGGCTATGATTAAGTTATGCTCTGTGCAAAATTCTACCAGACGGCTTCCTCTTTCATTTCCATATTCACCTACTATGTTTCCTTCTCTCCCTTTTCCAACTCTCAAATTCCAGTCACCCATGACTATTAAATTTTCGTCTCCCTTCACTACCTGAATAATTTATTTTATCTCATCATACATCTCATCAATTTCTTCATCATCTGCAGTGCTAGTTGGCATATAAACTTGTACTATTGTAGTAGGTGTGGGCTTTATGTCTATCTTGGCCACAATAATGCGTTCACTATACTGTTTGTAGTAGCTTACCCGCACTCCTGTTTTTTTATTCATTATTAAACCTACTCCTGCATTACCCGTATTTGATTTGGTATTTATAACCCTGTATTCACATGACCAAAAGTCTTGCTCCTCCTGCCACTGAACTTCACTATTTCCCACTATATCTAACTTTAACCTATCCATTTCCCTTTTTAAGTTTTCTAACCTACCTGCCCAATTAAGGGATCTGACATTCCACACTCCGATCCGCAGAACGCCAGTTTTCTTTCTCCTGATAACGACGTCCTCTTGAGTAGTCCCCGCCCGGAGATCCGAATGAGGGACTATTTTACCTCCGGAATATTTTACCCAAGAGGACGCCATCATCATTTAACCATATAGTAAAGCTGCATGCCCTCCGGAAAAATTACGGCTGTAGTTTCCCCTTGCTTTCAGCCGTTCACAGTACCAGCACAGCAAGGCCGTTTCGGTTAGTGTTACAAGGCCAGATCAGTCAATCATCCAGACTGTTGCCCCTGCAACTACTGAAAAGGCTGCTGCCCCTCTTCAGGAACCACAGGTTTGTATGGTCTCTCAACAGATACCCCTCCGTTGAGGTTGCACCTACGGTACGGCCATCTGTATCGCTGAGGCACGCAAGCCTCCCCACCAACGGCAAGGTCCATGCTTCATGAGGGGGGGGTATGCAGGTAAAAGACTGGAATTTGATAGTAAGAAAAGGAGACTACAGAAAAATGGTAGGAGAAAAAGGACTGACAGAGATGAATGAACTTAAAAGCCTTCTAGTGGAATTCTGCACTGAGCAGAATTTAATCATTGTTAACACTTGGTTTAAAAATCATGAAATAAGGTTAATGACAATATTACTAAAGGTCAGGATGGAATAATGACAATATTAAGAGAAGGACTGTTGCTACTCACCATATACCGGAGATGTTCAGTCACAGATGTTGTGCCTATCTGCGACTTGGAGTCTCTACTATATTGTAACAACTATCTTTTTCGTAATATTGTCAGCATATAGAGGAGATGTTGAGTTGCAGACAGCACAAAAAAAAAAAAAAAAAAAAAAAAAAAAAAAAAAAAAAAAAAAAAAAAAAAAAAAAACAGCTAGACACCTGAGCTTTCAGCCAAAACACCTTCTTCTAAAGATGATGTAACACACACACACACACACACACACACACACACACACACACACACACACAGGAACACTGTCTCTGGCCACTGCGGACAGCCTCAGTGGCCAGAGCCTGTTCTTGAGTGAGTGAGTGTGTGTGTGTGTGTGTGTGTGTGTGTGTGTGTGTGTGTGTGTGTGTGTGTTGTCTACTCTAGAAGGCCTTTTGGCCGAAAACTCACATGTTTAGCAGTCTTTTTTGTTTTTCCTGTCTGCATCTCCACTGTATGGTGAGTTGCATTCTATCCTTTTCACAAAATTGTCATTATTTCCATCCCAGATTTTCTATTGTGTGAAAGAAGGTTATAGACATTGAAGAGACTAGTGGCAATGGAAGGTTTCAAACAGATTATAACATAATGGTAGACAGAGATTTTGAAACCAGATTTTAAACTGAAAAACATTTCAAGGAGCAGAAGGGGACTCTTGCTATAAGAACTAAACATTAAAACTAAAGAAATTTCAGAAAGACAGGAAATGAGACATGGGTAAGCTGGAAGGACTAGAAGTTGTTGAGAGTTTCGGAGAGGGTATTAGGTAATGACTGGCTGAAACAGGGGTAAGAAACCCATTAGGAGATGAACGGATAGCCTTCAGAGATGAAATAGTGAAGATAACAGGGAATCAAATAATTAAAAAGACAAGACCTAGTAGAAATCCTTGGATAACACAGTTGATATTGAATTTAATCGAAGAAAGGAGAAAATATAAAAGCACAGCAAATGAAACAGGCCAAAAGTAATACAAGTATCTAAAAATTAGATTGACAGGAAGTATAGAATGTCAACACAGTAAGGCTACACAAGAAATTCGAAGTTGTAGAAGCATGTAAAACTATGGGAAAGTTATATGCCACCTACAGAAAAATTAACATAGTCTTTGGAGAAAACAAAAGCAACTCCATGACTATTAAGAGTTCAGATAGCAACCTCATACTAAGCAAGGAAGGGAAGGATGCTAGATGGAAGGGATATGCAGAAGACCTACGGAAAGGAAACAAAAGCAATATTAAATACGGGGAGGAGGAATTTGACAGAGCTCTGATGACCTAAGTAGAAACAAGTCCCTTGGAGTTTATGACATTCCCTCAGAATTGTTGAGATCGTTCGGACAAGCCAGCCATGATAAAACTATTCCTGCTGATATGTGTCAGTTTAACAAGTTGTGGTTGTGAAATACTGACAAAAAATATTTCAGAAGAAAAAAAAAATTGGTAGAAGCTAACCCTGGGAAGTATCTGTTTAGAACATATGAGGCAATAATGACCCTACAACTCATTTTAGAAGGTAAAACATTCCGAATATTTGATAATTTAGAGAAAGCTTTTGAAAATGTTCACTGGCATACACTCTTTGAAATTCTGAAGGTAGCAAAGGTAAAATACAAGAGAGCAAAAAGTTGTCTACAACTTTTGCAAACGAAGGAAGAAAGATAAGAGTTTAATGTCCCGTCAACATAGAGACCATTAGATATGTAGCACAAGCTTTGATTAGGGAAGGATAGGGAGGGAAATCAGTCATGCCCTTTTACAGGAACCATCCTGACATTTGCCTTAATTGATTTAGGGAAATCATACAAAACCTAAATTTGGACGGCTGGACAGGGATTTCAGCCACTGTCCTCCTGAATGCAAGTCCAGTGTGCTAACCACTGCACCACCTCACTAGGTAGATGTGAATGTAGATACACAACTTGTACTGCAGTTATGATAGTCGATGGGCACGAAACGGAAGCAGTAGCTAAGAAGTGAATGAGACAGGGTTGTAGCCTCTCCCAATGTTTTCCAATATGTACACCGAGCAAGCAGTAATGTAAACCTAAGAGAAATGAAGGGTAATTTTGTTTAGTTGAATTAAATCAGGTGATGTTAATGGAGGATGATTAGGGAATTAGACAATAAAAGTAGTTGTTGAGTTTTGCTATTTAAACAGTAAAATAACTGTTGATTCCCAAATTAGAGAAGATATAAAATGCAGACTGGCAACAGAAAGAAAAGAATTTCTGAAAAAGAGAAATTTGTTAACCTTGAATATAAATTTAAATGTTAGGAAGTCTTTTATAAAGCTATTTCTCTGAAGGGTAACCTTGTATTCCGATAACAATAGAATACAAGCTTTTGAAATGTGCTGCTACATAATAATGTCATAAATTAGGTTGTAGTTTCAGTGACACCAACACTGGCAGAATCTGTTGACAACCAACACAGCCAAAGACAGATGGTACTACCCCCCCCCCCCCCACCCCCCCAATCAGTACGCCAATACATGATGAACAGTCACAATGCAGCTGATCTCATCTCCTGACCGTACAGACTTCAGGTGACAATTGCTGAAATTCAAATAAATTTGTTTTCTTCAGGTGAATGGGCTGAAATTCTCATACACAACATATGGACTATGAGAAACTGTCAAGTTTAATCCAGGATAAAAGTAGTTTGTGGTATCCTGAGAAATAAAAATATCATAACTGGGCTATAGCTCAGAATCTGTGGACTGAAATCTCCACTTTATTAGAAACGATGGCATATTTTACTCTTAAAATTACTGTGTTGTATCTATTTTGAACTGTAGCATGTGGGCATTAGCTGACTACAAATTATTATTACTGCTTACAGGCATTTTCATGCCAGAAGGGAGGTGATTCCGTTATATGAGGTGGGTTCCGAACGTGATTTATCTGGTCAGAGTATCTTATCCTAAACTTTATGTTTATCTTTTACACATATACTGAATGACAGTCATTGAAGATTACAGTCATTGACATGTGTCTTTTGCTTAAGTTAATTAAAGGTGCTACTCTTGCCTTTCAATGTCATCATCATCATCATCATCATCATCTCAAATATGTAACAGAATGTTTCTCTCTTCATCTCATATAATCGCAAAAGTTGACCGGTTATTACTGTAACTGAGGAAGGAGTGTATAGTACCCACCACGTTCCTTTCGGGACATATAGAGCATTCAGCATTTTTTAATAGCAAAAGCCGCAATACAGCACTTGTCTCCAAGCACAGAGGTGTTGGGGCATCCATCCCACTCAATGAAGATAAAATAGATAGACCACCTTGATAGAATAGGTCCTAACAAATGTCAAAGGTGATCACACACCCTGTGAACAAGCTGTCGCCTCTGGTGACTGCTTCTGCTGACCCATTGTTGGCACCACTCTGAACACAGCCTTAGAGGGAAGATCAAATAACTAATTAGGAGATACTGAATTGGACTGGGAGAAAAAAGAAATTTGTGGCACAATTTGACTAAGAGAAGAGATCGGTTGATATATGTCCTGAGGCACCAAGGAATCGTCAATTTGATAATGGAAGGAAGTATGGTAGGTAAAATCTATAGAGGGAGACCAAGGTTTGATAAGTAGGTTCAAATGGACATAGGTTGCAGCAGAGATGAAACTGCTTTCAAACAACACCAAACACAAATACCTATACATGAATACCTATCTACTTAACATTACATAAATACTCCACAAATCATCATATAGTATGTACCAATATCACCCCACCCCCTTTCCAATGCCATTTGTAGATATTGTTCAAAAAGAGTGCCTCCTGGTATGCTATAAAAATAGAAACAAGCAAACTACATCTCATTACAAACTCATTTCATGCTTTCCTCACTAAGAAATTTTGGGTAAGTGGGCTGCAACAGAATACTGATTGATTTTGGGTTTTGTTAAAAAATCTTTGCAGAGAGAGAAATGTACAATCTCCCAAATGGCATCGTTACAGAAAGAACAATGAAAACTGCCCTGCTCATATATTTTGTGACCACAGCAATGTATCTCATCAACACAAAACCTATAAGGGAAACTTGAATGGCCGGAATCTTATCTTCAGCATAGGAAGCAGAGGATCACAGACTAGCAGTAACACATGACTGAAACTTGACTATCCTGTTGTTAAACCATAAGAATTCCTCTTTAACAGCTGACACTGTTTCCCCTTTAATGGCTGACAGACTGTTCAACATCTGCCAATTTTTGCTGATGACATACATGTACAAACTGAGGTCCCAAACACAACAATACTATACACCATCTACAAATGGCGCGTACCACACAGATCAAGTATTATAAGTGCATAAGCTTCCATTTCCAGTGTCTGTTTTAATAAATTCAATTTGGATGTTAGAATACATCTAAATGGAACATTAAAACAACTACACAACCGACAGTTCAAGCTTCGGTTTTACAGTTGTTTTAGTGTAATACTGAAAATGATTTTAGTCAGGATGAGTAATGATCCTGCAAAGACTCATATTATATGATTTCCAACAAATAAAAGACCTGCTGGAACCTGGAAAACACATTAATGATTATATATTGAATGAAACACTTCATGTGGAACTCTTTGGGATCCGGTTGAATTCCAAGCTTTAATTTTAAGCAGAGAAATGTTTGAAAAAAGGAACAAGAAACACAGGTTATCTCATTTCTCAGACAGAAAATATAATCATTTGACACAGATAGTGAACAGATTGAGAACCAAGTTCAAACAAACTGCCAACCAAGCTCTAATACAATGTGTATCTATCAGAATTAAGAAATGTAATAGAGATCCCACCTCGTTTACAGGCAGTAGCAGAAAGCTTCTCAAGAAACAGGTACAAAATAAGGCACAAGTCCTCTGATACATAAACAGTAACTGAAAACCATTCAGCAATGTGTAGAGCCTTCAATAACTACAACAGCAAAATATTATCCCATGATTCACCTTAAAACCCCAAAACATTTTGGTCATTCTTTAAGTGGAGCAAACACTGTGTCCCGACTTGTTTTAAGTGCAACATGAACCAGTGTCCAGATTTGTACAGACAAGACAGGAACTGTATCATAAAATAGCAAAAATTGATTTATTGAATACTGGCTTAAAATATTCTTTCACGAAGGAAAACTCAAAGAATGTTGCTATCATTAAATAGCTGTACCTCACGTAAGGTGGCATAGCAAAATAAGTACTAGTGGTACTGAAAATCATCTTGCATCTCAAACTCAATAATGCTGCAGGACACTACCTGCTATGTTCCACACAGAATTTGTAAGTCAATTAGGGCCACTCTTGATATTAAGTTATCAAAGACTTGTTCAACAGATGCATCTGCCCTTTGATTACAAAAGGGCACAGGTAACATCCATTAACACGAAAGTAGGTAGAGCTGAACCACAGAACTTCCAGTAGTAGTAGTAGTAGTAGTAGTAGTAGTAGTAGTAGTAGTCTGAGGAGGAGGAGGAGGAGGGACAGGGATCGAGGAGAGCATTGATAGGTGTGCTCATGTAATTAATAGGAATAAGTGAGTCACAACATTTGACAGTAGTAAGGACTTAATTACCATTGCCACATAATGGTATTTCTGCACCACCTGACGGATCGTCTTGAATTCTTCTTCAAGATTGTGCCGCCAAACATCCCGTATTCCACACTCTTCATTGCTAGGAATGTTTGTGTGGCCCCCATGAGAACTTCCGCTACCTCCTAAAACAGACACAGGTATTTACTCACAATTTACAAGAGGCAACATATTATAAACAGCCAGAAGTTGTTGTTTACCTTTTTGGGGCTATTACTTTTTTTGTAAAACGGCATTACCTGATAAAACCACAGCAGTGGGAAATATTAGTACTTCAGACATCACAATTTCTTAATCCTATAATAATTTACACTGACAATGCACTAACCTGTCACTGTAGGCTTCAATTCCGTTTTGTTATGCAACATTAAGCAATTAAAAAATATATTTTGTACACCAAACATTCAGATTTGTTATGCAAAATAGCATACATGCAGATACGTACAGTGCTGTGTTGGTTCTTCATTATCTTCTAACGATCATGAACTACATACACATTCCACTTTATTCTGCATGCACCAATCAATGAGCCAAAAATGTCAACACATGACTAAAAACTTAACAATTAATAAAACTTCTACAAAATAAACACCAGTGTGCTTCAACACACTTATTCCCTACACTTAATAATATGGATGTGGCTGATAGTTGTGACAATTTCAGGTAAATTATTCTCTTATGAGCAACAACAAAGCAGAAACATGGACCACAAGACTATTTTATGATACAACAAACTCCACCAAGTAGCCAAACCGAAATTACTACACTGTGAATTACACATGGAGATCTTTTTTCCTACTGGCACTAATTTCATGGTTTCTGAGATGACTCAAAACTGAATATCCCACAGCAGAAGTGATGACTTCTCAGAGAAAAGCATTCAGTCATGAAGATACACAAACCAATGCGACGAATCGCTACTGATACAGTCTGAATGACAAGAGCACAATGCGACAAAAAAGAACTGAACAAATTATGCCACAACTAAGTTAACGTGCAGTGTGTATGAGTCAACAATAATGACAAGTCATCTTTAAAAAGGAAGTTTTAATTCAAATGCTTAAGAAATCTGATGCACACACGAAATAACATGTTACTGTAAACAAACATGTTGTAATTCCGGAGCTGTCTATATGCAGTATAATGACTGTAGAAATGTGACACTTATATAGACTAGAGTACAAAGTCCTGTAAAAGAAATGAGACACATTAATAACCCTACTAACCTATCAGTTACACGAACAAAAATACATTTAAAAACTTGCAACTCCAAAAAGTTTGTAAATGCAGCTTTATCTCAGAAGAAAAAAAAAGAACTATAGCCTCCATATCTCTGCACGTTTGTGTGCAGGCGGTAGAAACTCAGATTTTCATGCAAAGTTTACTTTTCCAGATGAAGTGATGGATTTGTTGGATTTCTGTTTCATAGTCTGCTAATATGTAGACATAGAGGTGTCCAGTCTCCCTCCTCAGAGCTGTCAGGCTAATGAATTACGCATTCCTGTTAGATGGACACCAACCAAAATGGGACGAGTCTTTCACATTGATGCTATGGGTCAGCTGTGTGTAGCTTGTATAATTTGGACTGTAAAATGGATTCCTTCCAAGAGAGTGAGATGAAGTTGTAGTTTTTCAGTCTATATACCAGGTAGTAGAAGTCTTAAGTGATCGTTGTAAATTTTGTAAAATAATAATTACCTTCAGGCAGTTTCATTGGTGTTTCTATCTTGTGAAGCTCATAAAATAGACTGAGGATATGCACTACCAGCGAATGCCATGGGTAAAATTTATCCAGTGGTTGGAGGCAGCTCACTGAATCACAGCATAAGAGAGACTTTTTCTTCCTTAGTCACATACATTCCACGGTTTGGATGAGGGCTACAAACTTGGTCATAAAAATGAAGTGTGCTCAATGAATCTCCCTATCCATATTGCATAATCAACAATGTTGTTGTTCTCATATCAACTGGACAGATGAGTCCTTAGCAGGGGTAGTCATGAAATACTGGAATGTAGTAATCATCTGTACTTAATAAGGTATGTGCTCTCTATACAGCCTCGGAACATGCAAAAATGTGTTGCACAATGGGCTACCTCAAAAGGGAGGTTTTCATCATTATACAGAGTAGGCACTATCAGGCACTCAACGGATTGTTGCTGCATAAATGACATAAATGAGTCTACCATTACTAACCCAAGTCAACATTCCTGCTTCTAGCCTTACCTCACTGCAATGGATCGGTACAGCAGGCATCGTACCAACAGTGCAGCAGTTCACTATGCCACACATCCATAGCCTACATAAAATAAGTTAAAAGGTTTTTATTTAAGTACAAGAAGCTATAAGGTCAACCCATCAGCAAACCAAAGGCGTCTCGTTTTACAGCACAGTTCCTTCTTTAGAAGTCAAGTGTGGTAGTCAAGTCAGTTAGTAGTTCCCAAACAAGAGTCCTATGAAGCAATGTTGCTCAACCCCACCAGATAACAGAACAATGCCTAAGAATAATTCAGAGTGAGGATGTAAAATCCTTACTCCACTGTAGTGTGTTACTGCGGTTTCCACAGGTTTGAACAAGAACCCATGCTTCAAAATCCCATTTCTGTCCTCTTGTATATGGCTCCATGAAGTAAATAGACATTAGCACCCACTGATGAAGCACTGTAGTGTATACAGAGGTCATAAATACACAGTGTGAATGAAACAGCGGGCCAGCTGTAAATATGATGTTATTTACAGGAACTGCAAAAACTGTGTTATTAACAGGAACTGCAAAAACTGTCAACTCTCAGAGTCAATCCCTGTGTATTCCATTGTCATGGATATGATCAAGATTCTTCGCACATCTATAGAATGATGTGCTAAGTGCACTGCTAATACACCCATTAGTGTTCCATGGTGGTGACAGTGATGATCTCACCCCCACTCGAAGTAACATGGGCTTGAGAGAGAGAGAGAGAGAGAGAGAGAGAGAGAGAGAGAGAGAGAGAGAGGGGAATGAGTTTCCTCTGTCATCTGTACAATATCTTTAATTATGTTTGAAGAGTGTGAATGATTTTAGTCTGATGACAGGTAGCAACCACTAGTTTGGAACAGAAGGGTCCTCAATTCACTGTTCCGAATACCCAAGAATAACTGGTGTGGAAGAGGTCGGCAGGAAAGTTCCACTGAAGGAAGCATGTTAAGACCAAGTTATACATATGAGATCCATCCTGGTATATGAGCCATGATCTGTGTTGAAATTCCTAGCTTTGCTGTGATATATTGGCTGGAACTGTGTTGTTCAGCAACTGGTCAATTTATTGTTTTCTAAGAGATCAGTCCCAGTGTCAACTGTAACTACTGAAATTCCCAGCAATATCACCGGTGGTGAGGAATGCTTCACTATGTTGAAAGAGGAGTCCCATTTCGTAGGAAAGAGATGACGCAGGCTATATTGCAGCTGAAAATTCTTGTATGTATGAGGAAATAAATGACTGCAGGTTAGCATTTTCACAATTTTACAATATGCAATGAAGTATTTATAGGAAGGAAGGTAATTTCCTGTAAAAGTGGGAAAAGCTGCACCAGAAAGATAAAAGTAACATTATACTTTCTATGAACACAAAAAATGAGGGTGGTTTTTTTTTTCCAACTCAAGAGAACTTAGTTTGTATTGCACACCGCGATTAGCTTTTTCAGGTGACTATCTAGAACATCTGCTCATAATGAGATGACTGAGGTATACCTAATAGGTTCAGAAGTACTCTTCCTTCCCTAACACACATATGCATGACAAATCAAAAGCATGTGTATGAGGCAAAGTAACAATTTCTCAAATATATGTATGCAAGTTGTAATACATTCTCCAAGATTTTTTACAAGATACTTGCACAAATGCCATCAGACTTTCTTTTTCTGAAATCTTCTCTCCCCCTCCCCCTCTCTTTTCAGGTGAAACATCTACACTGACAACATCAACAAACTGCTCTTGATGGTTCCATGATGTCATTTTTTTTAAAAATAACAACATCCTTTCTTTCAAATAGCTGGACATTGTTGCAAGACAACATCCTTTCTCTTCCTCTTTACTGGTGTATTAGATCTTTCCCACCTCCTACAGTCTCCCAGTAATTCACCAAAATCACTCTCCCGTGACCTAATTACCACAAACAAGGTGTGTTCAAAAAGTAATGGGAGTTCTCTAATTCCACATGCTGTATTAGTCTGATTCACATGATCTTTTCCCTGCTGCACTGGTAAATATGTCTGAAAAGTATATGCACAGTTTTAGCAATATGGAATACTTAGCGTGTTATCAACTGTCAAAAAGGTTACGAGTGTTTTGGTAGTATCAATGATTATTCATTTTGTGTAAAAACAAATCAGAGAATTTGTATCAAATTCTGGTATAAGAACAGAAATGGTAGAACTGGTTCGAAAAAGTTCGTGAAGATGGTGAAGCTGACAAATGGCACAGGTCATCAAATGATGAAATTGTGGAGAAGTGAAGGAAATGATTATGAATGACCATTAAATCACATACAGAGAAGTCATTAATGACAATGGCATACCAACTGGCTCATACATTGAAACTTTTTCACACATTTTGGATGTGAATCATGTGACAGCAAAATTTGCTCCAAAACTGTTGAATTTGTAACAAAAACAGATTCAATTGCAAGTTGCTCTGAGTCACTAGGTGAAGTCAAAAATAATGCAGAACTACAGAAGTGTGTCATAACATATAATGAGGGCTGGGTTTATGGATATGACAGCAAAATCAAGGTGCAATTGTACCAACGGATGCATTCCAGACGAAAAAATGCTCAACAGTTCCGGTCAAATGTTAAGGTTATGCACACTGTGTTCTTCGATTCTAACTGCATAGTGCACCATGAAATCTTGCCATAAGATCAAATGATCAATAAGGAGTACTACTTACATATTCACACACAAACTGGAGGGAGTGGCAAGATAGGGGAGTGGGGTGTGCTTGCCCAGATTTGTGGGAAGACAATTCACATACCTTTTGCAACACAATAAATGCATCCGCTCACAATTCTTTGCTTTTTTTTTTGTTAATTTGTTTCCAGAAACAATACTGTAATAATGCCCCACACTCCATATTCGCCAGTTTAAGTCCCATCATTCCACAAACACACACGATATTAAAAATGCATCCTGAGAGAGCCAAGAAACTATCACAAAGCTTGAACTCCTGAAGTGTACCGGGGACTGGGAAAAAGCGTTGACACAGATGTATAACTAACGAGGACTATTTTGAAGCAGGTAACATTTAAGTATAGAAATTTTTAAAAAATACAACAAAATTAATATTCCCTTATTTTTAACACACCTCGTGCATAATCGCCAATGGAAACACATGCAAAAACACAAAAAAGAATAACTGCATGTACTCTTCCCTCGGTGTCAATGACAACACAGTGTTACATCACTGGATAAAACTGTAATTGTTTACATATCTTTTTCATTTATGCCTTTACTATCAGAACCTAATGCCAAGATAAGTATTTTTTTACTTCCAAACTGCAATATTTTCATTTCATTCTGTGTCTAAAATTAATTTCATTTGCTCCATTCACAAAATTGCATCACTATGCTAACTGAACGGACTTCAAATAATGCAAACCACTTTGGATTCACACCACAGTAATTCATTACAGCAAAATTGATGCAAATTTCATACTTTTTCCTTATGCTGCAACTGTCTGAATAACTAACAATTTCAGCAAAATAAATTAACATTTCCAACATATGTAATCACTGTACATTGATCACTGTAAAATGTTATCCTCATTTAATATTCTTTCATGAAAACTAACCAATTTGAGATAGAATTGCTGTTCATTACTTATCTTCAGAAAGTAAAATGTGTAGTGCTGGCAATAAACACACACAAAAATAAAAGTGACATGTTACCTATCTTTTGGAACTAACAGGTCCCTCCTTAGTGTGCGAGCGATCTGCTCTTCCTTTATAATCTTCCCAAAACAATCACTCTCTCCTCTTGAGGAAGGAAATACTGTTTACAATAGCTAGGTAGTGTGTGATTTTTGTATAAATCCTTCACCAGTACTAACATTTCACCTCCTGATGTAAGTACTGACCAGCAGTTCAGTCTCAGATTTATTGTTTTTCTCAACTGAATTTCATCAGAATACAGCAAAGTGCCGAGCAGTTAAAGACGGAGTTGCCATGTACCGACTATCTCCCCCCCCCCCCCACCTCCTCCACCACCTTCCTTCCCCAGCAATCATTTGGGATGCTTCTACTGCAGAGTGTTTCAGATGTTCAGGAAAATCCCAGTCATCTTAAAAGTCACATAAATGGTAACACATTTTTTGTTCTTTCACTACCAGGGCCTAACCAGCAATTATCAGCACTGTTAATCTGACTGTTACTCTGTGAAGCTCTGTTATTGCTAACTATTAGGTAACAACATTACTTCTAAAGCACACTAAGTGTAGCCTTTGTATCATTGTGACTGCCTCTGATAATCACAGCTTCTGTTTTGTCACACCAGTTTTTGGCCTAGCTCATACATCCATCAAATTATCAAAACAGTCTTGTGCAGAAAAGTACAAACTTTTATAATAATCTGTCAGCCTGATTCAATTATGTAGTTTTCTTTTTTTAATGACTGGAGAAATGGGTTGTTTTGCATCCTTGGTTTAGTCAGCTGAGCATTTAATTTTGGCGGTAAACTGATCAGCCATTTCACGACATCACAAAATCAAACAGATCAGTATCTAAATTCTAAAGATTAGTATGCTTACAATGATAACTTTTGTTCTTTTGGTGATTTGGTACACTATTATGTCACATTTCTTTCAACATTTTATTATGTATGGCAAACTGTACAAAGTATTATTAATAGTTTTCTTTTTTAATTTTTTATGTACCTGTAGCTGTGGGCATGGCAGTACCGCACCCCAGTTTCTCCAGTAAATGTGTGGCCCAGTTCACATTGGATGCCTGAACCAGGCTTCCGAGCTTCTCTTCCTCGCACTTGCTGAACAGCAGAATCTTAAAAACCAAACAGCTACTGTCAGCAAGGAAAACAAAGGTTAACAGTATTCCATAGAGATCTGAAGAAGACTATTACCTGAAACTACTAAAAAAAATTTAAAAATGAAAAGGAAATAGAATGTGCAAGGACTCTGTGGCACTGATACAAACCCATCGCACAAAAAAAATGGCTGACCAATGTAGCCATGCCCAGATCATGCCAATTATACAAACACTGAAGGCAACTGATGCACAATTTGCCATGTCACAATACTAACAGCTGTTAATGTAACTAATGAAACAAAACATTTAAAAGGGCTCCTCCACAACTGACATTTCAGTTGTAAACTTTACACATAAACAAAATAACACAAAAACATCTAGCCTCAAACATTGAGCTCACAGACTTATTACCAGTAACTTAATTAAGTGCAACTTGTTTCTTTCAGTGAAGGATGGATTACAATGCTCTAAGATGAGGTAAAAATTATTGCTGGCGGTTGAGAACTGAAAACTCCATACACAGACATTTACACTCACATGGCACATAGCGTCACTTATACGAGTAATGATTTCACTGGGCCAATTCAGAGAGGATGTAATGAATGCTAACTTTCAAGAAACTGGGTTAGAACTGCACAGAAAGGACAGAAAGCAAACAGCAGGAAAAGCACCATCTGGGGATACAAACCATCACTGCCTAATTCAAGCAGTATGTACCTTCACATGGAAAATAATACCCAGACAAGATAGTTCATGAATACCCAGCCAAAATATAAGACATACAAGCAAGAAAGACACAGGCTTCCATCCCATCACACCCAACTCTCAATTATGAACTACAAGAAACTTCCTCAATCATCAGATAATGTTCTACTAACTACTTTTTCGTAAGTGTATTTCATCTTATGTCTTAGTGATAAAACTGGGGAAATCGCAATACAGATAGGAACAAAACTGCATCATTTGTCTTTCTAGACCACATCTATAAATGAATATAGAGTTAAATAAAAGATGTGGGCATCTGATAACCACCTGAAGATTTTATTCAGTACAAAATCAAGTCACAAGCAAGTCCATACTGGTGTCATTGAACTAAATTCAATAAAATGAGTAGGCTTTTGTTTTCACGTTAATCCACACACCAAGCCACACATTCTCATACATATTAAAGAGCTACAAGAATACTAGGAAATTTAGGTGGACATTCGGCCCTCAACATAAATGATGTCACTTACAATTGCAACTTCACAATTTATTATGAACTACAAACAGTTCCTATGAAAGAACAGAACCAACTTCTTTGTAGTTGCCTATATCAATGAAAATGAGTCTCAAACCACAAATGTGTGTGTGGTGTTCTACATATTCTCAAGACTTACATATTCTCAAGACTGAGGTAAATTAGCATGTAAATTCACAAATAAATCTAATAACCATAATTATCTTGGCACAAATTATGAAAATCTTAATGAAGCTGATTTGCAAAGCTAAGGACAAAACAATCAACTGAATTTGGACTATTTGTTTCAATATGTTTCAGTTCTGCAAGATTATATACTAACTACCAACACACTTGACACAAAAATGACAAGTAATAATTCCACCAAAAAGTATTCAAAACCATTATAGAAAGGTAAAGGTACACCTATCAATTATGTTACACAGGCAACAACTTATTTTACTAATTCCTATACATATGAAGATAACTGCTAGCTTTGCAATTACAGAAAAAAACACGTACTGCAAACTAAAACACTGGACAATATCGTAACAACAGTACATGCAATGACCAGTGTATTGCCCTTGCAGCTCGTCTGATGTTGGAAAAGGAGGAAAGCTGTTCTGTTCAAGCACTATTGTTAACTCTTGTATGGTTGTCAATGTTTTGAAATCATATTCTTATCTCGGAATGCATACTGTCATAGTACTAAACACTGATTAAACATCTTATAGAACTGTTGGAGATGAAAGAATACTCTCAAAAAATTTGTGCAAGTAAAAAAAGTTAGAGAAAATAACAACATTGTTCATCAATACTTGTGACAAGGGATTTTCTTTGCAAATTAAATCTAAGTGCCAGATAGAACAACGCTAATCTGAATCAAATCTTTGACCACAGTTTTTTTACCAGTCAGGAACTGTCATTAAACATAGATCCTACACTTCGCTGATGGAAAGTTCATTATACAGTCATATTTAATTTGTATAAAATTACAATAATAACCTTGAATCTGAAACTACTGTTGCAAGTTTACTTGCAGGAATCTCTTCACAGTACTGAAGTAGTAATTTTGTCATGAAGTTGCACAGATGAGCAAGTTAACAAAAATGGTTTTGGATAGACTTCTACCCAAATAAAATGTCTTGACAGTTTTTCAATTTCAAAACCACAACATCAAACAATGGAATGGTAGAATTCTTACATCATTT
Source organism: Schistocerca piceifrons (assembly GCF_021461385.2). Classification (NCBI taxonomy): domain Eukaryota; kingdom Metazoa; phylum Arthropoda; class Insecta; order Orthoptera; family Acrididae; genus Schistocerca; species Schistocerca piceifrons. The sequence continues at coordinate 819,283,578 of NC_060140.1, read as the reverse complement.
TCAGATTAATTTTCCCTTTTTATTATTTGATAGTGCAAGAGAATATTGGGGGTGTGCTACCATGACAGTAGTTATGACATAGTACTATTCCTTATTACCTCTTGGCGTGCTTGTCAGTATCTCCTGACGCCAATGTAAGGGAGACAGTACACAGTTCCTTTGTCCCACGTCCCTACCACCCATGATCGTGATGTTCTTCACAACTGCAATCATTAGTAAAAGGTTGAATAAAAATCATATCACATAAAAGTAGATAAGGAAACAGACTTCCCCACACTCAAATAGCATTTGCTAATCTTGGTAGCTGTTCTGAAGCGTTCATCAGTGGCAGTTGCCACAAGAAAACTGAAGTGTAGTTTGTCGGTGATGAGCTGCTGCTGTTGCTTCTTGATGCTGATGACTACAACAGTGAGGAGAGACACTGAATACAATGATCAGGACAAGGAGTGCCACAGTCGGATTGTTTGCTTGAATGACTACAGCTTCTTGTACCTATTTCCAGTCAATTATCATCTTCCCACTAACACATGATCCTGGATGGAATGTAAGAATACCCTCTCTCCACCTCGTCCCAGCACACTCCCCAGCAGCACTTCACTGTCCCCCACACCTACCCTACTATCACTAGTAAATACTAATTTCTGGATCTCGTGGATGACACAACGAGTTGGGTTTCATATGATCGTTCTTTGTCAACACTAAAGAGATTTCCAATCTCTAGAAAGGTCTCAATATGAAAGCATAAAACATGTTCCAAAATCCTACAACAGAATGTGGTCTGTGACACAGGCCTATAGGCACATGCGCCTCTTCAATAATTTCTTGAAAGTAGGAGTAACCTGAACACTTTTTTAATCACTGAATGCTTCATTCCTCCAGTGATGTACACAGGCCATTGCTAAAAGAGGAGCAAGTGATTTCATAGACTGTATATAGAATCATGTAAGTAACAATCCGATCAGTTTATTTCCATTTGTTCAGTGATTTTTGTTGCTTTTCTACCCCACAGTCATTAATTGCAACATCTGTCATTTGATATTTTTGTAATCACTGAAAGGAAGGTTGACAGTACTATCCACCTCAGTAAAACAATTTTGAAGAAAGAAATTTAGTATTTCAGACTTCTCTTTGTCATCCTCTGTTTCGATAATATTATGGTCACAGAGTTTCTGGACATACTTTTACTTTCATATTGTTGATTGCTTCATAAATAATTCTCATTATGATAAATTAGGCTTCATCAAATTTTTATTCATTTTCAAGCATTTGACAATTTGTAGTGAAGCTATCTTTGGTCTGAGGACAACTTTCTAACACAGCTGTCAAAACCCCATAGGGACCTCCCATCCCTCCACAACTTTGCTCAGCACATACCTGCCCAAGGCACAATATGAACGCCTGTTGTTGACTACTTGGGTAATCTGAAATATCCTTTGTGTCTTAGTCAGAAGAGATCATCCTAGCTTTCTCTACATCCCTACAGAACCCATAGCAACTGATCACTAATACCCAGGTCTCGATTAATTGAGTCAGTCAAGTTTGTATTATCTCCCCCAATGCTATATAACATGATAAGCTGGCACCACAAAATGGTGTAATGAAACTCTTACAAGAGAGTTTTATCCTTATGATCCGTGGCTAAGGTATTACAAAATTATTTAAATACCTTCTTCAGGAGCAGTAACATGTAAGAGGTGTGATCAAAGAGTAAAGCAAATTTTTGTTTTTATTGAAGAATCTTTATTTATTCAACAATATCAACTTTGCCCCCTTAAAAGTAATTCCCTCAGATGTAACACTATTGTGCCAACACTTTTTCCAATCTTGTAAGCATTTCTGGGACTCCATTTTCATTATGGTGTTCAGCTCCTTCAGCAATTCTGTTTTTATCTCATCAATGGTGGCAAAATGACGTCCTTTCATGGTTCTCTTCAGCCTCGGGAATAGAAAGAAGTCACATGGAGCCATGCCCTATGAATATGATAGCTGAGGCAACATAACAGTTTCGTTTTTTTGCCAAAAAATTACACACACACACACACACACACACACACACACACACACACACACAGAGGTGTGAGCAGAAGCATTATCGCGATGCTATTTCCACGACTGGTTTTACCGCAGTTCTGGTCTTTTTCTTCAGGTTACTTCATGCAAACTGCATATAACTTCCAGGTAGTACACCTTATTGACCGTACAACCATAAGGCATGAACTCATGGTACACTATCCCATGGTAATTGACTACAACAGTGAGAATAGCCTTCACATGACCTAACTTTTTGATTTTTTTGAGTCTTCAGGCATATTCCACTGGGACAACTGGGACTTAGTTTCATCATCATACCCATATACCCCTGTATGTCACCTGTCACAATCTTCTTTACAAGTTTAGGATTGTTGTCTACTTCATTCAGCAGGTCCTGAGCAATGTCTGCGCAACATCATTTTTGGTTGAAATTTCGGAACAAACTTTGCTGCTACATGTTTCATGCTCAAAACATTCAAAAAATTACTTGGCGTGAGTCAGGGACATGCCAAAATCAGCAGCAATTCTCTCCGATCATGATTTTCTTTACTTCTTCCACACTGTCACCAGTAATTGATGTGCTTGGGTGTCCAGGGTGCTTGTCATCTTCAATATCTTCTCAACACTCTTTGAATGTTTATACCACTCATAAACCTTTATCTTGATCATACTAGATTCACCAAAAGCCACAGTCAATATTTCAAATGCAGTGCTGCACTTTAGTCCATTGAATTTAATTCTTTGATCCATCTTTTTCAAAAGTAAATTCACCAAGCTCTTGAAAACACGTATAACTTTCCGACAATCAACAATAAAATAAATATTCAAAACAGCTGAAAATGCAAACATGTGTACCAACAATTTAAAAAAAATTGCCCATATATTTAAAAAATTCCTGTTTTTTTATCACAATTTGTATGAAATGAGGCCTAGATACCACAGCAAATTTTTAAAAATGAGACCACTGTCCCTCAGTTTAAGTTCAATTTCAGTAAAAACTTGATGGGTAGTTCAATTCAATACCAACTGTTCACTCTGGAGATAACTTTATACAGCTACTGTCTGCCCATTTCTCCAATCTTTTAACAATGAGTTGCATTCATTGTGCGATGGTCTCAATGTTTCAGGTTGAGCAGAAAACAGGGACATTGTCCAGTGAGCACTACACAGGACTTCTAACTGTGGCCAGTATCTCACTGCCCACTACTGCAGATAAAATAAAACAGAATCCTGAAGAACAGACAATATTCCAAATCTCAAAACAGACAGGAAGAGATGAATGAGGTAAGTTTAGACAGGAAGGACTCAGAATACAGGAAGTCAGCCACAAAGAACCTATTTAGTGGAATTCTAAATTTAGCAAGGAAAGTTCGGGCAGAAGGTCAACAATTTAAGACCAAATACCAGACACATTGCTTTTGTCGGCAGGTACATAAAAAGGAATGAAAACTTTGCTAGCTTTCGGAAGAAATCCTCTGATAACCTAGAGTACAGATAGGTAATACATGGTGCGTTGCAGCTCACCATCTCCAATGGCCCCTGTGTTGCATGTTTACCCCATGAACCTGCCTCCTCCCAGCCCCCCCTCCCATCCTCCAAGCCTGTAGCCTTCCCCTCCAAGCCACTAGCTACCTGTCCCCAAACCCCTCCCCCTTACCATCTCTCTCTCTCTCTCTCTCTCTCTCTCTCTCTCTCTAACCACCCCACCCATCACAATCCCCACCTCAGACCATCAGCTGAACTGCAATCCCAGAATCTGTATCCAGGTGGCACAATATACACATCTGATCAAAAATATGCAGTGTGTCCACAATTTGCCTTTATAAAATCTTGAACTCTGCTGGCAACACTTCAATGAGGTGTCCAAATGTGTGTGGAAGACTGGCACCCCCTTTTCCTAATAAGCCAAAACCAAAGGAAGTGGTGAAGCTGGTCGCTGAGGTTTGGAGTGAAGCTGACATTCTAACTCATCCCAAAGGCATTCCACTGAGTTCATGTTGAGACTAAGCAGGACCACACACTTCAGAATGTTATTGTCCATAAGCAGGTAATGTTCTCCACGCATGCCCAAACCCAAACACTTCCATCAGAAGATTGCCACTGAGTACAGTATGATACTTTATTCTAAATCTTGTTTCCAGTGGAGTCATTCTTTATACCATCTCATGTTGTCTTTTAGTGCTGACTGTAGGAATGTGTGGTTTATGAGAAGCTGCTCAATCATTGTTCCCTATTCCTTTTAACTTTCTATGCATGGTCCTTGTGCTAGCTGAACTGCTGGTAGCACTTTGGAACTTACAAGTGATTCCTTCGGTTGATTTCTTGTGATTTTGTACATCAATCCTCCCTAATGTTCCCTGTCTGTCAGTACATGAGGTCCGCCTGGTCCTGGTTTAGCTTCGGCTGTTCCTCAGTGTTTCTACCTCACAACTGCATCGCTAACAACTTTGGGAGCTTTAGAAGAGTAGAAATGTTCCTGTAGGTAGCTTTGGTGTGTGTGTGTGTGTGTGTGTGTGTGTGTGTGTGTGTGTGTGTGTGTGTGTGTACACATTCTCTAGCTCATCAAAGGCTCTCTTCCAAAAGCTAGCAAAGTTTTCATTCTTTTTGTGTGCCTATGGGACAACTCAATGCCTCCACTATTTGGTGAGTGATCTCCTTAATTCCTAAATATGTTGAGTTCTCTAAAGATGTTAACAGATGCCACTCTGCCAGTCTCAGGGTCATTAGCCCCAACAGCAAGATGGGTTTCACATCAAACACAACATTACAATTCTCAATACTTTGGTGTACATAGCAGGGTTTGTGCTGGACGAAAATCCCTCTACCGACTTGAAGTATCTACACAATACACAAAAGGAAAATGTTACTGATTTAACAAAATTATACCACCCAGAACGCAAATTGCCAACTGTAAGCTCAACAAATTAAGACAACTAAAGGATGGTGCCATCTCATATTCCTTGGGTTGATTTCGAGTATGGTTTGGCAGATATTAGGGCAGCACGATATCAAATATGACTTCAGGCACCTACCAAAATGTATGATAAATTATGCAGTGTCTCATACACAAACTATACATTCAGATTTGTCAGTGTTTATGGCAAGCCACGTGAATTACACATTATAAACTATTTGCTTTATTAATGAGTGATACATGGAGTACTCACAATATTAAACTGAAGCAACAGCAAGTAGTCTGTCATTGCTGACCAAATGAATACCAACTACTGTCTGACAATATGAAAATACTAATGCACACCGTATACTACTGTTATTCTGCACTCAAGGAGAAAGTGGAAATGTTCCTCTGGAGAAACGACAAAGGCAGCTATTTTAGTGTGAATGAGGCATGGAAAGGACAATGGGGGTAGAAAACCCAAGTTATGAATGGAGAGAGATCTGCGGGGAACAGAAAGTCAAAATTTTTATCTCCCGACAGTTACGATTATGGTAATGATCTTCAAAAATGTAAGTCCAACTCTGAGATAGCTTATATACCTTTTCATTTATTTTCTTGTTTGATGTTTTCCACAGATTTCCAGAATCATTCCACACGAAAAACACAATATTTCCAAATAATAAAATACAACCATTGTTAGCAGTCAAATCAACACATTTTGCATTCACAGTACTACCTATTATTATTACTATTATTATTAATGGTGGTGATTTTGAGGTGCTCAATGCCATGGTTATCAACACTCTTGCTGAATAAGAATTTAATGGTGTAAACAGACATTATTCACAAGCAAACATACTGAGGACATTGCACAGACACACATTAAAACCAGATTGATAACGACTAACAGTACACCCAAACATACATTAATATGTAATAAATAAAATTCATGGTAAAAGTGGGTCAAGATGTTGCTGATGAGGTCTTCAGTCTGAAGCCCACTTTGATGCAGCTCTCCATGCTCCTCTATCCTGTGCAAGCCTCATCATCTCCGAATAACTACTGCAACCTGCATCCTTCTGAATCTGCTTAGCACATTCGTTTCTTGGTCTCCCTCTACGATTTTTACCTACCTCACTTCTCTCCAATACTAAACTGGTGATCCCTTGTTCACTCAGAATGTATCCTATCTACTAGTCCCTTCTTCTAGTCATGTTGAGACACAAATTTCCCTTTTTCCCAATTCTATTCAATACCTACTCATTAGCTACATGATCTACCCATCTGATCTCCGGCATTCTTCTACAGCACCAAACTTCAAAAACTTCTCTTCTCTTTTGGTCTAAACTGTTTACTGTCCACGTTTCAGTTCCATACATGGCTACACTCCATAGAAAAAAAGAAAAAGAAAAAAAAAGATCATGTGCCATTGATGGTCGGGATGCCCCAGCCAGAGAAGTTTGACTGCCGGGTTGCAAGCCTTATTTCAGGTGACACCACAATAGGTGACTAGCATGTCTGTGATGATGAGGACAATACAACACGCAGTCTACAAGTGGAGAAAATTTCCATCCCAGCCGGGAATCAAACCCGGGTCCCCTGCACCATAGGCAAACATGTTACCACTCAGTTAAGCAGGCGGACACTTTCAAAAAAGAATTCCTAACACTTAAATCTATATTCAATCTTAATGAGTTTCTTTTCTTCACAAATGCTGCTCTTTCCATTGTCAGCACACACTATATCATCTCTACTTCGGACATCATCAGTTATTCTGCTGTCCAAATAACAAAACTCATCTACTACTTTAAGTGCCTCATTTTGTAATTTAATTCCCTCAGCACCACCTGATTAATTCGACTACATTCCATTATTTTTGTTTTGATTTTGTTGTTGTACATCTTATACCCACCTTTTGTGTCCATTCCGTTCAACCACTCTTCCAAGTCATTTGCTGCCTCTAACAGAAATATGATGTCATCAGCAAGCATCAAAGCTTTTATTTCTTCTCCCTCAACTTCAATTCCTTCTCCAAATTTTTCTTTGGTTTCCATTACTGCTTTCTCAAATTACAGATTGAATAACAATGCGAATAAGCTACAACCCTATCTCACTCCCTTCTCAATCACTGCTTCCACTTCACGCCTCTCAGTTCTTATAACTAACTGCCTTCTGATTTCTGTGCAAGTTGTAAACAGCCTTTCATGGCCTGTATTTTACACCTGCCACCTTCAGAATTTCAGAGTACTTCAGTCAACATTGTCAAAAACTTTCTCCAAATCTACAAATGCTATAAACATACATTTGCCTTTCCTTAACCTATCTCTTGTTCTAAGACAAGTCATAGGGTCAGTATTGCCTCATGTGTATCCACATTTCTTCGGAATCCAAAGCGATCTTCCCTAATGTCAGCTTCTACCAGTTTTTCCATTCTTCTGTAAAGAATTCGTGTTAGTATCTCGCAACCATGACTTATCAAACTGATAGTTTGATAACATTCACACCTGTCAGCACCTGCTTTCTTTGGAATTGGAATTACTACATTTTCCTTGAGGTATGAAAGTAATTCACCTGCCTCATGTATCTTACACACCAGATGAAATAATTTCATCATGGCTTGGTCTCCCGTGACTATCAGTAAGTCTGACTGAATGTCATCTACTCCTAGGACCTTGTTTTGACTTACATCAATCAGCACTCTGTCAAATTCTCCTTGCAGCTTCATGTCCCTCATCTCCTCTTCATCTCCATCCTTTTCCATTTCTATAATATTACCTGAGAGTTCATCTCTTTCCACCTTTCAGTTTTCCCTTTGTCACTTAGCACAGGTTTTCCATCTGAGCTCTTGATATTCAACAGGTGCTTCTCTTTTCTCCAAAGGTCACTTCAATTTTCTGTGGGGCTAATCCGTATCACTTCAGGCAGGGAGGTTACTTTCATAGTCCCTGATGTTATTGACTTTAGCATATGTTAAAATTCAGGAGTAAGTATGGAACATGATTTTCTTTTGTTTTCGCCAAAGAAATTCCTGCCCCAAAATGCAGGCCTCCAATGATGACACTGCGAACACCATTATGAAGATGCGAATTTCAGAAAAAAAATTTAAATTCTGTATCTCTGTAACAGTTCTACATATTTTGTTACAGTTTCTTTTATTTGACAGATAATTGCTTTATGATTACAATGGTATCCTCTGTTTGAACATATCTGTCGAAGTTCTTTTCCTGTCGCCTTTTGAATTTTTTTTATAATTTACATTTTTTTTTTTTTCAAAAATGCCCATCCAGAGAAGTTAGAATTTTTTCTGTTGATTAGTACCATGTAGTACTATATTCTCTGTAAAGGAGAGCTTCCACTTTTAAGTTGGATAAGTTTTATTTTAAAAAACCATTTTTTAACTTTCAAGGGTAGTGTATGCCTTAACTGAAGTTGTTTCTTTTTTTTCGTTGTTGCAGTTATCTCTTACAGTTTGTTGTAGTTTCTTGTCAGTTTCTTTATCGTGGCTGTTCCTCGCAGGTTTCTGTATTATAGTTGTTCAGTGCTAATTTGTTTACTGAAGAGGCTTCTAAGAAATCTGAGATTGTCCAGTGAGTTCTGTGTTTTCGTGAGGAAATTGCCAGTTGACACACAGTTGCAGTGTGTTTTGTGAAAAGGACTGTTTGAAATGTCTTCTGACTGGGGCCACAGGAGAGTGAAGTGTGCTATTTATATATCCATAAAAAGAGTGATAAATAAGACAAACAAAATAACAGACTTTGTTCAGGATGGAAATAAGTGTTCTCATCCGAAGACTGTGTTTGAAAGTGAAGATGTTTCCAGTGACGACTTCTTGTGTTTTAAATGTTTTAACAGCATAACAACAATGATAGTATCTGCACAAGATGAAGCCTCCTGTGGTGCAGATAATGCAATTTTGCATCGACAGAGGAAAAATTAAATACCCTCAATCAGTCAACTGAAGTATGTGTTAGTTCTGTTAAGAAACCGTGATCAGTGAAGTTGAGTCCTAAGCTCTATGCATCAAGAAAGTACAGAGAAATTACTAAAGCTATGGATAAATACCACAGTCTAACATAACAGTCGCGACACTTCGCCTCGATTTTGTTGCCTACCGCGCCAGCAGCACCCCAAGCGGTCAGTAACTTAAACTGTGAATTGGGCGCGATCGTGAAAGCGAATAGTGGTTGTTTATTTTGATTTATACAATGGTTTTTACAAGCAGGAGCGTTTGTGGTGCAATAAATTGCAGCAACAATAGGTAGAAGACACCACAGGTGTCTTTTTTTAGGTTTCCTAAGGATCCTGACAGATATATACTATCATGTTACTCAACTGTATCGTCAGGATTCACTTGCAAAATACATGTGTGCAATGATTAATGTTTCGTTTTAGGAGCAGAAAATGGCTAGTTAATAGCAGACGAGAATACCTTTTGAAAAAAGACCAAGTTTACCTGTATAATAATATTAGGTTTAGTTCGCTACATTTCGAACAAAACCAGTTCATGAACGCAGACAATAATAAACCCGTGTGGAATGCAGTACCCACGCTGTTTGACATCCCAAATAAGCCACCTCAACTGACGATGAAGGGGAAACTGCCACAAAGATTCGGCAATCTATCTAAAGCTGTAAAACAGTCCTACGACACAGAAGCAGCCAGTTCAACTCTCCATGGATCAGTGTCAGATTCGTGTGAATCGTCAACACAGACCTGCTTTGACGATAAAGTGGTTAGATTAAGTGCAGTTATTCGTGTCTTACAAAAGCGTAATGTTTAGTACGTATTTCATTCACTTCTGTTATTAGTCACTTAATTTTCCTTGCTTCCTTCGTGTGATGACATTATTTTGTTAACAGATTGTCTGAAAATTATTCAAATATTTGGTTTTGCATGAAATGTAATGTAATCAGCTCATTATAATGTTTTCAACATATTTCTCCTACTGTTTGGCAGTTGCTTGTCCCACTTATTAGAATATAAAGATGAAGGTCGTACTTGTGGCAACAGGTGACAGTGACAGACACAGTAGGTCTACCGAACGATAAATGAGCTGTCTATCGCTTTTGCATGTAGAGGAACATATCTGTGCTGCTTACGTGCGAATCTGTGTGTTTATATTCTTTTGATATAAATGTGGTAAACTGCAATTCTATCCAACGTCACAAGTGTTTCTTCACGAATGTGTTGTAGCTTGCCACTCAATTCATGGTTTTTGTCCATACTTGCGCTTATTTTGGAATCATTTTTAGAACATATATGCCTTTTGATACTAAACAAACCACTGGAGGCAAGAAAATAACTCAAATATTTCGTAAATTACATAGGAAATGGTTGGAAAACAAACATTATGCTTACGACGCGTCTGATGTTCACCTTACTCTCCGCTTGGAGCGCTAGTGTCGCTCCATCTGTCAAACGGTAACAATTTTTACAGCAGTGAGTGTCGTGACTGTTATGTTAGACTGTGATAAATACACTGCAGCAAAACTGACCACTCTCTTCAAAGTAGAAATTCCATCTTCAGAAGAAAATGAACCAAAGTACTCTTGCACCTCTTTCCAGGAATTTTTTACAAACATCAATTCAGCAGTTGAATAATGTGCATCCTAAAGTGAAAAGGTGCCAGTTTTAACTATTATTTCAGAGACATTTTCAAAGAAAACAATTCTGAACTACATTCCATCAGTATCAAAGTACATGGTAGACAAATCAAGAAATGTGAGATCTGTAAAAGGAGTCTTTGGAAGATCAGATCCCTATTACAGTCACCCTGTAGAAGCAGCTCAAGTTCAAATAGTGTAAGTTATTTTATCTGGAAGATAAATGGGACTGTTCTCGCCAGAGTGCCAACAAAAAAGATACTATAACTGTAACAGTTGAAGGTCAAAAAGTTGTGAAAGTGAAGAGGTACATGACTTGCAGTATTAAAGAAACTTTTGCAATTTATAAGAGCAACTATACAACTTCACATATTGGAAGATCAAAATTTTATGCACTACGACCTAAGTGGGTAGTTCCACACCCACCTAGAGATGTCTGTTCGTGTGTGTACTGTGCAAATTTTGAACTTCATGGGGTAGCTTTAAAGAACTTACTAGGGCACTTGACCTATGACACCTTGGTTGGGAGTATGAAGTCATTAGTAGTCTGTGATGTAAAGCGAGTGACTTGGTTGTTTCAAGAATGTGGTGACTGCCCTGGAAAGGGAAGACTGTCTTTACAGACACTTGGTCTGGAAGAAACAGCAGATAACTCTGCAGAAATTACATATGTAAACTAATCAAGAAAACTGTTGCCTTTGACAGTTTCATTGATGAATTTAGTAAGTGGTCAGTGAAAGCAGTAACACATCAGCATATTAAGAAACTGAAACAACAACACATTGCAGAAGTGAAAGAGTGTGTACAGGCTGAAGAACTATGTTTAGTGTTTTACTTTGAATTTGCTAAAAACTTGGTCTGTAATTCTCCCAGAAGAAGTACAAGGGTATAATCGGAGTAATGACCAAATTTCAATTTTTACAGTAGTGACATATTTTCAAAACAAGACCACAAGTGCTGCAGTTATAAGTGATGGCGCAGGACATGATTCGGCACATGCTTTGCTACCAATGTGCAAAATTCTTCAACTGCAAACAGGGACAGAGAAGATCATCATTATTTCTGATGCTGCTCCTAGACATTTTAAAAATCGTTACCAGCTGTTTGAACTGAGTAAGTACTTTGTGCCAACTGACTTGGTATACAGTGCTACTGGTCACAGGAAGGGGCATTGTGATGGTGTAGGAGGCCGGCTGAGGCACCATGCTACAAAACAATCTTTCCAGTCCAAGTACAACTGTGATTCAGAATGCTGGGGATTTTACGAGAGTCATGAAATCTGACACATCCACAGCCCTCATTCTTTTGTCCAAAGAAGAAATTGAAGAATTCCGTGAGCAGAAAAAAGGAAGAATGGCCCAAACAAAGTAATCCTGTGAAAGAAATTCAGAAGACACATCTTTGGACTCACAGTGGGCAAACTCATGGCATGCACATTAAAGAACAAAAAAGAAGAAATTTCGTTTGTTCAGCCAACACCTCAGAAACAGTAGGATAATATTCAGATTCACAACCTGAGAAGAGGGATGATTGTGGTGTGTGTGTGTGTGTGTGTGTGTGTGTGTGTGTGTGTGTGTGTGTGTCACTGTGACTGGTAGATTGCACAGATTATAGACACCAGTTATGAGTTCAATGAAATTGTAGTGAACTTTATGCTACCACATGGACAGCTGCTAGTTATAGGTTTCCAGCTGAAGGACAGCAACAACGCCATCAGTGTTCAACTTCCTGTTCACAATGTCTTGAAGACTGTTAAGTGCCCCAGTTCCTATTGGTTCAACAGGAAAGCATCACACTATATCAAAGGAAGATACTGAAGCAGTGGTACACATTTTTAGTTCACTGACTGGCTAATTTCAGTACAAAACAGAATGCACAGAAGTTGTACAAATTGAAACCTTTAAGTCTTTGGATCTTTCAAATATGCTAAGGAACCATTTAAATGTTTGAAAAAAGAGCCTCTTACTCATCTTTCATAACTAAAATTATGTTAAATAAGGCTAGGTTTTGATTTTTATGAGACTGTTATGTGATAATGTAATAAAACAAGTTTTATGCATGGCAAAAATTTCAATTGTTTGTAAAACTTGTTCAACCTAAAAGCGGAAGCTCTCCTTTTCAGGGAATATGATACTAATCAACAGAAAAAAACAAAAGTCTATGGATTGGCATTTTTGCAAAAAAAGAAAAAATCCATAAATTAGAAAAAAGTTAAGAACCCTATAGTAAAATAACTTTGACACAAGTCCAAATGGAGGATTTCTTCGCAAACATAAAGCAATTATCTTTGAAACAAAAAAAGCCAACAAAATATATAGAACTGTTACAGAGATACAGCATTTTAAATTTTTTTCCAAAATTCGCATCTTAAAAATGGTATTCGCAGTGTCATCTTTGGATGGCTCTATCTCCGAGCCAAAATTTTTTTGAGAGAATAAAAAAAAATATGTTTTCCTTACTTAGTCCTTCATTTTAACAAATGCTAAATTCAATAACATCTGAGACTATGAAGGTAAGATTTTTTTCCTAGCCTGCCTGAATTGATATGGACTATGCCATGGGCAGTATCCACCGTTCCCCTTGTGATACATGCTTCTACATCCTTACATTTGTCCTCTAACCATTCCTGCTTAACCATTGCACTTCCTGCCTGTCTCATTTTTTAGACTTTTGTATTATCTTTCAATTACATTTTTATATTTTCTGTTATCATCAGATACAGTCAGTATCTCCTGTGTTATCCTAATTTTTTTTACCTATTTGAGTCTCATGAGTCTCTGCTGCCTTCATTATTTCATCTCTTAAAGCTACTCATTCATCTTGAATTTTATTCCTTTCCCTTGTTCTGGTCAGTTGTTATCTAATGTTCCCTCTGAAATTCTCAACCACCTCTGGTTCTTTCAACTTATCCAGGTCCCATCTCCTTAATTTTCTACCTTTTGCAGTTTCTTCAGTTTTAATCTACAGTTCTGCGGTTAGAGTCCATATCTGCCACTGGAAATGTCTTACAACTTAAAATCTGGTTCCAAAATCTCTGTCTTGTCACTGTACAATCGATATGAAACCTTCAGGTGTCTCCAGGTCTCTTCCATGTATACAGCCTTCCTTCAAGATTCTTAAACCAAGTGTTAGCAATGATTAAATTATGCTCTGTGCAAAATTCTGACAGGCAGCTTCCTCTTTCATTCCTTTCCCCCAGTCCATATTCACCTACAATTTTTCCTTCGCTTCCTTTTCCTACCATCTAATTCCAGTCCCCATTACAATTAAATTTTCATCTTCATTAACTATGTAAATAATTATTTTATCTTGTCATAGTTTCTTCAGTCTCTTGATTATCTGCAGAGCAAGTTGGTATATAAAATTTGTACTACTATGGTGGGTGTGATCTTCATATCTATCTTGGCTACAATTATGCATTCACTGTGCTGTAACCTGCATTACTATTTTCTTATTCATTATTAACTCCACCCCAGCACTACTCCTATTTCATTTTATATTTATAACCTGGTATTCACCTGATCAAAAGCTCTGTTCCTCCTTCCACTGAGCTTCACTAAGTCCCACTACATCCAACTTCAACCTATCCATTTCCCTTTTTAAATTTTCTAACCCACCCACACCATTAAGAGATCTAACAATCCACGCTCAGATACATAAAGCATCAGTTTTGTTTCTCCTGATGCCGATATCCTCCTGAGTAGCCCCACCCAGAGATCCGAATGGGGGACTATTTTATCTCTGGAATATTTTAAGCAAAAGGCTGCCACCATCATTTAATCCTACAGTAGAGCCGCATGCCCTTGGGAAAAGTAACAAGTGTAGTTTCCCCTTGCTTTCAGCACTTCGCAATCCCAGCACAGGAAGGCCATTTTGGTCAATGTTAGAATAATCCAGACTGCTGCCCCTGCAGCTACTGAAAAGCCTGCTGTCCCTCTTCAGGAACCACACATTTGTCTGGCCTCTCAACAGATACCCCTCCGAAGTGATTGCACTTTGGTACGGTATCTGTATCATTGAGGCACACAAGCCAATCCATCAATGGCAAAGTAAAGGAAAAGGTAAAGATAAGAGTAGATCAAAGCTAAAATAGCAATACAGAATGATGTGACAGACTGATCTCCTCACAAAAATAGATGAGCCATGTACAAAAATGGACAAGTCAATCTGGTACACATTACAACTGCTTCCCTGATAACTTATGAAAGAGGTTCATCTCAACAAAATTTTTAAAAGTTTAGCAACTTCTGCTTTCTCACCAGATACCAGATTGCTGAGATATCTGTGGGTGTCATCTTCTCAAGAAAGAATAAAGGCATCTGTAAATCTATAGTGTAAAGATGATGTTACATTGCAAGCATTGTTTGCTCTAAAGGTAGATGTTGTAATGGTACTTGAATTACGTAACCATTATGGCACTCCAACTCAACCTCTCGATACCAGCAATGTTCTACTGTGTTTTTGTAGAACACTTAACATATTTCCGAGACAACATTCAGATTTGATTTCATTTTTGATACATCGATATGTTTATATTGCAATGATATTATTCTTATGTGTATTCTTTCTTTTGTCACTATGATCTTTGTCGTACTTGTAACTCTGAATTTTGGGCGCGTAAGCGGCTAGCAGTTAGTTGTTAGAGAGTTGGACGTTGAAAAAGTCAAGTATTGGACGTCATGTTGGAAAGACGCATATTGTAGTCAGCTTATAAAATGTGAACTTTAACAGTGAGGAAGATGTTTTCAAGTATGTTTTGTATTGTGAAGTGATGTTTTGTGTGTTACATGATATTGCAATAAAAAGGAAGTGTAACTTAAATTCGGAGTGCTGATTATTTTTTTACATCGCCATTGTGCTAACTTTGAAAGGTTTAATCTTCAAGAATGGCTTGTGAAGCGCATCTACAGAACTTTTGAACATAGCAGAATAAAACCTAGGCCTCTTTGCATCCGAGCTTGGAATCATTACCACCTAGATTTTCGACGATTGAGCCATGATTTTACAACGAGACCAGCGTGGGAAACATGAAAAGATGAGTGCCTAGTTTATTCATTGCTACATGAAATGACTTTATTAACTGTGCTCTAATGACACCTGCCACATAATAACTTTGTTGTTGCCCAAAAATGCAGTATTTAGCAGTGTGAGAAACACCACAATCATCATTAAATTTTGACCTTTGTTGTGGTAGGGTTGTTAGAATGTGGGATACGGGCCAATTTCCTATGGGTTTGGTGAGTGCTACTTCCCTGCATCTCTGTGGTTTGAAGGATATGCACCATGGTCAAATACTATTGGTTGTAGCTTGTTCATTGCCTTCAACCATTTGTCTTCTCACTGACTCAGTTTTCCTTCTTTATCAGCGAGATAAGAGCATGCACAGGGACAGGATCACATCAACAGTGCTACCACTAATGCCTCTATGCCTGCATCTGCTGCTATAGTGTTGCTTATAACTCCCACATACCCTGGCACCCAACAGAAAACTATTTGCCTCTCTTTGTTTTCAATGTTAAGAAAGCTACCTTCCATGTTTTGAATCATGTTCCCTATTGGATGCGTTACCTATTTTATTCACAAATATCCTAACTGTATCTGATGGATAAATGACAGTTAATCAGTTTCAAATCTAATCATCATCAGAGAAAGTATACTTTTCTTTCCATACATGTCATGATGTAGCACTCACTGGGGTAACTTCAAAATCAATCTATTAATGAGCACTTTATAATGATATGAAAGGAACAATATACTGGTTCTGATGATGGCTCATTAGAGACAAAACCAATTACCTGTAATATCTATCAACAGTGATTAAGACATTTGCACATGAAAGAATGTGTTTCAAATACACCAAGTGCTTCAGTTTGACATCACATTTCATTGGACGTGCTCCCACTATTGACCACAGGACACAAATTCAGAGCAAGTAATTCATTTCCTGCTAGTGTGACTTATTTTCTCACCTTCCTTTTGAACAGCATAAATTTATGCATCACACACAGTACTAATCTAAATGACAGAGTGACTTATTGAAAAGTGGCCACTTATTTCCATGGAATATTGCTTTCCATTCCCATAATCCACCAATTCTAGCAACTCCAAAGGCCACACACATATTCACAGCCATCTCGGAGGTACGAAAGTAATGAAATTTTAATGAACTGGGAATCAATCAATAACTGATGCCTTGACTGATAAACCAAAACACTTGTAGGGCTTTATTTTAGGAACACACGGTACTCTTCCTGCTTGGGTCATCTGGAAATGATCATACATAATGTTGCAGAGTTAAAGACAGTGCAGCAGTGTCCAGAACGTGTAGTTTTAAAAACTGTAAAGCTTAGTGCAAATTTTTTATTATAATTCTTTTCAGCAAAAATGGTGTATCAGTTCTTTTTCAGCCAAAACGGTATATGGGTTCTGGTATATTAGAAAGTCCTCATCAGTGGACTTGAATATTTTACATCATAACTCGTCAATTGAAGAAATGTATGATGATATAAAACCAATTATTCAGATAGTGAAGGGAGATGAAAATTTAATAGTCATGGGTGACTGGAATTCGAGTGTAGGAAAAGGGAGAGAAGGAAACATAGTCGGTGAATATAGATTGGGGCTAAGAAATGAAAGAGGAAGCCGCCTGGTAGAATTTTGCACAGAGCACAACATAATCATAGCTAACACTTGGTTTAAGAATCATGAAAGAAGGTTGTATACATGGAAGAAGCCTGGAGATACTAAAAGGTATCAGATTATATAATGGTAAGACAGAGATTTAGGAACCAGGTTTTAAATTGTAAGACATTTCCAGGGGCAGATGTGGACTCTGACCACAATCTACTGGTTATGACCTGTAGATTAAAACTGAAGAAACTGGAAAAAGGTGGGAATTTAAGGAGATGGGACCTGGAAAAACTGAAAGAACCAGAGGTTGTACAGAGTTTCAGGGAGAGCATAAGGGAGCAATTGACAGGAATGGGGGAAAGAAATACAGTAGAAGAAGAATGGGTAGCTTTGAGGGATGAAGTAGTGAAGGCAGCAGAGGATCAAGTAGGTAAAAAGACGAGGGTTAGTAGAAATCCTTGGGTAACAGAAGAAATATTGAATTTAATTGATGAAAGGAGAAAATATAAAAATGCAGTAAATGAAGCAGGCAAAAAGGAATACAAACGTCTCAAAAATGAGATCGACAGGAAGTGCAAAATGGCCAAGCAGACGTGGCTAGAGGACAAATGTAAGGATGTAGAGGCTTATCTCACTAGGGGTAAGATAGATACTGCCTACAGGAAAATTAAAGAGACCTTTGGAGATAAGAGAACGACTTGTATGAATATCAAGAGCTCAGATGGAAACCCAGTTCTAAGCAAAGAAGGGAAAGCACAAAGGTGGAAGGAGTATATAGAGGGTCTATACAAGGGCGATGTGCTTGAGGACAATATTATGGAAATGGAAGAGGATGTAGATGAAGATGAAATGGGAGATACGATACTGCGGGAAGAGTTTGACAGAGCACTGAAAGACCTGAGTCAAAACAAGGCCCCCGGAGTAGACAGCATTCCATTGGAACTACTGACGGCCTTGGGAGAGCCATTCCTGACAAAACTTTACCATCTGGTGAGCAAGATGTATGAAACAGGCGAAATACCCTCAGACTTCAAGAAGAATATAATAATTCCAATCCCAAAGAAAGCAGGTGTTGACAGATGTGAAAATTACCGAACTATCAGTTTAATAAGTCACAGCTGCAAAATACTAACACGAATTCTTTACAGATGAATGGAAAAACTAGTAGAAGCCAACCTCGGGGAAGATCAGTTTGGATTCCGTAGAAACACTGGAACATGTGAGGCAATACTGACCTTACGACTTATCTTAGAAGAAAAATTAAGGAAAGGCAAACCTACGTTTCTAGCATTTGTAGACCTAGAGAAAGCTTTTGACAATGTTGACTGGAATACTTTCTTTCAAATTCTAAAGGTGGCAGGGGTAAAATACAGGGAGCGAAAGGCTATTTACAATTTGTACAGAAACCAGATGGCAGTTATAAGAGTCGAGGGGTATGAAAGGGAAGCAGTGGTTGGGAAGGGAGTGAGACAGGGTTGTAGCCTATCCCCGGTGTTGTTCAATCTGTATATTGAGCAAGCAGTAAAGGAAACAAAAGAAGAATTCGGAGTAGGTATTAAAATCCATGGGGAAGAAATAAAAACTTTGAGGTTCGCTGATGACATTGTAATTCTGTCAGAGACAGCAAAGGACTTGGAAGAGCAGTTGAACGGAATGGACAGTGTCTTGAAAGGAGGATATAAGATGAACATCAACAAAAGCAAAACGAAGATAATGGACTGTAGTCGAATTAAGTCGGGTGATGCTGAGGGAATTAGATTGGGAAATGAGACACTTAAAGTAGTAAAGGAGTTTTGCTATTTGGGGAGCAAAATAACTCATGATGGTCGAAGTAGAGATGATATAAAATGTAGACTGGCAATGGCAAGGAAAGCTTTTCTGAAGAAGAAAAATTTGTTAACATCGAGTATAGATTTAAGTGTCAGGGAGTCATTCCTGAAAGCATTTGTATGGAGTGTAGCCATTTATGGAAGTGAAACATGGACGATAAATACACTCCTGGAAATGGAAAAAAGAACACATTGACACCGGTGTGTCAGACCCACCATACTTGCTCCGGACACTGCGAGAGGGCTGTACAAGCAATGATCACACGCACGGCACAGCGGACACACCAGGAACCGCGGTGTTGGCCGTCAAATGGCGCTAGCTGCGCAGCGTTTGTGCACTGCCGCCGTCAGTGTCAGCCAGTTTGCCAAGGCATACGGAGCTCCATCGCAGTCTTTAACACTGGTAGCATGCCGCGACAGTGAGCGAGGGCGTATAGTGGGCATGCGGGAGGCCGGGTGGACGTACCGCCGAATTGCTCAACACGTGGGGCGTGAGGTCTCCACAGTACATCGATGTTGTCGCCAGTGGTCGGTGGAAGGTGCACGTGCCCGTCGACTTGGGACCGGACCACAGTGACGCACGGATGCACGCCAAGACCGTAGGATCCTACGCAGTGCCGTAGGGGACCGCACCGCCACTTCCCAGCAAATTAGGGACACTGTTGCTCCTGGGGTATCGGCGAGGACCATTCTCAACCGTCTCCATGAAGCTGGGCTACGGTCCCGCACACCGTTAGGCCGTCTTCTGCTCACGCCCCAACATCGTGCAGCCCGCCTCCAGTGGTGTCGCGACAGGCGTGAATGGAGGGACGAATGGAGACGTGTCGTCTTCAGCGATGAGAGTCGCTTCTGCCTTGGTGCCAATGATGGTCGTATGCGTGTTTGGCGCCGTGCAGGTGAGCGCCACAATCAGGACTGCATACGACCAAGGCACACAGGGCCAACACCCGGCATCATGGTGTGGGGAGCGATCTCCTACACTGGCCGTACACCACTGGTGATCGTCGAGGGGACACTGAATAGTGCACGGTACATCCAAACCGTCATCGAACCCATCGTTCTACCATTCCTAGACCGGCAAGGGAACTTGCTGTTCCAACAGGACAATGCACGTCCGCATGTATCCCGTGCCACCCAACGTGCTCTAGAAAGTGTAAGTCAACTACCCTGGCCAGCAAGATCTCCGGATCTGTCCCCCATTGAGCATGTTTGGGACTGGATGAAGCGTCGTCTCACGCGCTCTGCACGTCCAGCACGAACGCTGGTCCAACTGAGGCGCCAGGTGGAAATGGCATGGCAAGCCGTTCCACAGGACTACATCCAGCATCTCTACGATCGTCTACATGGGAGAATAGCAGCCTGCATTGCTGTGAAAGGTGGATATACACTGTACTAGCGCCGACATTGTGCATGCTCTGTTGCCTGTGTCTATGTGCCTGTGGTTCTGTCAGTGTGATCATGTGATGTATCTGACCCCAGGAATGTGTCAATAAAGTTTCCCCTTCCTGGGACAATGAATTCACGGTGTTCTTATTTCAATTTCCAGGAGTGTAGTTTGGACAAGAAGAGAATAGAAGCATTCAAAATGTGGTGCTATAGAAGAATGCTGAAGATTAGATGGGTAGATCACATAACTAATGATGGAGTATTGAATAGGATTGGGGAGAAGAGAAGTTTGTGGCACAACTTGACCAGAAGACGGGATCGGTTGGTAGGACATGTTCTGAGGCATCAAGGGATCACCAATTTAGTATTGGAGGGCAGCGTGGAGGGTAAAAATCGTAGAGGGAGACCAAGAGATGAATACACTAAGCAGATTCAGAAGGATGTAGATTGCAGTAGGTACTGGGAGATGAAGAAGCTTGCACAGGATAGAGTAGCATGGAGAGCTGCATCAAACCAGTCTCAGGACTGAAGACCACAACAACAACAACAACAACAACAACAACAACTCGTCAATGTACTAATGACCTTTTCAAGTTATTAAACCAACTTGTTCCTAGTGTGTGCAAACATAAGACCACAGTACATTAGGTGCAAGTGAATGATGTACAGCAAATTAAAAAATTAGCTTCCAATTCAGAAGACGGGAGACTTATGGTTTATACGGCCATACTGATTTAGGTTTTGCTAGATCACTACAGGCAAATGCCAGGATAGTTCCTCCAAGCCATGGCCATACACCTGCTCTGTCAGAATATGACTTACATTTTTCTTTGTATTATGCTGAGAAATCCTATATGACTGTACAAGAGATAGAGGCTCTAAAGAGAGAGAGAGAGAGAGAGAGAGATAGAGAGAGAGAGAGATAGTTTGATGACTAAATTACCATTATTATTATTACAACTACCACTAGGTGTAAGTAGTAGTAGTAGTAGTAGTAGTAGTATTCCTCTGAACTTTTGAAAATAAATGGCACAAGATGTTGAAGACTACGTAAACGATACAAGCACTATGAGGAAATCAAAATGTAATTTCAGATGAGTAACACTAATTCCATTCTAATGACCTAGCCTGTATATCTCAGGGCAAGCAGCATCAGAAATCAAGGATAAACAGCCAATAAATAGGGATGTGAAGCTGGAACTACCAAAGCATCAAAAGGAAATGCAGATTAAATAGGCTCATGTAGCACAGCTCAGCAAATGTCACACCGAAGTTAAAAGTGTCCCAGAAAATATAAAGGAAACAATAATTTCACTGCCCAAAAAAATGGAAAAACTTAAAGTTGTGATTCCAAATGTGTGTTTTGACCCGTGTTGTCATCAAGATGGCAGACCCCCCCACTTCAGAAGTATATAATATGGTATCCCTTGCCTCAGTCATAACACCCACAAACAAACAATAATTAACACCAATATATTTAACTCCAGCAATAAATGAAACTAACATGACAACGGGGGAGTAGGAGATTTTGGGTGGGGCAAAACTAAAGATACAACAATAAGAGTAACAATGCCATTCTGAAACAAATATTAACCCAAACATCAACCACATGGATGTCTCAACATTCATAACCAAAAAATTCTGCAAACTTTGCTCGACATATACGGCTCAAATCCAGGTCACAATACCAGGAACTCAAACACAACTCAAAAACCCAGTACCACAAATTTCAATAGACCTACATGGCCTACAGTACCCAAAGCTAACTCAAATTATCAAGTCTGTTATCAAAACCTCCCACTTACCCCAACTATGTAAAACCAAGTTCATTGTAAAACCAACTCACATAGCAAATAACAAAACATAACGTAACAAACAATGGTAAACTAATATCCACAATACCTACAAACCAACACGATTACCAAACACTAACAAGAAAAGCCCCAAAATTTGTGAAATCCTTCACCACCACAAATTTCGATATATACAAACATAAACATAAATACCATACATACTACAATAATTATAAATAAAGAGAAGAGAAAGTATGTAACTCAGCAACTGGAATCAATAGAAGCAGATTTTAAAAATTATAATACGCATGGATTCTACAAAACTTTTGCAAACCAAATTAAAGGGTATATCCCTCAAAATGTCTGTTTTCGGAAATCAGATGGGAATCTGGCACTAAGCGACGAAGAAAACTGTGAAGAATTAGCCAAATATTTTGAAACGCTACTAAACTGTCCAGAACCAACAGAAGCTCTTCCAATATCCAGCACTAAAGCCCCGCAACAGCAAGACTCTGTACCGCCAACTGAAGAAGAAATTATCAAACTCATAAACAAACTCAAAAATAACAAAGCATCAGGAGAAGATGGAATTGTAGCCGAATTTCTCAAAAGTCTAGGGTCTAACTCAAGAAATGAGCTAGTTAAAATTATTCAAAACATATGGGTTACTGAAGAAATACCAGAAGATTGGAAATGTGCCCTAATACATCCGTTACATAAAAAAGGGGATAAATCGGATGTGAACAACTATAGAGGAATCTCCTTACTTGCCGTCACATACAAGATATTATCAGCTTGTCTTCTTGAAAGAACACAAAAACTGCTGGAACCCAAAATCTCAGATTTCCAAGCTGGTTTCAGACCAAACAGATCATGTCCAGAACAAATTTTAAACTTGAAATTGATTACAAGGATGAGACAAATGCGAAGGAAGCCTACAGTATATGTCTTTGTCGACTTTAAAAAGGCATATGATTCAATTCACAGACCCACACTATTTGAAATTCTTGAAGAACAAGGACTGGATAAGAAGACAAAGAAAACATCATAGAGCAGACATTAACAAATACAAAATGCAAAGTGAAATTCATGGGAAAACTTTCAAAATCATTTGAGATAAAAACTGGGGTTAGACAAGGTGATGGATTATCACCTCTGTTATTTAACTTAGTTCTGGATAGAGTCATGGCAGAATGGGAAAAAGAACTCAAAAAAGAAAAGTACTGGAAACCAATATCACTGGGAACCAAAAAAGATGACCTACAAATCCCCTACTTAGCCTACGCAGACGATCTTGCAATAATGGCAGATTCTAGTGAAGTGGAAGTCAAACAGATAGAAACCTTAAAAGAGTGTGCAGGAAAAGTTGGCCTACAAATATCTTTTGAGAAAACGGTGTTTACAACAACAAATCTAGAAATTTCTAAGTTACAAACCAAATATGGAGAAATTAAGAGGGTACCATACTTTAAATATTTAGGAGAGATAATTTCTGAAAAATACTCACAACAAGAAAGAATATTAAAAGCCCGTAGGGGTCTAGGGCTGGTCCAAAACATTTACAATAAAAAATGTATATCTATAAATACAAAAATTAAACATTATAAGTCGGTAATTAAACCAATAATGCTATATGCCAGCAAAACCTTGACACTTAAAAGGAAAACAGATATGGAAAACCTGAAGAAAGAGGAAAGGAAAATCATTAGGAAAATTCTGGGACCAAGATGGACCAAAGAGGGGTATAGATTACAGAAAAATTCTAAAATTGAAGAATATTCTAACATAAGAGATAGACACGAGGAAGAGGCGTCTAAAATTCTATGGCCACATAATGAGACTTCCCGATCACAGACTTACAAAAAAAATAGTAAGATACGTAGCATCCCTTGTTAATGGAGGAGAACGGATCAAAAATGTAAAGAAAGATCTGGAATTAGCCAACATTACTACTGAAGACATGAACAAAAGAAACAATTTCAAACTTAAAGTTGACAAATGGGAGGTCAAACCAGAGACAAAAGCGCCGAGAACTGGAACAAAATGGAGCGAAGAAAGAAATGCTGAATTCTCGCAAAGAATGAAGACCTGGTGGGCAAACAAGAAGAATAAGAAGCCCCAGAAGTGAACCATCTTTACTTAGCGTCTTCCATGTTGGGAGCTTTACGACTAATAATAATAATAATAAATAAAACCACAAAAAAATATTTATCAAGCAAGGCCACAGTCACATATAACTGTAGGAACTTGACTGCAGCAACAAACAATAGCCTACTACTAAATTTCTGCACCACATACATGACTGACAAAGAAAGAAAAATATTAAATCTCCATCCATAAAACACACCACTAATAAATCCACACAAACACACAAAGCCTTCAGTGACAATACTGAAAATCAAAGTAACTCACTAATAAACTGACATTATCTTTTCCAATAACAAACTAACACACTGGACTCACAACATCAAATGGGTCACGAACATATCTAACAAACAACTCTGAAACATAAACATCCACCACAAGACAGCACCACCAAATACAACAACAAACCATCTACGAACATGAACAGACTAAAAAACGTGGTGCAACCATGACATCACATGACACTACACTGTCATGTCACAGGTCAAAGGAGATTGTTGGAAAAACAACTTTTGGCTGATCCACGTAAACAAAGAATTTGGCTAATATGCCAAATAAATGACAGCATTATATCTTAAAACTCTCGTGCAAATTCAGTTTTCACAAACAATACTCTCAAAATCAGAAGAGATAGGAAATTGTGATCTCACAATAACGTACAATAACACAACATAATGGGTGACAAGAAACAGGATAAGCACAGACACAAATCTGGTCTCGACGAACTTTCATATACTGCACATTAAGTTCCGACTGTGACTGAACCCAAAGATTCTGTACTCCACTGATCCAATATTCATCTTTGAAATGAAATAATGTAATTTCTAAAAACATTTTTCTTAGAAATGTGAAAATGAATTTAATTAATGGACAGCCACTGACCAAATAACTGGCATGAAATAGCCTATATAATTATCAGATATTCCACTAACTGATCAAAAACACATCAGAAACTCTGTTTATTGTTTTATTTCTGGGAATAATAAAAAAAGATACAAGGAGTAATGTATGAAGAGCTTGGGTCTCATTCACTGGCACTTCCATTTCAAATTAAAGTTTTCTGCGGGAAAAGTCTATACACTTGAGATTAAGTGAAGTGTTCAATACTGCTTGGCTAGTTCTCAACCATCTTGTCACCTTCTAATCTAACTTAGGAGTCGGACTGCACTATAGATCAGTCTGTCACTACAATCTCTATTGCAAAAACTAATATAAAGGCAAAATAAATATTGCCAGTCTTCTGGTTTCTTTCTATCTGTGCAAGTATGACACCAGACATCACACCCTCAATATGCTACAGGATGATGGCAGCAATAGGGGAAATACGGAAGCGTCCGATCCCACCCGTCTGCTTTGACCCATGACGTCACAAATATGGCGGAAACAAAAACAAACACACACACTTTCCACAAGAAGCCTAATGACACTAACGGGACAAGCGCGGGAAATGGGGTGTTTTGGGTGGGGGGCAAACTAAATATAAACAAATTTAGACGCCTTGCGTAGCTACAACATGTAAGTGAAGACAGCCATGCATGAATACCCACCCACCTCCCAAGGGGTCTTAAGCCCTGCAACCCATAGAAGATAAAGATGCTTCAGTAGCTGATTAGTGTTTTTTGTCTTTTTTAAAAAAAATCTCACGGGATAGAACGAACAGATCAGAAAGATAAATTTAATAAACTAAAACAGAAATTGGAGGAAACAGATAATTAAAATAAGTAAGTGTTTTTAAATTTTTAAAAAAAATCTCACGAGATAGAATGAACAGATCAGAAAAGTAAATAAAATAAGATAAAACAGAACTGGAGACAGCCACACTCAAACCAAACTCCGCGCCGTCATGACGCCACACATGACAACACCCTTACGTCACGGGTCAAAGCCGACGCGTTGGATCGGACGCTTCTGTCGACCCACAATAGGTACTGCTAGGTTTGTTTGACCCTGTATTTGCAGCAAGACAGAGACATTCGAGCAGCTGTTGCACTTTCTTTGTTCTCCATTATCAATTTTTACTTTTCAATGGATACAGATCAAAGATACACAATGGTTAAAACATTTTGTATAACATTTAATCACTCAGGAAGTGCAGTTATATCTAAGATTGCATCTGTGGAAGTCATCAAAATTAAGTAACACACTAGAAAAATCACAATGTGTCCATATGGTTAATAAATTAAATTGTGTCAACAGCACTAAGTACAATACAGATCTCAACATATTATCCTTCAATGTGTTACACGCACACAATGTAAATAAATTTAGATGAAAACATAGAGTAAAGCAATCTAACTACTGGGACAAACCCAAGCAGCCACCACAGAGTGCATCAAAGTTTCCCATTGGACTTAGCATTTAAAGTTTGCATCTTGCAGATGACAAAATACTACACAGCATACTTCTTTCTGTGATGTGCTAAACAAGTCCACATAATGTGGAAAATTAAGATAAAGTTACATACTGAACCCCCCCCCCCCCCCCCAGCCTCTGCATTTTTTATATTTCATGCATTGTATATGGACATAATATGTATCAGAATACCTACTTATTGAAGACTTGTCCATTACCTAATAGGCCTATGGTTTTCCTGAAACTAAATTTCAGCTTTAGGCTTTATGATGAAAAATGCGCTAAAGTTTATGTATGGTATGAACGTGGACGTTAGGTTACATTACGTATCAGTCTGTTACTACAACCTTTATTTGGCATTCAAATTTGTTTGCTTTGCCAACTCGCAACTACACTGCCTCCTTTCAACCTATGGCTAGGCTACAAAGCAGGCTATCACCACAACCATGATTTTAGGGAGGAGGTAATCCAATCGGGTCTAGTGTAGCAGGGGATACAACCCGTCGGCTTTGGACAATGACGTCACAAGTCGCCAGAGAGCAGTTTACCATTTTCGCTTTTGCTGTTATGTTTCAGTTTTGTTTTTTTACTGGTTGCTTAATAAAGTGGATCTGTTTATTCTATCTCGTGAGATTTTTTTTAAAAAGCCAAAAAACACTTATCAACCACTGAAGGGAGCTACAACACTAAGAAGAATCGCTTCTCGATTGGCCACTTGTGACCTCATTGTCCAAAGCCGACGGGTTGTATCCCCTGCTACACTAGTCCCATCCAATCTCGCCCTGTAACTGAAAATTAAGAAGTTGTTTTATTTTAAATAAAAGTAGGTAACTGATTTGGTAAAAGCAAAATGTCAGTACTGGAAAAGGAAAATGCCTCAATTAAACAAAAAACAACTTTTATTTGAGCACTAGGCCTATATCACACTTTCTGAAAGTCTCGTTATTACAATTGGGAGAAAAATGTCGTGAATTAATGTTGAGAAATGCATGCCAGTTTCTGGCTTTGTGAAGAACATACACAGGATGCCAGTCATCATTCACAACACCTAGTTTATGATATCCGTATTTAACAACCATCATTCTAGTAGATGGACCATATATTTTGGGAAACCAAACCATAAAATGTGTAACTTTGTTAATAGTGTGATAACATTTGCAGATCTACATGTAGCCTGGGTGGACTGCATAAGAATTTATTAACAACACTGAATTTTAAATACAATTGTGAAACTGAAAACAAAGGATTGTAGTGTATAATGTACGCAAGCAAACCATCTTGACAATCACGTGCCAAGTAACACATGAACTGCTTATTCCACACTCTAGAGATCAGATTAAAGACAAAATTCATTTACTATGTGGTTTTCCCCTTACTGAAAGAAAGAAAAAGCAGCAGCTATCTGAATTTCAAGCAATGACTCTGAATAAAAAATTTTCAGTGGCAAAAGTATTAACCAAAGTGATTTCCCTCAAAGAAATGTCCTTCAAAAGCAAGTAGCCTACATTAAGAATCTACATCCCTTCTACAGTTCACTGGGTTACTTCGCGATCATGTTTTACATGTTAAGTTGTACCAACTAAGCAACTAGAATGTCATTCACCATGCAGCAGCAATGTATCAGATTTGGTTCCACTATCCATATGTTTCATACACAAATATTAACACAAGCAGCATGCATTAGAAGCAAAGTTGCCTCTGACACCAAAATAATACTTTCCACTAATGACATATGCAAACCATCAAACTTACACTTCTACACTAATAGATATTAAGTGTATTAGCATCTTTTCTGATAGTAACACAAATACAGAGTTAACATACAAACATAAAAAATAAACTGCAAACATGATCAAAGGAAGCTTGAATAATACACTTCAAAACAACTGAGCCTCAAATTAAAAACTTAGCAGTGAAACTGTAGAATAACTGGTAACAATTTTATTTTAGTTTTACAACCTAGACCTGCTTCTGGACGCTCCAGAACAGCTGATCACAAATTTCCTTTGTTCGGCATAAACGCTACCCTTGCTCTTATTTGCAGCTTTTTGTTATCTACCTAGGTATATGCATTTGCAGTCTTCCACAAATATTTTCTGTGGCGTACGCTTAGGAGGCGATGACACATGCCAAACGAACGTAACTCAAGGCACACTGAATAGGGACAAAAAATTAGGGTCTAACGTCAAGCAGCGAATTTATCTACACACGAAAATAAGCCATCGTTTTCCACAACATTACACACCGTTTTAATAAATAACGCGGAGCACTACGAAATCTATGCAGATTATCAAATGATTTTCTTTTCAATGTATCACCACAATACCAAGTTCCAAACTTCCTGTCATTTGAGAAATTATGATACCCTACTGTAACATAGCGAAATTAAAAGTTCAGATTTTACCTTATTGTCTGCGGTAGAAGACTTCAAATGCTGGTGAGTTTCCTGAGGCACTTTCACAGTAACAACATTCACATCACTCCTACATATAACTTTCATTGGATACACAGTACGTCTAAAAATTAAACACGAAAAAAAACACAAATCAAACTCAAATCATCTGGCTGTTAAACGAACTGAAATTGTACTGTTATGAGAAACTGACAAAAGATATTATTCAACACATCAAAATTAAATATGAAACTAAATGTTATGAAAAGGTTGTATACACACATATATGCTTAACGACCGCCAAGTAACACTTGATAGCGAGCTCCACCAAATAACTACGGGGAAAAATTTTTAATGAGCGTATGGCCACCCAGATATGTAATCCCTAATGGGCTTAACATCAACAAAATAAGCTCGTAAAAAATTGTTTTGCGCTCAGTTCGACGTATCCACTCGCGAGGTTTTACGAAGTTCAAATGATAATAGAAACATAAAAGAAT
This sequence comes from Schistocerca piceifrons, assembly GCF_021461385.2. Lineage (NCBI taxonomy): Eukaryota > Metazoa > Arthropoda > Insecta > Orthoptera > Acrididae > Schistocerca > Schistocerca piceifrons. The sequence continues at coordinate 819,254,018 of NC_060140.1, read as the reverse complement.
GCAAGAAATGAACACAAAGAACATTCCAGACGTGTTTTGTTACTGTGCCCTTCGGTCGTTCCTTTCCCATAGGTGTGGATAACGAAAATACAGGGAAAGCTTAACTACCACTAAAGAAAACACTCATGTCCATACGTACTGACCATAAATTTGCGTCTCTTTTAACAAACATCGTTAGATATATAGACAGGACGAAACGATTTCACTTCTTAAAACATACTGTCCTCTCACTCGTTAATAACATATGTCGAATCACGGCAGTAGAGACAATAGATTAAGAAACGGTGAGAGCATGTGTGAATAAGTAAAAGACGTACATGCCTTCGGTGCTAACGAGAATAACATTGTAACATTACACATTACTTGGGAAGTAACCAACGAATATTATACCTGCCATTGCAGAGCCGTTGATAAATGCAATCCAGAACTGTTTACAATAAACGCAAGAATTTATATCACTACTTCTAACACAAAACAAACACGTTTATCGAAGTGCGAAAACGGCAACGCAAGCACAACTCTCTTCGCGGAGCACTCCCCAAATTTACTTGATCACTTTCGCAGCTAGTAACCATAGGTGTTCGTGATCGTCAAAGCCCCTTGCGTATCCCAGAGATGTTAGATATGTGAGACAGCAGGCGGTAACTCCAATCAATCCTCTTGAATGTACTGCCATAACACACGGCCAAAGCGATTGTGTTACGATCTGTCTCACTTGCACTTGTTTCAAAATATACACGGAAGAATCGCCTGCGTAGAACGCATCACATATTCTAAATGTAAATATGATGGACTGCTCATCGGACAACGTAGTCAACAGTCGTCAAGTGGATTGTATTTCAGACAAATAATTGGTGCATATCCTTGAGAGCAATAAATGCAGTGCAGCAATAAATTAAAGTTCCTGGACTGTAACAGCACTAAGAAGCTTGAGTGTGTACAGAGACACAAGGATTATGAGACGATCCTTGTACACTGACGTGACAAATGTCATAGGATACCTCCTAATATCGTGTCGGAGCTCATTTTTCCTGGCGCAGTGCCGCACCTCGAACTGGTACGGACTCAACAAGTCGCTGGAAGTCTCCTGCGGAAATATTGAGTCATACTAACTCTATAGCCATCCATAATTGCAAAAGTGTTGCCAGTGCACGATTCTGTGCACGAACTAACATCTCGAGTATGTTCCATAAACTTGATTCATGTCGAGCTATCTGGGTGTCATATCATTTCTAACACTCTGTCCAGAATTTTCTTCAAATCAGTCATCAACAATTGTGGTCTGGTAACATGGCGCATTGTCATAGGAACATGAAGTCCGTGAATGGCTGCAAATGGTCTCCAAGTAGTCAAACATTACTATTCCAAGTCAATGATCGTTTAGTTGGACCAGAGGATCCAATCCATTATATGTAAACACAGACCACATAATTATGGAGCTACCACCAGCTTGCACAGTGCTTGTTGACAACTTTGGTCCATAGCTCGTGGGGTCAGTGCAGCGCTCGAATCCTACCATTAGCTCTCACCAACTGAAATTGCGACTCATCTGACCAGGCCCAAGTTTTCCTTTAGTCTGGGGTCCATCTGATATCGGCCCAGGAGAGGCGCTGCAGGCGATGAAATTCTGCTAGTAAAGACACTCGCGCCGGTCGTCTGCTGCCATACCTGCAGCCCATTGACGGCAAATTACGCCGCACTGGCCTGACGGATACGTTCGTCGTACGTACCACATCGATTTCCGTGGTTATTTCGCGCAGTGTTGCTTGTCGTTAGCACTCACAACTCTACGCAAACGTCGCTACTCTCAGTCGTTAAGATAGACAACACAGTCTGCCACTGTGTTGTCTGTGGTGAGAGGTAATGCCTGAAATTTGGTATTCTTGGCCCACTCTTGACGCTCTGGATCTCGGAATACTTAATTCCCCAATGATATTCGAAATGGAATGTCCCAGGAATCTAATGCCAACTACCATTCCACAAAGGAAGTCTGCTAATTCGCATTGCAAACATTTTCATGGGATTCACCTGAGTACAAATGACAGTTTCACCAATGCATGCCTTGCGTATACGATACTAGAGCCATCTGTATATGGGAGCATCGCTGTCCCATGAATTTTGTCACCTCAGTGTAGATTAGCATACATAAGCATCTGCTAGATATCTGGAAATGTCAAAATAAGTGAAACCCAGCTGACAAATTGATAGTTATCACTAAAAAGACTTCTAACGTTTGTATCTGTCTATCAAATGGAAATGGCTTGAGGTGTAAATTTATAAAGGCAGTCTGAAACAAAAATATCAGCAGATGTTACTACCAACTTGCAACTTACAGACTGTCATTAATTACATTACAGAAATAACTCAAGATATCAATTCTTGATACATAATTTATACATGAATGAAAAACAGAACTTTAGATACACAGCTGTAATTTGTAAGATTATGGTGGAAGTACCTCACATGACAGAAACTGGTGATGTGGATATTTTAGAAACGATTGATGAAAATATTGAGGATCTAATATTATAGAATCACAGACAAAATTTAAAACATATTTATGACAATGAAATTCACAGTGAGTTGAAAGTTAAGAATTCAGTTCAACATATTTACTAAGTTATTATTAATAGCAAAAATAGAATTCTGGGGATATTATTCAATCCTCCAATCATTCACACACCGTGTTCCACTTGTCCCATCATGAAGAAGAGCTTAAGGGGTGTCAGATTACACATTAAGTAACACAAGTAACCACTCTAGGTTACTTCTGTTAAGTATAGAAAAACCAATTATGACTAGGGCTAATTCATTCGTAAAATGTTAACTCTATCCAAGAGCCCAAAGGTCCATTCATACTAAGTGATCAGCCTCTGGCACTGGCGTCAGTGGATGTGATATGGAGGTGTGTGGAGTCAGCACACTGTTCTCATGGACATTGGCAGTTTTCAAGACATGGAGCAACTACTAATCAATCAAGCAATTCCCCAATTGGTCTTATGAGACCGAAAGGACTCCTTTCCAGTCCTCCCACCAAGCAAAACTCCCTGGCCATGCAGTAAAGCAAACCCAAGTCCTCCGCATGGCAGTTATCAGCACTGACGGCACAGCTATGGACATGGAAGCTAATCCATTCATATTAATAAGTGAAGGGAATTATTGCTAGGTTACTTTGGAACAGTACAGCAGTTCACTTCCTCTTACCTATACTGCCACTGTTTTTATCTAATACTTCAGAGAAAGTAGTAATGTAAATTTATAGAAAACACTATCAGCTGTCTATGAATTTATTAAGTTAAAGTCTTTTTAATGAGAACTTTAGTGTTAACTGGAATTTACATACTTGAATTCATATTAAATTACTTGCTAATGACATATGCTCTTAATTAGGGTTTGAATATTTGGGAATTATCAGTTTCCTGCCTGATGTCTGTTAGTAACCTGTTAAAGACATTTTTACCAGAATTTATAACTCCTTCCTGACTCCTAAACAGTGATGCATAGGCTACATGGGAATAATTTTTATTTCTTGTAGCAGGTTTCGAATTTCACAGTTTATCCAAAGTTCATTCTTATTATTAACCACAAAAACCATTATGCAGTAAATAATTAGCATGTGGGTGAAACACATTTAAGACTTCTGAAGAGATTTGTACAAGGTGTTCTGTATGATCATGTAAAAAAAATACTTTTTTGACAGAATCTTCATTTGCCAAGAAGATTATTTCATTAGACAATGTTGAAAGGAAGTATGTACAGCTTACAAGCTGCTGCTGCTATGGACAATTAAGGGTTTGAAGACATTAAACATCTAAGGTCATCAGTCATTGAGCCCCAGAACAGTTTCTGTGTACCGCATCTGCCTGTGTCTAAAGTTAATACTATGAGCAAGTGTGAGAACGTTTTCTAAATGTTTGTGTAGTGTGTAACTGAGGTGGTATATAGATATTCCTAAGGAAAAAATGGCTGTACTAAGGTTTTCAGTTAACTCATCCATCAGCTGGTGCTAGCTCCACTTTATATCCATTTCTATGCCTAGACATTTTGCACACAGAGTTTCATTTAGGCTGTACCCATTGATCTCTACTTTTAGTACTTGTAAGTCTATTTCTGTTATGTTGTTTTAGTTGCTTAATCTCAGTTTTTGTAAATTAATAGATACATCTACATAACATGTTGTGTTAGTGACCTTCTCAAACGTTTAGGAGAATACATAAAAGAGTGATATAGCTCTAATAATTGATTGGTACAAGATTTAAGCACTTTGGTGGGAACCTTGTTTTAGCCAGGAGAGTTAATGTCTTTCAATGATTTAATGATTGTCATAGTCACTCTAATAGTTGCACTAATATCTATTTGTGAAATATGCTATGCCTGTCTAACAAGGATACATCATGGACTGATCCTATTTGATTTTCTTAGAAAATCGCCTTTGAAGATAAGAAAATAGTCAATTTGTAGGTTATTAATATAGTTAATGGAAGCTGAGGGAAAAAAATTCCAGTATAAAAACTGTTGATTCGAATCTCATTAGTAAGAATATTCTTTCTTTAATTTAAATGTCATGTTTATTAACAAACAGAAATGTCAGCTAGTGAATATGGAATCATAATTTTTAATAAAAATATTTCCCTTAGAAATTACATGAAAATGTTAGTATTCACAACAAATTAAAATTTGTTGCAAATCTATAGGAGAAGATGTAGAAATCATGATTATTTTTTAATTTCTAAAGAGTAAACAGTATTACTAATGTACAAAGTTTATTTGGCTTAACAATAAGGTATTTTACACACCAACATCAAATTTTTATTTCTGTTTGTATAACCAGTAATTAAAAATATGCTACCCTTGATTAAAAATTTATTGTTCAATATTGTTAATCAATATTTCTATTTGTTAATAACTATGGAATTTAAGAAAAGTAATAAATATTTGACATGGCTTCAGACTCTATTAAACAAAATTTTCTCTTCTTCAAGAAAATTAATTCGTTTCTGCATCACTATCAGCTAGAGAAACACTTGCTTCTTCATAAAACATAGTTTGTTCTTTTTAAATTAAATAATTGCTTCTCAGCTAGCTAAGTGCCATAATTAAAATAATTTATTATTCTTAAAATAAAAAAATATACATAAATTAATAGTTTCTCCTTCAGAAGCCCTTAACATATGCCATTAAATTTTTGCAAACTGATTTCTATATCAAATTATGTACTACCTGTAATTCATTCTTTATTTATTCTTTATGTAAATGATGTACAATGAATCTGTTAGTACATTTAGATCACCTTCGTCCAATATTTCATCTAGCAGAATGTATGTACTGCTTCAATTTTACTACAGTATTCATCTATTTTTTGCCTATAAAATGCTATCTTGAATGTGTAAAATGCATGTTTGACCATCAGCTGCTTTTATTTTAAGCATAAATATCGATAATGTGTAGAGCATTATTTAAGTGATGACAAATGTAATATGGTGGCTTAAGCAATTCTAACCTTTATCTGTGAAGATGGTTCATGACTGAAACCGGTTGATATTTGGACTTAAGATGAAATAAGCTGATGGTCAAACACGCATTTATATATTTCTTAATGGCTGTTGATAGTCACCTTCCAAAAAAGATTATCTTGAATGTATTACAAAAATTTGTGTTATAATCTCTTCTCATATGTTCTTTATAGAATCCAATTTCAGTGTAAGATTTCTATTCCTCATTTGACTCAGATCCTGTGCCATGGTTCAAACAGTTCATAAAGTTACTAATAGGCACATTAAAAACTTTATTAAGACCAGCTATCCTAATATTTGGGACAATTATGTGCCATAAAATAACATCAGTGTCAGATTTATACAGTAAATCCTTAAAACAGGTTAATAATTTTTGGGAATATCATAGGAAGAATTGTGGTCTAGATTACATATTTTTTGATGCTTTAAAACAATCTTCCCCCATGATCCACAAAACGCGGCGTTGGTGGGGCAGCTTGATTACCTCAGCGTTACAGATAGGTGTAACCACAATGGAGGAGTATCTGTAGAGAGGCGAGACAAATGTAAGGTGTCTGAAAAGGCACAGCAGCCTTAAAATCCTTTTCAGTAGATGCAGGGGTAACAGTCAGGGTGAGTGATCTGGCCATTTAACATCAACAAAAACAGCCTTGCTGTGCTGGTGCTGCATATTGTTGAAAGTGAGGGGAAACTGCAGCTCTATTATTCCATAGGGCATGCAACTCTACCATATGACTACCATATGACGATGGCATAGTCTTGTGTAAATATTCTGCAAGTAAAATAGTTACTCATTTGGATCTCCTGGTGGGAACTGCCCAAGAGGATGTCGATCACGAGAGAGTATATTAGCTTAGTATGGATAAGAGTGTGAAATTTTAAGTCCCTTAATCAGGCAGGTAGGTTAGAAAATCTAAAAAAGCAAATATTCAGATTGAAGTTAGATGTAGTGGGAATTAGTGAAAGTTCAGTGGCAGAAGGAACAGGAAATCTGGTCAGGCATGAAGCCAACAGCCTACACAATGCTATAAATTTATAAGCCCACTAGCGTCCCAGATAATGAAGAGACGTAAAATTGTGATGAGATAAAAGAAATTACCCAGAAGGACATGAAAATTTAATTGTGATGATGGACTGGAATTTGATAGTAGGAAAAGCAAAAGAAGGAAAACTAGGAAGTGAATATGGAATTAAGGAAAGGAGGGAAAGAGGAAGCCACCTGGTAGAATTTTATACAGGGTATAGGTTAATCATCGCTAACAGTTGGTTTAAGAATCATGAAAGACTTGGAAAAGTCTTGGAGACACCTGAAGGCTTGATGCTGATTATATAATGGTAAGACAGAGATTTGCAACCAGATTTTAAATTGTAAGACATTTTCAGGGGTAGATGTGGACTCTAACCACAATTTGTTGGTTTTGAACTGTAGATTAAAACTGAAGAAACTGCAAAAGGTAGAAAATTAAAGACGTAGGATCTGGATAAACTGAAAGAAACAGAGGTTGGCCAGTCATTGTGGTCGAGTGGTTCTAGGCACTTCAGTCCGGAACCGCACTGTTGTTACGATAGCAGGTTCAAATCCTGCTTCGGGCATGGATGTGTGTGCTGTCCTTGGTTTAGTTAAGTTTAAGTAGTTCTAAGTCCCATAGTGGTCAGAACCATTGGAACCATTTGAACCAGAGGTTGATGAGAATTTCAGAGGGAACACTGGGCAACAACTGACTAGAACAGGGGAAAGAAATACAGTAGAAAGTGAATGGGTAGCTTTAAGAGATGAAATAGTGAAGGCAGCAGAGAATCAAATAAGTAAAGAAAACGAGGCCTAATAGAAACCATTGAATAACACAGGAAATATTGACTTTCATTGATGAAAAAAGAAAATATAAAAATGCAGCAAATGAAGCAATTGAAAGGAAGTACAAAGTCTAAAAAATGAGGCAGACAGGAATTGCAAAATGGTTAAGCAGGAATGGTTAGAGGAGAAATGTGAGGATATAGAAGCATGTATCACAGGGGGAAATATGGATACTGCCTACAGAAAATTAAAGAGGCCTTTAGACGAAAGAGAAGCAGCTGTTGAATATCAAGAGTGCACATGGAAAACCTGTCCTAAGCAATGAAGAGAAAACTGAAAGGTGGAAGGAGTACATACAGGTTCTATACAAGGGATATGAACTCGCAGGCAATGTTATAGAACTGGAACAGGCTGTAGATGAAGTGGAAATGGGGGACATGAAGCTGTGAGAAGAATTTGACAGAGCACTGATGGGTGTAAGTCAAAACGAGGTCCTAAGAGTAGACAACATTCGGTCAGACCTACTGACAGTCATAGGAGAGCAAGCTATGATAAAATTCTTCCATCTGGTGTGTAAGATACATGAGGCAGGTGAATTACTTTCAGACTTCAAGGAGAATGTAGTAATTCCAATTCCAAAAAAAGGTGTTAGCAGATGTGAATATTATCAAACCATCAGACTGATAAGTCATGGTTGCGAGATACTAACACGAATTCTTTACAGAAGAATGGAAAAACTGGTAGAAGCTAACCTTGGGGAAGATCGGTTTGGATTCTGAAGAAATGTGGATACACATGAGGCAATACTGACCCTACGACTTGTCTTAGAACAAAAGACAGGTTAAGGAAAGGCAAATGTATGTTTAGAGCATTTGTAGATTTGGAGAAAGTTTTTGACAAAGCTGTCTGGAATACTCCGAAATTCTGAAGGTAGCAGGTGTAAAATACAGGACATGAAAGGCTGTTTACAACTTGTACAGAAATCAGAAGTCAGTTATAAGAACTAAGAGGCATGAAGGGAAAGCAGTGATTGAGAAGGGAGTGAGATAGGGTTGTAGCATATTCCCATTGTTATTCAATCTGTAAATTGAGAAAGCAGTAATGGAAACGAAAGAAAAATTTGGAGAAGGAATTGAAGTTGAGGGAGAAGAAATAAAAGCTTCGAGGCTTGCTGATGAAATTATAATTCTGTCAGAGGCAGCAAACGACTTGGAAGAGCAATTCAACAGAATGGACACGAAAGGTGGGTATAAAATGAACATCAACATAAGCAAAACAGAAATAATGGAATGTAGTCGAATTATGTCAGGTGATGCCGACATAATTAGATTACAAAATGAGGCACTGAAAGTAGTAGATGAGTTTTGCTATCTGGACAGCAGTATAACTGATGATGTCCGAAGTAGAGAGGATATAAAACGTATGCTGTCAATGGCTAGAAAAGTGTTCCTGAAGAAAAGAATTTATCGACATCTAATACAGACGTAAATGTTAGGAAGCCTTTTCTGAAAGTATTTTTATGGAGTGTATTCATGTATGGAATCGAAACATGGTTGATAAACTGTTTAGATGAGAATAGAAGGTTTTCGAATGTGGTGTTACAGAAGAACACTGAAGATTAGTTGGGTAGATTACGTAACTAATGGGGGTACTGATTAGAACTGGGGAAGAAAGAACTGTGTGGCATTTCCTGACTAGAAGAAGGGACCAGCAATTTATATTGGAGGGAAGTGTGTGTGGGGGGGTGGAGGTAAAAATCGTGATGGGAGACTGTTTAAAGTATAGAGATTCAGAAGGTCATAGATTGCGACAGCAATTTGGAGATGAATAAGCTTGCACAGGGCAGAGCAGCATGGAGAGCTGCATCAAACTGCTCTTTGGACTGAAAACCAGAACAACAACATCAACAACCACAAAAATAACAAAACAGTCTTGATTACATAAAAAAGAATCTATGAGATTGGTGACCAATTTCAGGCAATTTAAGACCATCTTCAGGACAATCTCTGAAATATAAGTACATTTACAGTCTTAGGGCCTCATTAACAACTAGAGTTACAAATTGAATCCTATAAACCTAACGATAACTAAAAGAAGTTATACGCAATGGTGGCAGGCAGAGTTGGTTGGTGAGGACATGTTGAGAGGTGGTCGTCAGCTGTTGGATAGCATGGGAAGGCTAAGGTTTAAGTAGGCGAGGCTCCACCCACCACCTTCCACATGACGTTGATAGGAGCCAATGGAGCACACCGTAAGTGAAAATGTTAAAAAAGTAATGCACGTAAAAAGTATTAACATAAATAATACATGTAAAAGGTGAAATCTAAGCTAAATAACACAAAAAACCTCTAGAGGAAGCAGTTTATCGAAATACTTTTAGTAAAATTACAGGTAGTAAACCAACAGCAATCTGTTGAAGAATATCGTCTATAGGCAGTTCGTGAACTTGGCATCAGTACATAGAGCCTAATCATACGTGACTTTTTTTGTATATTCGTCGCGAGAGGTACTGTGGCTGCACTCCTTCCAACGATATACTTTAGCTTTCGCGAAAGCGTCAATAGATTTGTTTGTTGTCCAGGTACCATCGTGACTGCAGTAGCCATTCTAGCAGACGAATTAAACCAGGAGTTTTTTTGTGTTCAGATGGTTCATACACTGCAATTTGGAAACTATTAATGTTCGAAAGTGACAACATGTTCACTTTATACTCGTTGTTTATGTGGCAGTAGATAATACGAAAAGTAGTGAAGAAGCTCCCCCTGCGCTAAATAAGTGTGCTGGTTATGTGAAGAATGTTCTAATTTGTGCGAGAAAGTGCAACTAGAGTTGTATTTTCTTTCTTTGAAAGTGAGAACCTGTCAACTATAAACTATTATTTATTTAGTGGCATATAAAACAATATGTATTTAAGGAGGAGCTCTTCCACTAACAAGTAAATGCGCTGGTTGTGTGAAGTACGTTCTAATTTTCACGAAAAATTACAATTCACTGCCATGAAAGTAAACTTCTTCCTTCTTGAAAATAACAGGAACGCCAGCAGAGATATGCCTACACTAGGAGGAGGAGGAGGATATTAGTGTTTAACGTCCCGTCGACAACAAGGTCATTAGAGACGGAACGCAAGCTCGGGGGAGGGAAGGATGGGGAAGGAAATCGGCCGTGCCCCTTCAAAGGAACCATCCCGGCATTTGCCTGAAGCGATTTAGGGAAATCACAGAAAACCTAAATCAGGATGGCCGGAGACGGGATTGAACCGTCGTCCTCCCGAATGCGAGTCCAGTGTGCTAACCACAGCGCCACCTCGCTCGGTCCTACACTAGGACTAGTATATTTATTGTATGCATATGTGCTCCTTTTGAAGACGTTCTTGTTTGGAAACCAGTCTCCTAAAACAACTAGCTTTAACATTTTCTTTTATACTTCGTAGGCAGCTGACAGTGAGACCGTCTCATATTAATTCTTTCTCACAGGTGTTAGTCTTTTTTATGTTTTTTGTTCTGACGACGTGTGGTTGTTTGTTTTTACCAGATAGTCAATGTGTTTTCAATATTCACTCACATTTCTTTGTTCTCATGCTCAGTTTGTAAATTATTGACATTGACAATGACAAGTCCCAGAACCATGAAGGTAAATAACAAAATGTTTGCAGGTGGGAGGACTCGACCTGATCCGAGCACTTTTCTTATTCCACTTCGTCATTTACTACTAACGATGATAAACAGTATATCACAGTGATAGAGTGCATTATAAATATTTGTTGTATATGAAATTTCTCTTGAAACCTTTAGACGCCAATAACTCATTATCTGACATTTAATGTCAACAAAATGTAGCTTTTCGAGAGATCGCCAATGTGCTAGTGTTTTGGAAGAGCATTTATTTATAGGACGTAAGTTATATTATAAAACACATCAAATATGAGCTAGAGGAAATCCAGTATACACTCTCCCAGGTGCTTCATCTGAAGCATATCTTTGAAAGGAGTGCAGCCACAGTCCCTCCCGTGAAGGCACTTGCATAATCGTGGCAGAGATAAATCAAGGAGAGGCCTTCGGTATCAACAGACACGGCGTGAAGAGTTTCGATATGAACCATTTGAGGCAATATGGCGTTAGTATCGGGGACATAAAGGCGGGTTCGTACGTGAACGAAAGTGTCACCACAGCTGTTGGCATACTGAAGTTGTAATACAGTTGCATGTGTGAACTTCCAGTGAATAGTGGCGCAACTCAAGACACGCAACATTTGTCTTGCCACAAAAGATCAGCTTGGTTGTACTTGAATGAGATTTTCACTCTGCACCGGAGTGTGCGCTGATATGAAACTTCTTGGGATGTTAAAACTGTGATCCGGATCGACACAAGAACTCGGGACCTTTGCCTTTCACAGGCAAGTGCTCTACCATCTGAGCTACTCAAACACGACTCACGACCCGTCATCACAGCTTCAATTCTGCCAGTACCTCGTCTCCTACCTTCCAAATTTTGGTTGTACTTAGTTGCGCCACTTTCCTTCCACCAATGCTCCCTGGTGGCAGTATTTCGATACACGAGTATTCTGTCAGAGTTATCGTGGAGTAATTGCTACTACTAGTCTATTCTATTTCAGTGTGTTTCATTTTCTTACTGAAAAGAGTAAAAACAGTGGGCGGCAGGTACACTTTTTCAGCCTCTAGAACTACAAGAACAGTTACCAATGATTTTCTGCAGTGGTGTGTGTGTGTGTGTGTGTGTGTGTGTGTGTGTGTGTGTGTGTGTGTGTGTGTGTAGCCCCAATCTTAAAAGATTTTTGGTTGAATAAATAAATAAAATTAATACATCTAACCAAAAAAGCGACTTGTATAAACTTCTTGATTTGTGAGACCAAGCATTAAATAAATTGTGGATTATATGCAGGAAATAGCTCCCAAGTGTGACATGGCAGCTGGTAAACTAAAAATTAGTTATCTAAATGCCTATATAAATGGATATACATAATAACATTCTAAAATCTTGGAAGAGTGGCGTGTTTGCAGATGAAAAGGACATACCAGTTGTTGGTTATTGCCACTGCAGAAAGCATCTTCATCTCCAAGTGTTATTTTGTTTCATAAACATGTTTATGCCTTCTGATTTAACACTGTGCAAAATCTATTTTCAGATCTAACATTTGGGTTTTGGCTTACTTGTATTGAACACTTGTCACAGTTCTAATGCCATAACCTGCATTATAACACTCATACTCACCCATATGAATGCAATTGACACAATATTGAAAGCTGCGAAACTATACATAATTTGTGGCGTACTGTGTGAGCAGTAGCTCATTATGCCACTACAGAAAGCCAGGAGCTGTGGCGCCACACACAACTAATGTGTGTAAACGTGGCTTAACAGCCATTGACCACTGCTACAAGCTAACATGAGAAGGCTGGTACTAAGATCCATTAATGTGTCTGTCATACACAGCTAGTAATCATGACATTGTATATTTCATAATGAATCGCCAAAAAACCAAGTACAGCTTTAGGAACGGCTGCAGAAGCAGAAATACTGTGTTGTGTTTTGTCGTGCTGACCAGTGGAAAATCATTGGGCAACCTGAAGGTTGCAGAGCGTAGGTCAATGGTGCTGATAAAAAATAGTAGGCCTAAAACATAGTATACACAGATATTAAAACAATAATTATAATTTTAATGGTGACACAGCTTCATGGAAGACGGTTGGATGAAATAATAAGAGATTCACAATAAAATAAATAAAAGACGATTAAATATTAATGGAAATGACATAAGCGAAGTTTATAACTGCAAAAAACTTTAAAAATGTCATCAGATGTTAAAACAGGAAACAAGAGAGCAGATCAGTTCTACAAATCCTCAAAGAGATCAGAAATATAGTTTTAGCCAAAATCTAACAGCCCATTCAGTAAAGATAATGGTTTATTTTTGTGATGTATATAAATTTCTATTTCTAATAAAGTATTCAATAAGATTCCTTTGTGAGCAATATGGAGAACTTTTAAATTATTCCGAATGGGCACTTTGGAAAGATTTCGTTGGATGAGATACTGCACCAATAGTGATTTACTACAAGCGGTGTCTGACGTATTGTCTCTAAACCCAATGGAGAAATTATGACATAATGTTTATCACAGTCATCACACAGTATTTTATAAACGACAGAGTCTAAATATTTATTATCACCATTACCAATAGTGTGTCTGAACGTATTCTGTAAGAGATTACCAATATTGAAAGCTATGATCAGTTCAGCACTTTTAAATAATGTATTTATTTTATCAGAAATACTCCCCCATAGAGAACATTTTAGTAAATTATCTATTGAAGGATCTGAAAGATTCACATGACTGTTATAATTTATCCAATAAAAAATCAACTTCAATTGGTATTAAAATCGTTGACCTTAGCAACCTATTAGAGAATTATTACTTCTTTTTGAATTTCATCGTACTTAAGGAAAATTTTCTCATTCTATGGATTGTTGATTGAAAAATGCTTTTTGTATTTAGAAGCATGGCAAGAAGCAGCATTAATGATGACATTTGTTATAGCTGGCTTTCTATAAACGACAAATCAATGTTGCTGCCTTAATTATGAATTGTGAGATCCAAAGGGTTTATACTTCTACAGGTTTCATGTTCGACTGTGAAGAAAAGATAGGGGTGAACATTACATAAAATATCACTAAGTGAATCTATTTCAACTTTGGAGTCACTATAAAGCAACAGAGAGCTGTCAACATAGATTTTGTAATAGAGAATTTTACTTGTGTTTTCAAGGCTGTCTTTGAAAAATTGTAGTTCACTATGATAAGAACATCTCCGCTGAAGTGCCAGGTAGAGAGTTTTGCATTGCCAAACTATCTTTCTGAAAATATATTTAATAATTACAAGAGGAGTACTTTAAAACTACTAGTACTTTCAAGTAACTCAATAAATTCGGTTACTTTTCCTACCTCATAATTTTATGCTGCAGTAAACTGCTTTTAATAACAGCAGTTGTTTCTGTACAACTCTGAACATGGCTGTCATTTGCAGCAACTGTATGCACAACTTTGAAAAATATGACAAAATCAGCCAACTGGTTGCATAGGTTTTCTATATACCTTGACCAGGTTTCGTCACCTCTAAGGGTGACCTTCTGATAAAGTCACCCTTAGAGGTGACAAAACCTGGTCAAGGTATATAGTACACCTATGCAACCAGTTGGCTGATTTTTACATATTTTTCAATGTTGTTTCTGTGTTAGTATATTGGTCTATAAACTTGTAGTATAAAGTGAGGCAAATCCAGCACCAATAGGAATATCAGTGTTATACATTGCTTATGCCTGTTCATAACTATTTTTATCGATAAAATTTTTCTCTTAAATGTATAAAGATTCCGAAATCTTTATTTAATTTATATGAAGGACAAGTTTTGTTATTCACAGTTGTGCATACTGGAATGTTTTGTTTCTGTAGTTTCAATTGGGATCTCAGTATGGGCAATTGTGTAAATGTAATCCTCAGTAATGTCTTTCCTTGAGGTAACTGTAAGAACTTATTTCATCAGTTACTTTTTTTGTCATGGTTTAAAATTTAGAGGATGTATCCTTACTAATTTCTGTAATCTCATTTTCATTGATGAATGGAAGAGTTACAGAAATATAGTCACCTTCATTAATAATTACTAACGTATTTCCTTTGTCCACTTCTGTTATGCTAGCTTTGCTGTTCTCAATTTATTATTAATATTTCTAACTATTTTAGATTCAATATTCACACTATATTTACTTCCTTCCTGGCAATAAATTCTTTGATTTTAAAGCTCTTTTGCAAACCTCTCAATTACTAAATTAAGCACCTTTAGCAGCAACTTCAATATCAGCAATTATGCACTTAACATTGCTATGGCTTAGAGACACTGTCAGAGTATATTTTAAAACTTTGTTTAATATAGGAGTTTTGGTGACAGTGAATTAAACGCCAGTAAGATTAGTAATCACTGGATATAATTTATATGCAGTCCCGAGAAAGTTTATGTTGTTGGTTTTCCAGAGCTTCTATTTTTTATGATACTTATCTGTAATAGTTTGACACAAATAATTAATCTTTTCTTTTTCGAAACTGAGCAATTTTAAAAATACTAAAGGTGCCATACTTTTCTGTAATTTAAAATGTGACATAAGATTTGGTGTTGATATTAATTTTGACATATTTGGAAATGACATCTTTAGCTAAACACTATTTATTGAAATTTATTTTCATGTTTACTTCATGACCTTAGTCCTTGTGCCTCTTATCTTATAATTTACAAGTACCTGATAAGTAACTGAGTTAACAATTATTATAAAGATAATTGAAGACTGGCGATCTCAATGAAATGTTTTTTATGTTCAAAAAATTAGTAAGGCACTGCCCAGTAAGGTACTTGAAATCTGTAACAATTATAACACCTCCACTAGGAAAGATGATAAGAGCAGGACCCTAACTTGATATCATTGCTGCTTTGGAATGGGGGAACACAGTTCACAAAATATTTACATCTACATCTACAACACTACTGTGCAGTTCATACTTAAGTACCTAGCAGAGGATTCATTGAACCAGTTTCATGCCACTTTTCTACTGCTCCACTCCTTAAAAGCGCACAGTGAAAAACGAACACATAAAACTCTCTGTGTGAGTTCTGACTTCTCTTATTTTATTATGATGATCATTTCTCCCTATGTAGGTGGGCATCAACAACATGTTTTCAAAGGGAAATTTGGACATTGACAGCTCATGAAAAGATCTCACGACATTGAAAAAATGCCTTTGTTTTAATTATTGTCACCCCAACTTGCATATCATATCCGTTACACTTTCTCCCCTATTTCATGATAGTACACCATCAGATGGTCATGTGATCATTTGACAGAAACATGGTTACACATCATGTCACAAGCCACACCTCCTTAGCTTTGATGTTATTCTCATCAGTGATTCCATCATCCTTACCAGGGATGTCATCAAGCCATGTCCTTCTTTACCTGTGATGTCATAATAGTTATCAGGGATGTGATCATTCTTATCAGTGACATCATAAATCTATACCTCCTTTCCCCTCTCCCATCTCCTGCCAGTCACACTGTAGCATTAATATGAAAAGCCAATCCAATTCCAACTTAGTGGAAAAGCCAAAATGTGCTAGTGGGAAATTAAAGTCCCTCTCACATCTTTCTAAACAATCACAGAGTAATATTAAAAATAGAAGATGCAATAAAAATGGCAGAACTATATCAACTATATACTCCCCCCCCCCATTCCACAAAATTGATAACAGTCGCATTATTTCAATAAGATTAATGTAAAATACACCGCATAATGTATCACCTCTCCAATCTCTCCTCCAATAAGAACTTAGTAATTTCACCACCATTAAAATGAAATAGCCAGTCACAATGAAACACCATCTTGGCTGTGTTCAAAAATATCCAAATTATTTGTCCAAAAATTATGTTCACATTATTGCACACCTAACATATGTAGCCCATCACAAATTATGTGAAGTGATGCAAATAAGTTGCAAAATATGTTTTCACTCCTTACTTGATAATCATTTATGAACTGGCTTACCAGTTGCATCTGTGAATTTCATTGGAAGCTGTGTATCATTCACTATGAATTATTAGAACGAGTATACATAGTCTCAATAAATACTTAAAACCCAACATTTGTTTATACAATATAATTAACACATTAGTAATGTTTAGTTTTTGGACTTAAGTTTTACTTTAAGTATTCCACAAAACCACAAAAGTTTGGCATAAAATCAACTGGTGATCTGCGCCACTCTTATCCGTCTTTGCCAACAGATGGCTCTACTAATAAAACTTTCAAAGTCCATTTCTTGTACTACAGGGTAAGCCACAACAGAGGCATACATTAATTATTTACCACATCAATGATTCTTTTAAAATGTTACAGTATTGTAAAATGTTTGCAAAAATGAATCACAAAACAAGAATGTATCACAATGTTAATGTCAGGTGTCATACTTGAAAATTGTGTTTGTAATAACATAGCACACTTTCAAATTCTGTGCCTCAATGTTACGTTGATACTTAAAAAATTAACAGACAGTTGATGTTCGAAGTTAGTCTAAAAGACCGAAACTAACCTGATTTGATGCTTATTTCGTGAGATATTTGGCCTGGTCGTGATCTATGGACCACCCTGTATATAATCATTTAGGCATACTCCTGGTGTAACACTCCATTTCTTCAGCAGCAATTTAGGACAAGGGCCAAGATAATGTATCAATAGAAAAATATAATTGATTACAATTATTGCTGTTATGAATTTAGTGCAAATATTATGTTAAGAACATTTAATAACCACACACACAACAGTGTGAACAAGTTGAGAACCTAAACAAGAGAACATGAAAATCAAAGGAAAAACAGAGGTCAGAGAATGAACAGGAGTGAGTGATGACATTGCAGCATAAAATGAACTAACGTCCTTATCAGATATAATCACTCCACCCCTCCTCTCCACCACCAATTTCTAATGGTATTTTCTATTGAAATGGACATAGCATCCAGATCACATGACAGGTGCAGGGGTAGGTGATTCTTCCAGCTGTTGTAGATTAATCAGTCATTTTGTCTGATGACTAGTGTTGCTTGTCCTGTTTGCAAGTATCAGCGTAGGAGGTGCACAAGGTGGGTTTAAGGTGATCGTAAATCGTACTTGAGTTACAATTAACATTGATCTTAAATGTCTTCTTGTCTCGATCAAGAACTGTGTAGGGTCCATCATATGGTCACTGCAGAGGCTTGTGAACCATGTCATATCTAACAAAACTTGGTTATATTTGCAGCAGTCAGCGAAAATGAAAGAATGGCGAGTATGTTTCTCCTCAGTAGAATTAGACATAGTTGTAGAATGCGCAAACGTAATTTTTGAACAAAAGCTGATTCCTTGACGAGGTCGTAAGTCATGTTGCCAAAGAATTCTCTGGGCAACTGGTTGAACATACCAGCTTTGCTGCTATGGCTTTACGAACGTCCTTGACAGAAATGCAGAGACCCAGTAGGAGAATTGGCTGTGTTTCTGTCCAATGTTATGATTCATGGGATCACAAAAAAAGTGGCAGAGCAAACGCTCAGTTACACCATTTGCTGCTTGATTATAAGTTGCTATTCCAATGCACTTCATGCCTAACAAAGTAACGAATGATTCAAATCGCCTGCGTTGGTTGGTAGTGATATAGAGTGGCGCTCTGAATTGAGAAATCCTTGCACGAAAGAATGTGGTGGCGACTGTTTCAGAGGTGACTGGCCACAAGTAAAATGTAAGGCCAATGGGTGAAGCGTTTTATGGCAGTTAGACAGTAGATGTGTCCTTCAGACGGCGATAACGATCCAACAATGTCAATGTGCACGTGTTCGAACACTTGTTTCAGTGGAACAAAAGTGCCAAGAGGTGCATTGACGTGACAGTTGATCTTTTCAAGTTAACAAGCCACACAATGGTGCACAAAAGCCTTGCAGTCTCCGTCCATATTCGGTCACTCAAAAAGCAACTTACCAGGGTCATCCTACTCTATGGACTACAGAGTGGTACACATAATGCAGTGACGAGATTTCCCGATGACGAAACTTCTTTGTCACGAATGGGGGTGCATTTGATGTACAAACATCACAATGCAACATTACATTCAAATGAGGTATCTGGAAGCAACGAAGTTGTAAACCAGTAGGACATACAACTAAATATTGCAGCAGCCTGTCTTGTTGTTGCATCAAGGCGAGTGCTTCATAGTGACTTCATCTGTAATTGTACTTATGTGGGTGAGAGCATCTGTTGGTGTATTCATCTCCCCATTAACATGGACAATACATGTAATGAATTGTGCTATGCAGTCTAAGTGTCACAGCTGACACTGCAGTGCTTTGTTTAGTTCCCAACAAAAAGCTTAAATTAGCAGCTTGTGATCACTGAAATGCATAAACTATTGGCCATCAAGCATATGCTGGAATGTCTTAATGAGAATAAGCTGCATATAACTCACAGTCGAATATTGACCAACTCTTCTGTGATGGAGACAGTTTCTGACTGAAGAAAGCAAAGGGCTGCCAATGCTGATCTATTTAATGTTGAAGCACAGCACCTATTGCAGCTGCAGACGTATCAACCATCAAAGTGAGAGATGTTTGCAGAACAGGCAGTGCTAAAAGTGCAGCCCTATCTATGGCGGTCTTAACATTGTTAGAGGCAGTTTTTGCTGCGCTATTCCACTGTCATTTGTCACTTGGCTACAGCAAATCTCGTGAGAAGTCATTCAGTGGAGTAGGCAGCAGCACATGATTGCACACGAAATAGCGATAAAAGTTAGCAAAACCAAGAAATCTTCACAACTCACAAACTTTCAGAGGCTCTGGGAAGTCGTCTATGGGTTTCAGTCTCTACAGTGGTGGCCAGATTCCTTGGAAATTAATGGTATGCCTGAGGAACTCAACTTCTGATACGCCAAATAAGCACTTTGAAGGACTGATGAGTAAACTATGTGAATGAAGGTGGGTAAAGATTTACCATAAATGTTCCAGGTGTTCTGTCTCAGAGTTGGACAATACCATAACATCATCAATACAAACACAGCAAAAGTTAACATAATGTGCAACTTTGTTGATAAAAGCTGGAAGATTTGGCTGCATTGCATAATCAGTGTATTCAACTAGGCTGAATGGAGTACAGAGAGCGGTCTTTGGTATGTCTTTCAGAGCAACAGGTATTTAGTATAAAGCACTTGCCAAATCTATTGTATACTAAATAAGAAATCTTCAATGTGTGAAACAGGATACCGATCGGGAATTGTTAAAGTTGCCATTAATCACCAGATCGGCGCCATCCATTGGTCTTACTTAGAACTATGTGGAGAGGCAATGCCCAGCTCTTGTTTGACAGATGATATATCCCTTGGCCTAGCAAAAAAGAAAATTCTTTCTTCGCGACCTTCAGTTCCTAGGGAGGTGGTTGATGAGGTCTAGCCAGAATCGGTGGTCTTGAGTTCGTTAGAATATGATGGATTGTTGAGTCTTGTGCAGATGCTAGTCAGGGAAGCTGTTGAGTGATCACCAGTGATCAAACATATGGCAGTGTTGCCTCTATAGCGTAAACATCCATGGTTAGCTGAGGTAGTGGTTGTATTAAGAAGGAAGATCCAATGGGGTATTCTACGCCTGCTACAATTAATACCACAAAAACTCAATATTTAAATTCAGAGAGAGTATCAAATGACCATATGTCTCAATTGTGGAAACATTAGCAGCATGGAGACAACAGTCATCAGTATTTTAGAGAGGTAGTCGAGAAAATGGGTACACTGATACATCAGCACCTGTGTCCAGTAGAGACTGCAAATTTGTGCACTGTTTGCTGACTTCCAGGCACATTTTCCCATCTCGCATGAGGAACAGCATTTCCGAACTTCTGAGTCAAATCATGTGTGGTACCAGAATATCTTTGCAGCTGAAACCGGCTGATGAGTCATGATGCTTTGACGAGCAACTGGAACATAGCGTTTGTAGAGCAGCAACGTTTGTGGTAATCTTTGCAACTTGTGTTTTTATGGAGGACAGGTAACAGTCTGATTCTTGGCATATGACTGCGACACATGAGGAAGGATGTATCTTGGCAATATGGTTCACAATATGTGCAACAGCTTCAAGATCACCAGTGCAGCTGAATGACAAGTGTACTAACAAACAATCAGAAATTGAAAATATTTTCAATAATCATTTTTTTAATGTTGTGGAGAAAACAGGATCTAGATCTTCACTAGAAGAGGCAAGGCTACTAATAGAAGAGGCCATACCTGTGCAGTTTGAAACAACTGTATTTCCACCAACCTCTCCCTCTGAAATTAGTAAGATAATAAACTCACTGAAAAGTAAAACTTCTTACAGAATTGATGGCATTTCCAGCAAGGTACTTAAAGCTTGTTCTCCACAGATAAGTAGGATTCTCAGCCACATATGTAATAGCTCTTTGGAGCAGGGTGTTTTCCCCAATAGACTGAAATATGCCATTGCAAAACCATTGCATAAAAAGGGGGATACGTCGGATGTCAACAACTACTGCCCAATCCCTCTTCTGACAGCCCTATCAAAAATTTTTGAGAAAGTAATGTATTCAAGAGTAGCCTCCCATATTCGTAAAAATGAAGCACTAACAAAATGTCAGTTTGGTTTTCAGAAAGATTTTTCAACAGAAAATGCTATATACGCTTTCACTGATCAAATATTAAATGCTATGAATAACTGGACATCACCCATTGGTATTTTTTGTGATCTCTCAAAGGCCTTTGATTGTGTAAATCATAGAATTCTTTTATATAAGCTAAATCATTATGGTTTGAGGGGGGCAGTGCACAAATGGTTCAATTCATACTTAACTGGAAGAATGCAGAAAGTTGAAATAAGTGGTTCATGTAATGTTAAAACAACAGCTGATTCCTCAAACTGGGGGGGCTATCAAGTACGGGGTCCCACAGGGTTCAGTCTTAGATCCTTTACTGTTCTTGATATACATTAATGACTTACCATTGCACTTTGATGAAGATGCAAAGTTAGTTCTTTTTGCTGATGATACAAGTATAGTAATAACATCCAAAAACCAAGAACTAAGCGATGTAATTGTAAATGATGTTTTTCACAAAATTATTAAGTGGTTCTCAGCAAACTGACTGTCTTTAAATTTTGATAAAACACAGTATATACAGTTCCGTACAGTAAATGGCACAACTCCAGTAATAAATATAGACTTTGAACTGTAGCTAAGGTAGAATTTTCAAAATTTTTAGGTGTGTCCATTGATGAGAGGTTAAACTGGAAGCAACACATTGATGGTCTGCTAAAACGTCTGAGTTCAGATACGTATGCTACTAGGGTTGTTGCAAATTTTGGTGATAAGAATCTCAGTGAATTAGCTTACTATGCCTACTTTCATTCACTGCTTTCGTATGGCATCATATTGTGGGGTAATTCATCGTTGAGTAGAAAAGTATTCATTGCTCAAAAACGTGTAATCAGAATAATTGCTGAATCCAAGCCACGGTCATCCTGCAGACATCTATTCAAGGATCTAGGGATCCTCACAGTAACCTCACAGTATATATATATTTACTTATGAAATTTGATCTTAATAATCCAAGTCAGTTCAAAAGTAATAGCAGTGTGCATAGCTATAACACCAGGAGAAAGGATGATCTTCACTATGCAGTGTTAAATCTGACTTTGGCACAGAAAGGGGTAAATTATGCTGCCACAAAAGTCTTTGGTCACCAACCAAACAGTATCAAAAGCCTGACAGATAGCCAACCAACATTTAAAAATAAATTAAAAGAATTTCTAGATGACAACTCCTTCTACTCATTGGGTGACTTTTTAGATATAAATTAAGGGAGGGGTAAAAACCCAACTTAAACATTAGTGTCATGCAATATTTTGTGTAAAGTAATATCTTGTACAGACATCTTTTATTAACCTGACGCGTTCCACATCATTACGAAGTGTTGTATTCATGATCTATGGAACTAGTATTAATCTAATCTAATCTAATCTAGTATTTTCTGTGAGTAAGGCAATAGGTGCAACAACTAGATGTTTCATAGAATATCTTCATTTATAGCTTGGGTAAGGCATTGCAGCAGTTATGAAGGAGTTTGATCACCTAAGTCTCTTATGCAGAGTAACTTTTCTAATCGTTTGGCGACTGATTAGTACAATTTTAATGGCAGTGTATTGATAAGTCGATGGTGATCCCAAAATGTTCTGGACATTCGAGGCCATTTCATTGAGAACAAAGATGACAAAAATATATTTAGTTTTTTCAGTGGTTACCTGAGCTGACACAAACTGACTTTCGAGTTGCACAAACCATAGTAGTGGATTTAGTTGCCTGTATGATGGTACTGGTTTAACTGCTATGTGGTTGATGAGTGAGTTTGTAGGCACATCAACTGTCAGCATCTGATTATGCATGACTGTTAATTAAGATTCAGTAAGTGGAAGATGCGAGGTGTGGTTGTTCTGTATTCAGTAACACTGGCTGAAGTGTCAGTACTTACCAAAATGTTGCAGTTTTAGTATGAATACTTCGATAGCCACATTTAATATACACGCATGTAAGAGCACGAATAACTCAAAATCCAAAGCATGATAACATTAAAAGAAAAGAAAAAAATAGTAGGTCCAACAATAACAAGAGTCAGTGATAACATTTCAGCATGTAATGAAATCACACTTCATTACAAATGACTGAACCACGTCAAGGTTAAGTGTGAAGCAAACTGCTACAATGATACTATGATTCTCTAAAACGTTTACCAATCAGAACCAAGGCTTTCTAAAACCTTTACAGACTGTATTTCCTGCAATCAAAACCAACACATAATAAAAAAAAGCACCACTCTCACACAACAGAGGTAAATACAAGTGAGGAAGAAAGGGTTTTCGTGACTTAAACTTTTAGGAAGGACGATGGTGTTTTATTATGATTAATCACTTAAACTGGAGAGTGACAGCTTTGTTTATACACCTACAAACAAAACGGTCAAAGATAAGGGCAGAGACGAAATACCTCCAAAGTTGATGACAGAATCAATATCGGGAAAGTAAATAATTTTATAAAATTATTCATCATTGATCAAGAACAAAACATACACACACATGCAGGCTGCTTATCACAATATGCAAGCATAATTACATATCTCTATGGAAATTTGACCAAAATTAAATTGCATTGTTTCTTGAAATATGTAACATTTCATACACTTTCCATATACAACAGACCTTGAAATTAAATATTTCCACATCTTTGTGTCCATATTTAGGATGATCATGGTCAGATCTACTGTACTGATCTACTGTACTTCCCTGACATTAGCTTTCACAAAACATGTGTGCACACATAAGAAAAATTACGTACAGTATTTCCACATCTGCTATCTCATCATCACAATCTCTCTAACTTACACAACAAAGTAAATTTCATCTCTCTGTAGTGCTTACGTTAATAGACAACAACATGATAATGTATATAAGAGAATGAATGAGAGGCTGTAATGCTCATCTGAATGAGAAAACAACAATACAGTCTATCACACAGGGAAAACAGTTTTCCACTGTGTAACAGTAGAAAATGACAGTGTTTTGTGCTCAGGCGGTGATAGGCATTCTAATCAGGATGGAGAACTGCTTACTGTGATGCTTTCATTCTTTACTTGGCTATTTATCAATGTAAGTTATGATGTAAGTTAGATGTGCAACAGTGTTCTAGATTAATTTAATGTTGTAAACAGCTAGCTGTGTGTATTTTAATGAGTTATGCAAACAGGTTATATGTGTAATGTTAAGGCCCATTGTGATTGGAAAGTGTGCAAAATCTTACTTATTTCAAGGACTAACATAATTTAACTTAGTTCGACTTTTCATAGAGATATGTAATTACACCTACATCTACATTTATACTCTGCAAATCATACTTAAGTGCCTAGCAGAGGGTTCACCGACCCACCTTCACAATACTCTATTATTCCAATCTCGTATAGGGAGCAGAAAGAATGACTACCTATATCTTTCTGTATGAGCTCTGATTTCCCTTATTTTATCGTGTTGATCGTTTCTCCCTATGTAGGTCGGTGTCAACAAAACATTTTCGCATTTGGAGGAGAAAGTTGGTGAGAAGATTCCGTCACAACGAAAAACGCCTTTGTTTTAATGATGCCCAGCCCAAATCCTGTATCATTTCATTGATACTCTCTCTGATATTTCGCGATAATACAAAACGTGCTGCCCTTCTTTGAACTTTTTCGATGTACTTCATCAATCCTATCTGGTAAGGATCCCACATCGTGAAGCAGTATTCCAAAAGAGGACGGACGAGCTTAGTGTAGGCAGTCTCCTTAGTAGATCTATATTTGCGTAATACGATAAATGGCCTGTGTGTGTGTGTGTGTGTGTGTGTGTGTGTGTGTGTGTGTGTGTGCGTGTATTGTACTTGATAAATCATGAATAAGTTTATGAAATATTTACTACAATCTAATACATACAGTCGCGACACTCTCTGGTGTGAAAGTTATTACCTTTTGACAGCTGGAGCGACGCTAGTGCTCCAAACAGTGGGAAAGAAGCCACATGTGTCATAAGGGTAATGCATATTTGTAATAGTTTTCTTACTTAACTAATAAATAATTGTTATATTTTTCCATTCATTGCATTGGTAATTTATCAAGAGACATGAATTACTGTGAAATAAATGGAAAACCAGCCGAATTTCACTGATTCCATGACACAAGGTAAAATTATGTATGAAGAAATACTTTTAAATATGTATATAATTCAAACATACTCCACTGATAGCAAGATAATATAAACACATGTTTCACACATGACAAACATATATTTCTGTTCTTGACTGTTCTTATTACAATAGCCAATCTCATTGAGATGTTAAAAAAATGTTATGGGATATAATGATTCGCCCATTCTTATACTTTACTCATCTTTCTGACTCACCAATGATTTTATAAATGTAATTATGATTGCTGCAAAAGTGAATGTCTTGAAGATTTTTGCTATTTGTGGCTCAGATGTAGTGACAATAGTGAAATTGATTTCTTCTCTGTTGGGAAACATTTTTATTGCTTTTGAAGTTTTACCATGATGTCTATGGATTTTTACCTTCAGTTACAAGTGTGGTAGCTTATATGGTACGTTAAATATTATAGGTCTTCCATTCCATAGAGGTTTCTTACATCCCATATTTGGCTGTAAGTGTACCAAACAAAACTTTGAGTTGTTGGATAGATATACAACGTCTTTCTGAAGAAAGTAAGGTCTTCTGGTGTTTACTAGCAATTTTTTGTTATTAAAGCTAAACAACATTCTCCAGTGAATATCTGTACATTATAAAACAATAGCAATAAACTGTCCTCTAATGTAACATTTCATACATCCCAGGGCCCTCAGAAAACAAAACAATGACACATGTGGTGTAATTTTTAGTTAGTGTTCATTTTTGTGGTCTTACATACGCTCCCTATCATAAAACTATGTTACAAATCAATATCAATGATAGTATTTGCTCTCATCCGATATCGTACTCAGAGGTGTCAATTCTTGCTTGTTCAGTGCCTTGGAATCGCAGTGGATAGCAAAAACGAGATGGAGTGTCACGACTGTAATGCTAGACTGTTATATTTACTTATGAGGTATTGATTGTGTCAGCGACTTAGGAGATGTTTCGTCCCTATTAGCGCCTGTGGTCTTCATTCCAAAGACTAGTTTGAAGCAGCTCTCCATGTTATTCTATTATGTGCTAGCATCTTCGTCTCTAAATAACTACTTCAACACACAGCCTTTTGAACTGCGTACCTGTTTTCAGCTCTTGGTCTCATTCTTACTGCGCACACATCCCTCCATTACTAAAGTGGCGATCCCTTGATGTCTCTGAATGTGTCATATTAACTGATCCTTTCTTTTAGTCAAAATATTGGACAAATTATTTTTCCTCAGTTCTATTCAGTGGCTTCTCATTCAGCAGATCTTGCACCCATTTTTCTGTAGCACCATATTTGAAAAAGATGTTTTCTTCTTGTCTAAACTGTTTATCATCCCTGTTTCACATCCATACATGGTTACACTCCATACAGATACTTTCAGAAAATGTCTCCTGACACTTAAATCTTTATCTGAAGTTAACAATTTCCTCTTCATCAGAAATGATGTTCTTCCTATTAGCAGTCAACATTTTATATCTTCTCTACTTTTACCAAGTGACTAACAAAACTCATCTTCTACATTTAATGTATCGTTTCCTGATCTAATCTTCTCAGCATCACTTAATTTAATTCAACAACATTCAGTTACCCTAGTTTTGTTTTACTTAATGTTCATCTTACAGTCTCCTTTCAAGACACTGTTTATTTCTTCAGAATTTCAAATATTCCACATGACACTGTCAAAAGCTTTCCCCAAATACGCAAACGCTATAAACTTAGGTTTGTCTTTCTTTAACCTGAACTTTAAGACAAATCATAAGGTCAGTATTGTCTCACATGTTACTACATTTCTCCAGAATTCAAACTGATCTTCCCTATGGTTGGTTTCCACCAGTTTTTCCATTTTTCTGTAAATACGTCGGCAACCTTTGCGTAACACTACCTCTGAAACGCTCAAAAACCTTTGGTTCTTTCAACTTATGCAAATGCCATTTATTAATTTCCTACCTTTTTTTTCAATTTCTGAAGTTTTGATCCCGAGTTCATAAACAATAAAACGGTTTAAAATAAGGTTCAAAATCTCGCTTTCTATTATATGATCAATTTCGAATCCTCTGGTGTCACCAGGTCTCATCCATGTATACAAACTTCTTTTATTAGCCTTAAACCAAGTGTTAGCGATGATCAAATTACGCCCTGTGCAAAATGCTGCCAGGAGGCTTCCTCTTTCATTCCTTTCCCCGCGGTCCATATTCACCTACTATTTTTCCTATCTTGCTCCACCTACTACCGAAATCCATTTCTCCATCACAGTTAGATTTTCCCCTCCATTAACTGTCAAAATAATATCTTTTATCACAACATAAATTGCATCAATCTCTTCACTGCCTGCGCAGCTAGTTCCCATATAAACTTGTACCATTGGTGGTGTTGACTTTGTGTCTATCTTGGCTATGATAATGCATTCGGTATACTGTTCATAGTAACTTACCCACATTCCTGATTTCCTGTTCAGTATTACACCTGATCCTGCATTATACATACTTGATCTTGTGTTTACAACCATGTAGTCACCTGACGAGAAGTCCTGTTCATCCTTCCACCAAACTTCACTAATCCCCACTACATCTAACTTAAGTCTATTCATCAACCCTTTTTTAAATTTTGCAACCCAAGATTAATGGATTTAAGAATCCATACTCTTGATGTGTAGACTGCCAGCCTTGACAACATCCTCTTAACCAGTCCACATTCAGACTATTTTATCTCCACAATATTTTAGCCAAGAGGGTGCCATCATCATTTGAACATACAGTAGAGCTACATGACCTCAGAATGATAACAGCTGTTGTTTCCTCTTGCTTTCAGCTGTTTGTGGTGCCACCACAGCAAAGCTATATTGGTTGTTTTTACAAAGTCCTATCCAGACCTTTGCCCTTGCAACCGCCGAAAAGACGAATCTGATTAATAACATTATTATACATGAAGTAAACATTGTGAGAATCGATGTAAACATTGCACATTTTTGCACTGCTGATGCATTTTTCCAGGTATTTTAGAATGAAGTGACATTTGTTAAGCGTCATTGATGTGGTAACGAATTAATTTGGCTCTCTATTGTGCTAATACTACGGTGCACTAGTCGGATTTACAGCATTTTAACAATGCAGATATCTGTTGATGCAGACAGACAACAGTGACAATATAATCAGTTGATTTTATTTGACGTTTTTATGATTTTGCGTAATATTTGAAGCAAAGCTCAAGTTCAACAACTACATGTTGCTAATGTGTTAATTACAATGTATAAACAATCGTTTGTTTTCAGCTATTTTAAGTTTTATACTCGTTCTAATAATCCATAGTGAACAATACGTAGACACAACCAGTCCATAAACGGTTCCTTTAAGTTCCTTTAAGTCATATTTTTGGTGTCATTTTGTAGAATTTAGGAGAGGTTATGTATTTTAGATGGGAAAATGTTGAAAAGCAATTTTTCGAAAATAATTCGGTTATATTAGAGAACAGCCAAGACGGAGTTTCATTGTGATTGGCTGTTTCATTTTAACGATGGGTGAAATACTAGGCCGTGATAACAGGAGCGACGTAGTTCAATATCCAGTGTGCATGTGTTAACGTAATATTGGGTAAATATCATGGAAGTTATGCAATTTGGTGTTTTTAATACTATGCTGTGATAAACTGCAAGGAGGGGGGATTTTAAATTTCCCACTAGCACAATCAGAATACTTCTGCCATCTTGGATTTTGATTGACTGTTTCATATTAATAATACACTGTGACTGACTGGAGACAAGGAAATCGAGAATAGAAAGGGGGTGTGGCTTCATGATGTCACTAATAAGAATGATGATATCACTGGTGAGCAGTGCTTTTTTCTGCAAAAAAGATGCTGGTACTCACAAGGAAAACGTTATTCCAGCAACTTCCAAACTAACCACATTCTCTGATGTACGCTCATCATTTAAAGACTGCTTCTTGCTTCTGCTACCAATTTCAAAATGATGATGATGGAGCAGCCGTAAATCTACATATCTGTTAGATTTGGACTGAGAAAGAGAAGGCCCATACCATCCTCATTAGCAGAGTGCAGAAATTGTCCTTACAAGCATAGATGATCTAAATGCAGTAACAATAATATTAGTGTGAGAGGAACACCTTTCACATTTGCTAGAAGATATGGGAATTTTGCCCAAAGTGTATTGCAGAGGAATTAGTATACCTGGGAATGCATTTTCGTGAAGATGTTCGCGCAAATCACTGTCTCTCCTTCAGTTAAGTGACATTTGTAGGCTAGCTTTATAATGACGGTTTCACCAAATGTCTGATGCTTCCTAGGATTTTTTGGCCAATACTTAGAATCTAAAGTCTTGACACTTCAGATAAATCAGTATAATCTCCTTGAAGGGGACGCTTTCCAAGAGGTTCTGCACTAATTGCAGGTTTGTGTCTTCCATATTGGTGGAGTTCAATGCTTCTGAAGTTCATGGTCTGCTTACTTTTAAGGGAGATGCTCTAGTGTGGACCAGGATTTTCAACACTTTTTCAAAAATGTGGACTGTATTCATTTTTCTCCTGTGTGTTTGCCATGACATTATTTTTCTCGAAAGATTCTAAAGACAGTGGTTGGTTTAGTTTCTTTTATAGTCTTCTTTTGCCTCCTGAATGTGATGAACAAAGCACGGAACGTCTTGCCACACTGCAGAAACGTTGTAAAAGCTAGATCCACCTCAGCAAGTGCTTAATATTCTGCCAATTTGTGTATCTTATTTTCTAGGTGATTATTAACTGTTGTTTCTGGGATTCTTCAGAATGACCTTTTTACCATTTGTTGACACCACTTTGTTGACACCACTTTGTTCTTGACACATAGCCACTTATTTCTCTTTCAAAAGTCGTTTTTCTGCAACAATGTCCAGCATTAGGGCCAGTCATAGTCAGAATCTTTCTTGTTTTGATCATATGCAGATTCGACCTTTTCTACTTCTTTGGCCTTCCTTTTCTTACTGGTTGGCTCTGAGCACTATGCGACTTAACTTCTGTGGTCATCAGTCGCCTAGAACTAATAAACCTAACTAACCTAGGGACATCACATACATCCATGTCTAAGGCAGGATTCGAACCTGCGACCGTAGCGGTCGCTTGGCTGCAGACTGTAGCGCCCAGAACCCCACGGCCACTCCGGCCGGCCCTTCTTTTACTATGCAGCAAAAAGAAAGTACTTACTTTACTTATTTTGAAGAATTATTGGACTGGTGTAAGGTAGACTGACTCAAAATTGATGTGAGCAGCTCACAAACACCTGCTTGTAGCAGTGGAAACAATCATAGAACAAGAATCAGTGATATAGCAGGTGAGCTGAGTGCAGCTTCCTGTTTCCAATAACAACACATGAAACAAAAAGTGTGGTGCCAACTTAAGAGGAATAAAACTGGAAATTTCTTTTAGGGAAGGCAGTCCCATTTATCATGATATTTATAGCAAATTTTGCTGTATATAAGTCGAATATGTTTTAAAACATAAGAAAAAACGTGCCAGTATTGCATTCCATTGCGAACTGCCAGAGAAAAGCGCTGCTGATAAGAACTGTGACATCACTGATAAGGAAAGGCATGATTTGATGACATCACTGATAAGGATGATGGAATCATAACAATTACATCACTGATGAAGGGTGTGCCTTGTGATGTCATGGGTGTTCATATGACGATCATGTGATCACCTTAATAAGTTACAGCAGACATTTGAAGGGTAAAGTGTGCTGGAGTCCTCAAAGATATAGTAAGAGCAATTACTACTCATTTCAATAAAAACGTCTGGAGGGTTAAGTCAGTATATGACTACTGAGTAAGTTTTTACACTTCACAAACTTTTATTCCTTGTTCGCTATATATATTTACTACTTGCTATGTATTAAAATGTTACTTCAATTGGCATAGGTGTCTAATTAAGTGTGGCATAGAAATAATAACTTTATTCGTACTACATGTTACTAATAAGACAAGTGAACAATTTTTTAAATTATCAACAACGATTTATTGACATCCAATGAAGCAATTCCAATCGCTGTTATTTAGGTTTTATTTTTAGGCTACCAGTTTCGACGATACACTACATCATCTTCAGGCCTGGAGTTGGCCAAGGAGCATGTGTGCCCACAATAATCTTTACGAGACCAGTTAAAAGTGCTGCTGTATTCTGTAACACGAAGGTCACTCGATTGTAGCAGGTCTGAAAAAACCGGTAGCCTAAAAAGAAAACCTAAATAATGGCGATTGGTATAGTTTCATAGGCTATTGACCAGCTGTAGTCCCATACTCCAGACAGAAGAAGGAGTTACATTAATGTATTGACATAGTTGGAAGCATCTCCTCACAGTGCATGGCTGTTGACTCAGCTGCAAGTTGGTCTGACACCTCAAAGTAATTACACAGCAGTCTTTAATGAACCATGACTGGAGCCCAAACAACAGGTGTGGATGTACATGCATAACAACTAAAATACTGCATTCAGAATGACTGGCCAAAATCTCGACCTGCTCTAATAAAGCTAGAGCAGAAATGACATCTGATTGCTGCTCTTTGTCATTTTGAAGGATTTATCCGTTTCTCTATGAAAATAACTTGGTTTTATGTTAATTGTGAAGTCTGATTTTTAATGTGAAAAATCAACTGTCATGTCATGTTACACATATATTCAAGAGTGGAAGAATCGCAAACTCAAATTATATAAATATGTTCCTGCATAATTCCATCTTTCTATCCCCACTTTGATTGTTTAGTAAAACCTTACAATTACTTCCAAACAGTTTGCAAATAGTGACATGCTCTGCTGTTACCGCTGTTTAAACAGTTCAGCAGTTCCAAAACATTCTTTATACGTAACTTTTACTCAACTATTATTAAATAGTTCATGTGTTTCCATTCCTAAACAACTACATAACAAGATGTTTGCTCAGCCACAGCACCCAAGTAAACTATTGTATTGCTTTGAACTGGAATTGGATACCAAGTCTTTCACATGCATTTGCGTGAACTCACCTCTAACTTTTCACTAAGGAACATGTAAGACATATTGTGTGGTAAGCAGTATAAATGGGTCAATATTCTTTACTGTAAAATGTTTTCATTGGATATGTGTTATTGGCAGGTTATTCGCCAGGGTTACAAAAACACCCAAATCAAATCTCACCAAGCCACCACTTTTGATTTTCAGCAATAGGTTGATTATTTGTCTACATCTCAATGGAGTAATAAGGTGCATAATGTTTATTTAGCACAAACAAGACTATTGGCTAACAGCTTAAAATCTTCTTTATCGAACAAGAAGAATTGATTTTTACACTCTTTATAAGACTTAGCACATTTATTGTACCAATCGTTGTACATACAACAATCACATTGCAATATATAATATTAACAAGAGAACTGATGAAATGTATACTCAGTCCATAAGTATCATTATTTCTTCATTTCCATTTTTCATAAATACAGTTAATTACTTTATTTCTACATGAGACATTACCTTGCTTCTACCAATTAAACATGTTAGTAGACACATTAACAATCTTTCTGACAAGTCTTCATTGCCTATAGTTTTATGCAAGGAGCAACTCCAAAATAAAAGGATATCCAGTTATATTTTCTTTTTTTAAAAAAAGACATTAATACTTCATAGTATTAATTAATATAAGTGTTGATAAGTGAGAGACTTGATAAATATGTTTAAATTAGCATCTGAGCAATACTGGTTTATGTCATACAACATATATAAATGTACTTGGAATTAATACAAATTTTGATACTAGAATTTTCTAAGAGAATGCCAGGAATTTATTTTGGATTGGCTGTTATTGGTGTCAGGAGAATGAACCTTGACACTGCTTCGACCTGCTATTCTCCCACAGATTGTCAGGAAAATGGTTCCTTGAAAAATGAACAGGAGGAGGCCTTCTGGAGTCTCTCTCACATTTGGTTAACAATGCAGTACATTGTCTTGATGACAGTTCAGGTTTCAACTATGGCAGGTTGACAACAGCATTGGATCGATAACAGTAGCAAGCTGTTGACATCATGGAGATGGCAACAGGAATACAGATCTGTATACTTTTCAGTGGCTTGTGATGATGATCGTGGTGTACATGCACAACACACATTGTCTCATCCACAGTACACAACAACAGGGTCCTAGAAGCATTCACAGACCCATACAGTGACACTATTCTGGTGTGAAAAACTTAAGTACGAAAGTAATTTTTGCATTATATGTCACTGCCAAGTCGTAGATCGATCACACTCGGTCCATATACGGAAGTAACTACCACAGTAAAGTACAGAAGGTAAATCAGAGAAACACAAAATGAGATGAACAGGAATGACGCTTTCGTTCAAAGACAATAATTACACTGAAACCTCTGTGATTTATTATGTTCCCCTGGACATTGTAAAAGGCAAGGCATGGTTCTTAATAGGCTGTCTGATCAACATGGATGGCAATGTGTGCTTTGCAGTATACTCCCATGTTGGTCACAAGGTTGGTAAGGAGTTCTTGTGTTAGCACATTCCATGCCTCCACCAGTGCAGCTGACAACAGCTGGATGGTCGTTGGTACATGTGGACGTGCAGCAGTACATTTCCCCATCCCACCCAACACATGCTCAATGCAGCTTAAGGTGAGGTAATGGTCAGCCTATTCCAGTCACCAAATAGGCTCTCTTCCGAGAGCTTCTGCACCTGTACTGTTTGATGCAGTTACACATTGCCACCTACAAAAATGAAATCAGAGGTGAAGGCACTCATGAAAAGACAAATGATAGAGAGGAGTTGAGTGTCACTATGATGTTGGCTGGTGAGTGTATGTGTTCAAATATTTGGACACAGTACAACCACACAACCCTTTTCCCCCCCACACCAGAAAGCCTGAATCACCGAAAAATCGTGTTCAGGGACATTCTTGGAAGCACTAAGTGTTCCCACCTCTTGCGTATGAGGCCATACGTAATGCACCCAGGAACATTGTCAAACATGGCCATTTGTATAGTCCAGGTGAAATGGCGTGGTGAGGGATAATGTTTTATGGACATACTGCCTCCAAATCTTTGAACGCAGTACACTAAACAGTCAAAATCGTCTTGAAACTGTACTCCTTCCTGACATTTATCTTTACAGAAGTGTATTCAGTCCTGACTACAATTTTATGGATGACAATGCACAACGGCATCGAATAGTGAAGGTGCAGGAGGTTTTGGAATGAGAAGAGATTTGGAAAATGGACTGGCCTGATCATCCCCCTGCTTTAATTCACATCTAGCACATATGGGATGTGTTAGGGACATACACTGCAGTACATCCACTGATACCAAAGTCCATACCGCAGTTGTCAATTGTGCTGGTGGAGGAATGGAACGTCCTATGACAAGAACTCCTTACCAAGATTGTGGCCAGCCTAGGAGCACATTGCAGAGCATTAATTGATATCTGTGTTGATCATACATCCAACTAAGAGATGCATTCCAGTTTTTGTAACGTCCAGAGATTTTCTTGCAACGCTAAATATACAAGTATCAATTACAATCAATTAATGGTCGCTAAACAATTTTGTAAAATTGCTTTTCTCAGGAAAATACATTTAATCCTGAACTAAACCCAACCTAATTGCACCTCTCAACTGGAAAAAGAGTTTTCGCCATAACGAGAATTTGTGTTTCATTCTTCAACATAAAACCTGTTCTTCAATCATGATCTTTTTTCTGAGGGGTCAGTATCACACTAGCTCACGATTCTCAATTGGGGAAAAAAGGAAAAAAATTTCAACACAGAACAATGTCACCAATGAAATAAGCCACATGCAAACTGTTAACTACTGGCATCTGCAAATGCTGTTTCTGTCTTTCTTTTTGTATATGAAATATGACCAGAGCATGATACTGCCCCCTCCTACCATAGAATATTGGCTCAGAGAGACTGATATATATATAGTGTACCCTCAGGTCTAGGTAGCTAAGAGGTGGTAATTTAATTTGATTACTAGTCTGTGAATGTGATATAATTTACATATTCATCTGTAGCATAGCCTCGAAGTTTTCTGCTACAAAAGTACAAACCAATACAGATACAACAGAACAGGCTATAAATATGTCCCTTACTTGGCATACACTCCAATTCCATTTTTCTTTTCTGTGCACATTTCCCAGATAGGATCTTTACTGCTGCTATTTCGATTATGTATAAGCTTCACACTCTCTTCAGAACACCTTAATAAAGCAAAACAACTAATACATTATTCATATTTATCTTCCCACACTGTGCAGTTAATGTGCATTTCACTAAGCATCTTCGAAATATTTCGTCCATAGCTATCAATTAAAACTAGCACTTTTCTGTCTTTATAAGTTTTGTCACAGCACTTCATGTTGCCATGGGGAAACGTGCTGTCCTTGTTATTCAGTTTTGTGCAATTCCTTTGCACTTGTGGAACTTGCATGGGAATATTCACAGTATGTAAAGAATCATTTGGTTTCCGCTATGTTTGAATTATCGTATGGGTACATTTATCACGTGAAATGACTTCAAAGCTGTTTTTGGTAGACACAGCCGTTGTAAACAGTTGCTGGTATTGTCTCAAGAGTGAAATTGGCACAATGCAACAGTTCTTATTTTCATTACCAGTGCCGTCACTAGACATTTGCACTGTGAGAGATTTTACGACTGTCTCCTAATTAAGAATAAACCTTTTTGCTGCTGTAAGTTCCTGTTGAAGCGCATCGGCAGTACTTTCTTCTACTCCAAGAGAAAACTTCTTAAGAGCAGTTTCTTGAAGGTCACATGTTTCCATGCCACAGTCACAGGTTTTATTTATCGTGCCTATGATCGCCAAACATGAAATGTGAGCCCACACGTGTGTCACTGCACACAATCTAATATCTGTGTCAACACTTTTGTTGCAACATACACATGAGACATTAAATAAAATACCGGTTTCTACAGAACGATTTACAACAACATCTATACACGACATCTGTTCTTTCGTGCTTTCCGAAAACTGCATTTTTGAATACCTATACCTCTCCTCCCCAGCTATTAAAGCCATTAAAATGAAACGTCGTACACACATTTAAGATATGACGCAAAAATCTGTGTGAACAGTTACTTCCTGAAGGTGTTTTAAACTGAATTACGTACCATATATGAGTAAATGTGAGAAATTATTTTTCAAGAACTTGGTTCCAAAGAAAACAAATTCTATCAAAAAATATCAGCTTTGAATAGATTTTGATTTTTCTGTGTGTGGTAAAGGGAGATATATTCGTGATAGATGTTATTTTGCTAATTACTTTTGATGTTTATGAAATTAATCTTTTATGAATGCTTGCCTGTTAGGAATCGGACGTAATACAACGGTTTTAGACTGTATTTCTTATTTAAATAGTACCACTGAATAAATTTGTGGCACAACTCGACTAGAAGAGGGGACCGTTCGGTAGGACATGTTCTGAGGCATCAAGAGATCACCAATTTAGTACTGGAGGGCAGCGTGGAGGGTAAAAATCATAGAGGGAGACCAACAGATGAATAGACTATGCAGGTTCAGAGGGATGTAGGTTGCAAAAGTTACTTGGAGATGAAGAAGGTTGTACAGGATATAGTAGCAAGGAGGGCTGCATCAAACCAGTCTCTGGACCTCTGGACTGAAGACCACAACAGCAACAGCAACAACAACAACAATAACTGAATAAATATTGTGGCAGCTTCCAAATGATAAAAAGTATGCAATTTCGTGACATAGGTAAGAAATTTTGTGATAATCGTAATCTAATTTCGTGATAAATCGTAATTACAGTAATTTCACAACGAATTTATTGGATTACTTCTTTTTTTACAAACTAACAATACAAATGGTCATGCATGTGTAAATAGTATTCATTATTGTTATAACATCCTGCTAGGCATTGTTTCCTATGACGTCTAAATCCTCAAACAGTTCTCGCATATATAAACGTCCTCTTCTGCGCCGGAATGCTGGCAGAGCATTGGATCCATTTAGCTAAATTCTTTTGCGAATGTCATCTGAGTAAAATTTACGGTATGTCCCACAAGGCCAATCATCTTCTGTCTTGTCTTTTTTCCGTGTGGTTTTTGTGATCTCTGATTTCGATGTAGAGGCTTTTAGCTGCACTTCTTTCTTCAGACACTTTGCTCCTGCATCTTTTTATATTCTCTTCTGATTCACAGTAGGCCTATTGAATTTTATGGCTACTGTTGGCAGTGTCCACTGATCGTTTTCCATGTCTTGTGCCATAGGCCTATTTTGTGTGGATTTAACAGGCTTATTTGTTAGCTGTGAAGGAGCAACAGCCTCTCCAGAAACAGCATTTCTGTTGAAGGGATAAATTCCAGCTTTTCTGAAGGCGTTTTGGATATTCTTCGCTCAAAAACTCTGAATAAATTCAGGATTTAAAATTGTAAGACAGTTGCTTCCGTCCAGCTTATCAGCTGGCTTTCATGTACTGGTCCATTCTTTTGGCTCAGTCAGTCTTCAATGATATATACACACCCACCTCAAGTGGCTGCAGCAGATGCGATGTGTGGGCAGGAAATGTCAACAAGAAAATTTGATTGGCATTAGCCACTGCTATGACATCAGGGTTATGATGTGTGAGAATCCATCACGACAATGAGAGAACAATCAGGAAGGATGGCACCCACAAAAAAGTTGAACCATTTTAAAAACAAGTCACTATTAATTCACCCTCTCGAAGAGAGTTTTACTAATGAATTTGGAAGACTGTCATGGTTTAGCACATCGCTCCACCGAACTCCTTTGAATGTAATCATAGGTGGAATCCATGTTCCATTGGCACAGATGTAGCCTAAAAGTGTATGCGACTCTCCACGGTCTGCATAAGTTCTCTTGTAAACGTATTGCTTTTCTACTGGCGTAATGACTTTATTTGCTTTCACGACATAGGACAAACCAGTTTCGTTACAATTCCATAATCGATCAGGTAGGTTCTGAATTTTTAAATCTTCTGCCAATTTCTTTAATTGAGAAAGGAAATCAGGAATCATCTCTTCATTCGCCATAGAAGCCCGTAAGTGGCAATGTTCTCAGGATTTTGCAAAGTAAGGTTGTACCTCGTCTTGTAGCTCAACCACCACTACTTGCTGGCACTTCTTTTTCCGGAGTTTAACAAATTTCCATGACCAGCTCGTTTCGCCAATTCGTATGCCACCTTTTTTTACCATCGTAGCTGTCAACCCGGAAACCAGTTCTTGCATTTTATAATGTAGTTGTATAGTTCTGTCTCAAGATCTGGCGTTAGAGCAAATGGTCTTCCTAATTTAGGAGGATATCGACTGTCTTTCACAATTCTGTTGAGATAGTCTTTTAATGTGCTCCACGAAAATCCATTTGCTTTGAAACTTGGTATATAGACACATTATTAATTTTCATTAATTCAGCAGTGGCTAGAAGTTGCTGAACAGTATACCTGCGGTATTTTGAATGCTCCCTTGGCATGTTGTATGTAAACTGCAATAAATGTAGGCAGGTGAAGCTGTAGAAAGGCCACAACAAATTTTCAAGGACTTGAAAAAGGTAGGGAAATTTGTAAAGAGAAAGAAAGTTCTGTTGTTAGGTAGTTCCCATGGTAGAGGTGTTGGCCAACTACTGCAGGAAAATCTAGGTCCAGAGTACCAGGTCATAAACTTTTACAAACCTAGTGCAGATCTGGGTCAGGTAACAGAGGATGTAGGTAATTTATGCAAGGATTTCACAAAGGAGGATGCCGTGGTTATAGTGGATGGTTTGGAAAATAGCATTGACAGAGACTCTGAATATTCCATAAAGAGTGACCTGAAGAAGATAGCATCAGCAAAAAAACATGCGACTGTGGGATTTGTGTCTGTGTTGAGACGCCATGATCGGCCTCCTTTGAACTCTTCCGTCGGGAGGATGAACTTGGAGTTGGAGTGGCTGCTTAGGACGGATATAGGGTCCCATATTGGTTTGATTCCTGTGGATGCTATCGATAGGTGGGACTACATTAGGCTTGGCCTTCACCCCAATAGGAAAGGGAAGGGAAAACTGTCTGGGTTGATTGCAGAAAACTTAAGGGGGGGCCCTGTCACAAGTGGTAAAATACCAGTGGTCACAGGTGTCAGAGGGGTGTCTTATTTAAGATAGGGAGGGGGGAAAGAAAACGAGTTTTAAGAGAGATTGGCAGACACACTCAGTTTGAGAAAACAGATGAACAGGAGTCAGATTTTAGCATACAGCCACCATTTAAACAATGTTTAACAGAAAGTAATCAGAAACTGCCAGTTCATCTTCGCCAAAGCAGTTATAATCCCATAGTATGCAATATCAGTTATCTTTATTACACCAGAACGTCCTGGGGCTCAGAAATATAGTTGATGAACTAATCATTTGTATTGATGAAATGAATTCATCTCACCAAATTGACATAATCTGCCTCTCTGAACATCAAGTGACCACTGGTATAGATATGTTAGACATTTCTGGATTTAAGCTAGCTTCCTACTTCTGCAGAGTAGATATGGATGGAGGAGGAGTTGCCACATTTATTAAAAACTGGCCTAAATCCAAGAACATTGACATTAATAAATCCTGTTTAGAGTAGCATCTAGAAGCATGTGCAACAGAAGTAGAGTTCCATAACAGATCCTATATAATAGTAACTATTTACCGAGCACCTGCAGGAAAGTATAATCTATTCATAAATCATCTAGAAGCTCTTTTGGGTTATTTAACAGGAAGAAACAAAGAAATTTTGATTGCTGGTGACTTTAATACAGATTTTCTAATGCAATCTTCCAGTAAACATTTACTGCAGTTAGTAATGTTGTCTTTCAATCTAACTCACACCATAAACTTTCCAACTAGGATCACAAATTCCTCAAGGACAGCAATTGATAAAACTTTTATAGACAAATCAAAGGAACAATATCATATCATAAAACCTGTTATAAATGGACTGTCAGATCATGACATGCAGCTCCTTGTTTTAGATGTAAATTCTAAGCAGATTATCAAGACTGCTAAATCTGAGTACAGGAGAGTGGTCAATCGACCAAAAATTGAGAGGTTTAGAAAACTGCTCAAAGATATGAATTGGAAGGATGTTTATAGTGCTCATGACATGAACGAAAAATATAACACATTCATGAACAATGTCAGTACCATGTTTGAAAACTGTTTTCCTCTAAAAGTTACTCAAATTAAACAACTGTCTATAATAAAACCATGGATTACACAAGGATTAAAGATTTCCTGTAAGACAAAAAGGAAAATGTATCTCTGTCAACCAAGAATAGTTCCAATGCTGATGATTTAGCTAAATACAAGGAATACTGTAAAATATTAAAAAAAGTAATTCAGACATCTAAACAAATGCACTACGAGAAGAAGTACCAATTTCAGGGAACAAAACAAAAACAATATGGGATATAGTGAAGGAGGAGACTGGTAGTACCAGAAAGGAGGAGGAGCAAATGGCATTAAGGGTAGATGACACATTAGTAACCGATGGGCATAGTATGGCAAATCTATTTAACAAGTACTTTATATCCTTTACTGATAGAATGGGATTGTCAGTATCAGTAAGTAATGCCCTTGAATATCTGAAACTAGCCTTTAAAAATAGCTTCAGGTACATGAATATGTCACTCACTTCACCAAAAGAAATAACGTCCATAATAAAATCTTTAAAAACAAAGCATTCTAGTGGTTACGATGAAATATCAACCAAGTTAATTAAGGCATGTTCTTGTGAGTTTAGTTCAAATCTAAGTTACTTGCGTAACCAGTCAATTATAACTGGGATATTTCCTGACTGGCTAAAATATGCAGATGTTAAGCCTCTATTCAAGAAAGGGGATAAAGAGATACCATTAAACTACAGACCGATTTCACTTTTGCCAGCATTCTCAAAAATTTTAGAGAAAGTAATGTACAGGCAACTTCTCAACCATCTGACCACAAATAAAATATTATCAAGAACACAGTTTGGATTTCTGAAGGGTTCTGATACCGAGAAGGCTATTTACACCTACAGTGAAAATGTACTTAATTCATTAAATAACAAATTACAAGCAGCAAGTATTTTCTGTGATTTGTCAAAGGCATTTGATTATGTGAACCACAACATCCTTTTAAATATATTAGAATTCTGTGGTGTCATGGGCAATGCTGCAAAATGGTTCGAGTCATACCTCGCTAACAGGAAACAAAGGGTGTCAGTGCAAGGGACTAGTAAATTAAGTCATCAGTCATCTTCAGAATGGGAAGAAATTACATGTGGTGTCCCACAAGGATCCATCTTAGGGCCATTGCTTTTTCTTGTGTACATTAATGATCTCTCATCAGTTACACTGCCAGAAGCAGAGTTCGTTTTGTTTGCAGATGACACAAGTATTGCAATAAATAGTATGTCGAGTGTAGTTCTAGAAAGATCTGCTAATGATATTTTCATGGATATTAATAAATGGTTTAAAGCCAACTCACTGACATTAAACTTCGAAAAGACTCACTATATGCAATTCAGAACCTGTAAGAGGTTTCCACCCAGCCTATGCATAAAGTATGAAGAAGAGCAGATAGAAGAGGTTGACAGTCTTAAATTCCTGGGATTACAACTTGATAATAAATTCAGTTGGGAGGAGGACACCACAGAACTGCAGAAGCGCCTTAACAAATCTGTATTTGCAATTCGAGTGTTAGCAGCCATAGGCGACATAAAAATGAAAAAGCTTCCATACTTTGCCTACTTTCATTGCATAATGTCATATGGTATAATATTTTGGGGTAACTCTACAAATCAACCAAAAGTTTTCAGAGTCCAAAAGCGTGTAAGACATATTATTTGTGGAGTAAATTCACGGACGTCCTGTAGAAACCTCTTCAAAGAACTGGGTATACTAACTACTGCCTCTCAGTATATTTACTCCTTAATGAAATTTGTCCTAAATAATATTTCTCTTTTTCCGACAAACAGCTCAGTTCATACATATGATACCAGGAACCAAAATGATCTGCACAAGGACTTAAAAGCACTTACTTTAGTTCAAAAAGGGGTCCACTACTCAGGAACACTTATCTTCAATAATTTGCCAGCACACATGAAAAATTTAGTTACAAATAAAGACCAGTTTAAAAGGAATCTGAAAGACTTACTAGTGGCCAACTCCTACTCCATTGACGAATTTTTTAATAGAAACAAATGATGTATTGTATATACTCATTCCATTAGTATCGTTATTTCAGCTTAAAAAATGATGTATTGTATATACTCATACTATTAGTATTGTTATTTCAGCTTAAAAAAAATTGACATGTTCCAAATCCACGAGGATCTCCTCAGCATGGATCTATGGAACGAAAAACTAATCTATTCTAATCTAAAGGTAATTTCGTAATATCTCAAAACATAAATTTCGAATTACAGACGTGTAGAACACATTATTAGAAATAACTTTTCTTTAGAACACTAAGCTGATATCGCGCTTACAATTCATACAATTGCGCAAAATAAGAGAGCATGTAAAGACACCAATCTGACGAGTGGAATTTGCTAAGAAAGTTTTTTTTTTCTTATTGATTTTCGATTTAATACGCTGCTCTACAGCCGAGACATCAGTTAAACAAACAATGGTAAGATAACAAACAATATAAAAAAGGCGATAAATGGTGGCTTTGTTAATAACACTAACACGGTGGAAAGTTGCGGAATTTAATATATAAAAACACGGCGTTGACGA
This sequence comes from Schistocerca piceifrons, assembly GCF_021461385.2. Taxonomy (NCBI): domain Eukaryota; kingdom Metazoa; phylum Arthropoda; class Insecta; order Orthoptera; family Acrididae; genus Schistocerca; species Schistocerca piceifrons. The sequence continues at coordinate 819,210,659 of NC_060140.1, read as the reverse complement.
TGCGGATGAAGACACACAGTAAGTAGACAGGCACAATTAAAAAAATATGGCGACAGTCTGGTGTTTGTTCGCTCGAGATAAAAAAACACAATGAGAGATAGTACAGTGGCAGTTCGCAACACTGACAGGGGATGCACCAGACTGAACATTCACTTAAAACAGCACTATAGGTGCACAGCAGAAGATGGGCGCAGGGGGAGGACCCGGACTGATGCGGGGAAAAAAGGTGGGGAGGAGGGAAAAGAAAAAAGGGGGAGCCGATGCAGGAAGAGGACATAGAAAAAGGGAGGGCAGAGTGGACTCGAGAAGAGTGGGGAAGGCAGTGGAGAGGAAAGCAAAAGGACTCAGGGGAGAGAAGGGAGTCAAAGAGAGGATAGGTGGGGAAGAACAGGATGGAAGGGGGAGAGGGAGCCCAGGAAAAGGACAGAGGGAGGGAGGGGCAGGTGAGGATCAGAGTTAATAGGAGAGGCAGATGGAGGAAGAGAGGGCATCATCTGGGAGGGGGAGTTGGTGGAAGTCACCTCAGTAAAAGAGATGAAGAGTGTAAAGGTAGAGGGTAGAGGGGGCACAACGGTGAAGGCGTGACAGTGGGTGGGGGTTAGAGAGGAGAGGAGCAACCACGGGATGAAGGGGACCAAGGCAGTGGGAGGTGTAGAGGATGCAGATATGTTCTAGGAAAAAGAGCAGATGGGGAAAAGGAATCAGGTCATAGAGGATCTGCATGGGGGATGGGAGGTGTATACAGAAGACAAGGCAGAGTACATGGCGCTTGAGGATCTGGAAGGACTTATAGAATTTAGGTGGTGGATATCCAGGTGGGCAGGTGGGAATGGCATAACAGTGGATGGGACAGATTAAGGATTTATAGGTGTGGAGGATGGTAGAGGGGTTCAATCCCCATGTCCAGCCAGAGAGGAGTTTAAGGAGTCAGAGGCGGTTGTGGGCTTTGGATTGGATAGAGTGGAGATGAGGGATGCAGGTGAGGTGATGGTCAATGGTGAGGCCAAGGTAGGTGAGGGTTGGGGGAGAGGCATACGGCACAGGTGCAGATGGTAAGGTAAAAATCAAGAAGCCAGAGGAGCAAGTAGTACAACCTATGAAGATTGCCTGGATCTTGGAAGGATTGATTTTCAGGAGCCACTGGTTACACCATGCGGCAAAAAGATCAAGGTGATTCTGGAGAAGGTGTTTTGACCGTTGAAGGGTAGGAATGAAGGCAAGGAAGGCGGTGTCATCGGCATACTGCAGGAGGCGTACGGGAGGGGCTGGGTTGGGGCATGTCTGCCGTGTACAGGAGGTAGAGGAGAGGGGAGAGGAGAGAGCCCTGGTGCACACCTGTGGAGGGGTAACATAGGAGGGGCGTGGGAGATGAAAGAGGCAGTAAGTTGGACATAGTTGATAGGAAGGCCGTAGGTCTGGAGTTTAAACAGGAGACCAGGATGTCATACACGGTCGTAGGCCTTTTCAAGGTCGAGGGAGACAAAAATGGCGGAGCGATGGGAGTTAAGCTGGAGGGAGAGGAGATGAGGCGTAGGAGTTGGTCATCGGCAGAGAAGGAAAGTTGAAAGCCACATTGGGTGCTGGGGAGGAGGTGGTGTAGGTGGAGGTGGTGATGGATGTGTAGGGTAAGGGTGGATTCCAATAGCTTGCCAAACAGTGAGGTGAGACATATAGGGCGATAGGAAGAGGCATCAGAGGGAGGCTTGTTGGGTTTGGAGAACATCAAGGTATGGGAGGTTTTCCACAGATCAGGGTAGAAGCCGGTGGCAAGGATTACATTGTAGGGGGTGGCAAGGACTGCAAGGAAGGAAGGAGAGCAGTGTTTGAGATGGCAGTAGGTAATGCAGTCATGGCCGGGAGCAGTGTTGCATTTAGTGAGGAGTGTGAGGCTGATGTCCTGTGTAGTGATGGGAGTTTTAAGTTCAGATGGTGGTGTGTGGCCCAAGTACTGGAAGCTAGGAGCAAGGGTAGGAACAGCGGTATCTGTATGTTCGATGACATCGGGGAAGAGGGAATAAGCAAATTGGTGATCAACTGGAATGAAAAAGACATTGGATAAGTGGGAGGCAAAGTGGTTGGCCTCACTGAGGTAGTCAGGAAAGGGAAGGTCTTCAAGAAGGTGAGGGTATTGCTGGGTAGGGTGGTTTTCTAAGAAATTAACTGTTCCCCTTCAGCATTCTCACGCTTAACTTACGCCATGTGCAAGTATATATATAATTAATCGAATTAATTAGATTATTGTCATGTTTGATTTTATGAATTTTGCAGCTAATGAAATGTCTTTCACTTTTAATTCACAAATCTCGTAAATTGTAAGTCAGTGGTGGAGTGAACTTACATCGACTCGTGTATTCTCTATGCTGTTGAGATTTACGCAACTTGGTTATATGCTTTTTATTTCACCATGACTACTTCTCATTTTTGACTGTGAATACAATACTTTATCGGACTTCCTCTCCAGATGCAGGCAGCTACAGTGACATGACATCAGCATAATGCGCAGAAGAAAAGAAAAATTTCGTGGTTTTGCACTAAAAAGAACTCTCATACTTCATACTTTCATAAAAATTATTATTCAGGTAACACAATGTCTACTACACACGTCTCACAAGAATACGTCTTCTCCTTACGATAACTAAAGACAGAGTCCACCTAAAAAAATTGAATGGAGTTTCCATCATTTGTCATTTGCCTTCCAGCGTAGCAAAATACATCTTTGCCGACACTTACAGTGGCTGCGCTAGTGTTTATTGTCAATGGTAATAATTTTTATCATACTGTGTCGGGGTTTTTCCTTATGTATTTATACGCCGGCCGGAGTGGCTGAGTGGTTCTAGGCGCTACGGTCTGGATCTGTGCGACCGGTTCGAATCCTGCCTCGGGCATGGATGTGTGTGACGTCCTTAGGTTAGTTAGGTTTAATTAGTTCTAAGTTCTAGGGGACTGATGACCTCAGAAGTTAAGTCCCACAGTGCTCAGAGCCATTTGAACCATTTTATGCATCTATACAACTGCCCCCCACTGTGTGGTGACATGAAATGGAGGCGCACAGTGTTTTGAATACACTCGTACAGCTGAAATTTAAATTTTGCCGAAAGGGGTACAATGACCTTTATTTGTCAGCGTATTTTTCTTTGTACATTGAGTTGGAGATGTCAACTTGTCTTGCTTACACATTATTTTCCAGGAAATACATAACTTACATACAGAATGATAATTCATTAAGTATTTACATGAGAGTACTGCAAGAGCGGCTCCTTGTCGTTTTGGCAACCTTGTAAGTCTCTGTTCCAATGCTCACAAAATGTATTTGTTATTGAATATTTTATTTTTTTTAATCATTAACCCTGCAAAGAAAGTTGCTGTGACATCTTCTATGGTATCTTACCTTTCGTTAGCTAAAACGTTCTGTATGTTTCGTTGTAACGATTTCTTTTAATTCTAGTTACTATGAATATATCTTGATATTGACGCAACTTCGCATGTTGATATAATATTATATTCTTTCGTTCCCTGATAGTAAATATAGTTGTTATGTGTTATTATTTATTTTGAAATGGAGTTTGGTAATTGAGTAGCTTCGCATTCCTATTTGATTGCGCTGCGAGTTAGCCTGTTGCGCTTGCCCAAGGTCAATGTCTCTTCCCTAGTACTGAGGTAAGCATGCATTGTTGAGCCCACACAGCTGAGTCGTATGCAGCCCCAGTTTGCATTTCACTTCACATGAAGCTGTGTTTTTACACTTCCTTCTTGTCAAATGTTTGTCTTAGCTTACAAAGCACACATAATAAAATTTTTTACTTATAAAACTATGACATTACTTATAAATATATTTTCTTATAAGAAAACTGTTGTGATATTGGGTCATTACTAGTGAAAAGCCTTTAAGTTTTTGTAAGGGTGAAAACCTTTGTCTCTCCCTGATCTTTCATATACCAACCTATAAGTTCCAGGATACGGTATTTTAGCAATACTATGTGGCCCTGAGTATATTAACTTCCATTTTTTATCCAGCTTACTGATGTTTGTCGATTTGGGATGTGTCCTTAAGAGGACTCGTTGCCCTTCGAAAAAATGTGTAACTCGTTTTAAGTTTTTGTTGTATATTCTCTTTCTGTATTCTGCCCTATCCTCCAGTGTAATTACTGCTTGTTTGATTTTATCCTATAAAGTTAACTCTTTAGTAGATAATTCTGGTATGGGTGATTCCCATTTGTCAGTTTGCTTTGTGTTAAACATTAGTTCATTAGGAGTTAAACCTGTGGAAGAGTGGGGGAGATTGTTTGCTATTTGCATAAATGGACTCATATATTCAATCCATCATGAATGTTTATTATGAGCGTATGTCCTTATAAATGTACTGAATTCTTTAAACACCCTCTTCACGGGACTTGCTTCTGGGTGGAAAAAACTTACCAAGATGTGTTTAATGCCCTGTGTATTCATGAATTGCTTCCATTTTCTTTCTACGAAATAGGCTGTATTGTCTGTTAATATTACTTTGATGCTACTAGCTGTTGTGGTTTTGATAGCATAAAGATTGATATATTTTGTGAAAATATCATAAAGAGCTATTATGTATTTGACATCTCCTTTTGGTCTGGGATATGGCCTTGCGATATCCAGAGAAATCATTTCCAGTGGAGCTTTGGTTAGTATGGGGTGTAGTTCTGAAAACTTTGACATATTGGATGGTTTTGTTCTTTGACAAATGGCACACTTTCTTAGTATTTGTGGAACACATCGTCGTAAATTAGGAAAGTAATAAAGTTTGGAAATCTTGTCTGTACCTTTTGTTACTCCATAGTGGTGTATGTTTGATAAATTCGTCGATACATTCCTCTGGAAGGCATACGCACCAATGGTTAGCAGTTTCGTGCTTGCAGTAAAACAAAACCACTTTGTGTTGCTGATACAATTTACTTACCTTACAGTTTGTATTCTGGTTAACATTTTGTATTACCTTTTTCCACCTATTGTCTTGATGTTGTATCGTTAAAATCTGTTTACAAAATTTTTTATAGTCTGATTTTTGGTGTGTTACTTTGCATCAATAATGTTCGGATTTCTGAATCGTGTTGAGACAGTTCACTGAACTCGTCTAGTCCCTGCAGTAATCTAGATAGTGCATCTGTGATAATATTAAGACTGCCTTTTATGTATATTATTTCAAAATTGAATTCTTGCAGGTACAAACACCTTCTCGCTAGTCTTTGGTGTAACAGTTCACATGTTAAGAGAAAAGATAATGATTGGTGATCACAATAGACTTTAGTGTTTTTACCCCAAAGAAAATACTCGAATTTCTTAAACGCCCAAATTACTGCTAAACTTTCCACTTCTGATACGGAATATGATCTTTCTGCCTCTGATAAAGTTCTGCTGGAAAAGCTGATGACTTTGGGTACTGTTTTTCCTTCTTATTCTTGTATCTGGAACAAACATGTCCCCAGCCCCTGAGACAAGGCGTCCGTGCTTAAACAAAAGTCCTTAGACGTGTCAGGATGACTCAAAATGTTTCCTTATATTAATGCATTTTTAATTTTGGTAAAGTCCTCCTGGCATCTCTCATCCCATACCCAAGGTTTATTCCTTCTCAATAGTTAAGTAGGGCATCGCTATTCATAAGTTGTTGTGGCATAAATTTTCGGAAAAAGGAGTTTAGTCCTAGATATACTTTCAATTGTTTTTTGTTCCTTGGGGTGGGCAATTATGTATGGCATCTAGTTTTTTTGGGTCTGGTAACATACCCTGTTCTGATACGATATGTCCTAAAAATTTTACTTGTTCTTTGCCAAAGTTAGATTTTTTAAGATTTGCTGCTACTTTGCACTCTGTAAATCTCTGAAATACTTTTTACATTATACTGATGTGTTCTGTCCAAGTTGATGTAGCTGTTAACATATCGTCAACATACATGGTAACTTTACTAAGCAATTCTGGTCCTAAGACCCTGTCCAAAGCTAATATAAATACGTCTGCACTAATGTTTAAGCCAAAGGGTAGAACATGAAATTCATAACTCCTGCCATTGCAGGCAAATGCTGTGTATTTTCTACTCTCCTAATGTAGCTTCGTTTGCCAGCAGGATTTTTTTAGATCAAGGGTGCTGAAATATTTGGTGTTATGAAATTTTAGTAACTGTTCATCTAAATTATCTGGTTTTGTTCTTACTGGTAGTAGGATTTTGTTTATGCCTCTAGTGCCTAAAACTAGTCGTACTGATCCATCAGGTTTGCTAACTGTTAGTATTGGACTGCAATATGGTGAAAATGATGGTTGTATGATTCCCTATTTGCACATCCTATTGATTTCCTGCTTCACTCTTTGTCCATGATATGGAGTAAGACATAACAGAAAATGTTTCGTGAGGATAGACATTAAGTTTATGTTAATAATCTTTGACTACTCCCGGATTCTTATTAGAAACATTTGCATATTTAAAAAATAAGTCAGAAAGCTCTTGTCGTTGTGTAGTATCTAGAATATTTGACTTGTTCAATTTTTGTTCTACTAATTCCTGGTTAACTTCAGTGTCAGTATCATGTTTGTTATCATATTTGTTCAAAAAATACACTGTGGGATATGAATACTATACAATGTCGTTGGGTTCTGGGTTTACTTTGTCATACCTCTCCAGTATGGTAATCAGGCCGATAGAGAATCTTTGGTCTTTCACAAACAAATGGCACTTACCATTCATTACCTTTGTCCATTTGAGTTTTGTAGGTTATAAATGTGTCCATACCTATCAAGCAGTTGACTATGATTTTGTCTACTATTAAAAAATTACACATCACAGAAAATCGTTCAGTGTGCACGGTGATACGAGCTTGGTGTTTTACTAATGTCGTTTTGCCACCAGTAGTGGTTTGTACTCTGCAGTTTTGTGTTGGCAGAACAGGAAATTTATTCCGTCTTTTTAATTCAGTGAAAAATGCATCAGACATTAAATTAGCCGTGGACCCTGCATCAAGTATTAACTGTGTGTCTATACCAAAAATTTTCACCCTGATCACTGCTTCCACTTGTTCTTCTATTGTATTTTCTGCCGATTCTAGTCCATGTTGGTATAGATTGTCTTTTATGTCTCCTTGCTCATTGCATCGTAAGAAACATGTTTGAAAATCTGATTTGCCCCCATTGCTTATAAGGTCTGTAGTATGGGGCTCAACTAAGACTGATTCAGGTTTTCCTGCAGCGTAGTCTGATCTGCTTCTGTGCACCAAACAATTTCTGTTAATTGTACTGTGTGATTGTTTCTCCAGTTTGAATCATTGCTAGCTCACGACATACTTTCTCGAGTGTTCACATGACTGTTGTGAAATGTTGCTGTATTGTGATTTTGTTGGGCAAAGGTTTGCTGTGGTACAGCATGCGGCACGTTATTATTGTTGCCGCGTGCATGCCATTGGTGCAGCTGAATATTTTTATTTACAAGCGGTCCATAGTTTTGAGAGATGGGATTGAAATTAGCTTGTGGATGGCAATCGTTCCTGTTATACCGAAAGTTTTGTTTAAATCTCGTGTTCCTGCCATTTCCATTACCATGGTTAATGTATCCTTACGGTTGCGTGTACCAGTCTTGCTGTGTGTTCGTGTCTGGCTTTTTCTATTGACCATTCGAATTATGTTGTCGTGGTGTTTGGCTGTCTGACGCCCTTTTTCTAATTTCTCCTCATATATTAGGTCGATTGAATCTAAAATGGATAGAAAATATTCTGTGTCGTGCTCAGTCATAGTAATTAATTTTTCACGTATGTGTGCTGTCAAACGACTTTTTAAAATTTTTGAAACATCAACATGAGAAATAGGATTCGTCCAATAACGTGTTTTATTGAGATACTTCTCAAAATACCTTCGCAGGCTACCATATTTGCTATTGAAAGGGGCAGGGTTAAAAACCTCTAACCTCAGTCTCTCCTATACAGCTTCTGACCAGTATTTGTCAAGAAATGCCCATTCAGATTGTAAATATATGGCACAACGCTCAGCTACCTCGGTCGCCCACAAAAGTACATCGCCTTGCGTGTACCCAACAACAAATCTGATCTTTTGTGTTTCCGTCCAATTTCTAGGGAACACATGTCGGAAAGCACTAATAAAAACAACAGGATTCATCTTCTTACGTTCACTCGTAAACATTGGAAATTGACAGTGTCTTAATAGACCTTACTCAGCAAATATAGTGGACAAGCTATTTGCATTTTGTGCTGTGTTTACATAGCTATCATAATTATTTGCATTTCTCGTAGGTACTGGTGTTATGCCCTGTAAACTTACACTCTGCGGTCTGTCATTACTACTGGCATTGTTTGCAGGGTTTGCAATGATCTGTGTGCATACATTACTTTTGTTTGCTGGCTCTTTTCTTATGTCTACAGCTTGTGTCTCTGTAACACTTTCCCCTAAGTAGTTGCTTATCCTGCTCTCTTTAGCTTGCAAATTGGTGTTCACTTTATTGATAACGTCGTTTTCCCTTTGCTGAATAATTTCATCTACCTTCACTACCCTTTCCGCCTCGGTACTGGTTTTGTCTAAAGTACCTGTTTTATCTTGCGAAATGTTATCAGACAAATTTTCATTAATTTTGTCTCTTTCCTTTTTGGCACAGACTGTTAAGGTGAGTTCATTAATTGCTATTGGTATATTTTCGTAATCCTTATGCAGTTTGTTCACTACAGTAGAGATGTTCTTTACTGTAGAAGTTAATTGTGTTTGTGTAGCTTCCAGATTTGTGTGTGTGTTTTTAATCGCATTTATATGCTACTCTACTGTATCATTTTGCTCGTTAAGAGTGTTTAATTTCTGTTTCATTTCCGTAATGTCGTTTGCATGGGGGCTTAATTAAATATAATTGAAAATATTTTTAGTTTTAGTAGCTGTAAGTCTGATTACGCTGTGTCTCGTAATCGGTTGGCCCTGACTAGTATTATTACGCAATCTGACTGCAACAAACAATGTAAGAAGATTTTCGTAAACACAATTAATTAATTAAGACCCCAGCAACTATAAAAATCTACGAAGCCAACAAGCACAAGAGTAACTGTTCTGTATGTGGGAGTGTGACTCAACGTCCACATCTGGCACGGTTCTTTTCCAACAAGACAAGAATTTTCTTTTTAAATACCAACTATGCTGACGTGACAAAAGAAAATTTAGAAAAACTATAATTACGCAAGAAAATCACAATTACACTCTAATCCAAGAACACAAGCCAGATGCTTTGTTGACTGAACCTGTAGTGACACATTATTTCAGATACACAAAAAATAAAGGAACATTGTAAGCTTTACCTTCATATATTGATGAAATGCACTCATTACAATAACATCTGCTATCTCTCCCATCAAATAACTGCATAAAACATGGAACAACACTCTTACTACCACATCTCACTCCGACTTCACGACAAGCAGTGCCCACTAGCACCTCTGGGTACGACTGACCTCCACAAGCTCTCTACTAGCACTGACTGCCACGAACTCTCAACAACCACTGACTTCTACAATCTCATAACAAGCACTGTGGAGGCGGCTTAATAGTACTCTTTGGCGCACTCTCTGGCGCAGTGGCACAGTGTAGCCACCTTTCATATGCCCCTCCTCCACAGGCCAGAATTTGATGGTATTTTTGCCAGCATTGGTGGTGAAAATACCACCAAATTCGTCCACAAAAATACAGACAAAAATAAAAGATAATATTAATACCTAAACATCACATAATTAGTTAAAAATTTTGGCTTTGCACTGACCTTTCACTAACCTAATGTATGAAATACAGTAAGCAATACAACTTCTTTTCATACATGTGACTTTACATAATAGTTTACAATATACAAAAAATCAGTTTATGCAAATGTTCACATAAAATGCCTTCAATGATTAGTTTATACAAAAAAAGAACACCAACAGGTAACATCTTTTCAGTAGAAGCAGTCCATCAGTTGCACCCAGTAAAGTTTAGCAGGTACACCCAGCAACAAGTCACATTAATTCAGTAGAGGCAATCCATCAGAGGTACCCAGCAATGTTGAGTAGGTGCAGACAGCAACAAGTGACTTCATTTCAGTAAAAACAGTTCATCAGTTGCACCCAGCAATGTTGAGAGCAGGTGCAGACACCAACAAGTGACTTCATTTCAGTAGAAGCAGTTCCATCTGTGGCACCCAGTAAAGTTCAAGAGGTACACACAGCAACAAGTCACATTAGTTCAGTAGAAGCAGTCCATCAGAGGCACCCAGCAATGTTGAGTAGGTGCAGACAGCAACAAGTGACTTCATTTCAGTAAAAACAGTTCATCAGTTGCACCCAGCAATGTTGAGCGCAGGTGCAGACACCAACAAGTGATACCATTTCAGTAGAAGCAGTCCATTAGTGGCATCAGCAATGTTGATCAGGTGCACACAGCAACTAGTGACTTCATTTCAGTAAAAACAGTTCATCAGTTGCACCCAGCAATGTTGAGTGCAGGTGCAGACAGCAAAAAGTAACATCATTTCAGTAGGAGTAGTCCATCAGTTGCACCCAGCAATGTTGAGCAGGTGCAGACAGCAACAAGTGACATAATTTCAGCAGAAGCAGTTCATCAGTTGCACCCAGCAATGTTGAGCGCAGGTGCAGACACCAACAAGTGATACCATTTCAGTAGAAGCAGTCCATTAGTGGCATCAGCAATGTTGATCAGGTGCACACAGCAACTAGTGACTTCATTTCAGTAAAAACAGTTCATCAGTTGCACCCAGCAATGTTGAGTGCAGGTGCAGACAGCAAAAAGTAACATCATTTCAGTAGGAGTAGTCCATCAGTTGCACCCAGCAATGTTGAGCAGGTGCAGACAGCAACAAGTGACTTCATCTCAGTAGGAGCAGTCCATCAGTTGCACCCAGCAATGTTGAGTTGGTGCAGACAGCAACCAGTGACTTTATTTCAGTAAAAACAGTTCATCAGTTGCACCCAGCAATGTTGAGTAGGTGCAGACAGCAACAAGTGACACCATTTCAGTAAAAACAGTCCATTAGTGGCATCAGCAATGTTGATCAGGTGCACACAGCAACAGGGGACATCTTTTCAGTAGAAGCAGTTCATCAGTTGCACCCAGCAATGTTGAGTAGGTGCAGACACCAACAAGTGACACCATTCAGTAGAAGCAGTCCATCAGAGGCACCCAGTAAAGTTGCAGAGGTACACACAGCAACAGGGGACATCCTTTCAGTAGAAGCAGTCCATCAGTGGCACCCAGCAATATTGAGTAGGTGCAGACAGCAAAAAGTCACATCTCTCAGCAGAAGCAGTTCCAAAAAAATCACTAGCACTGATCACACTGTTTATCAGCAGAAATTAAACACGACCAAATGTCACACACCATGTTGAAAAAGTGCAGGTAACAGTTCAGAATATTTGTCTTCACTAATCAGACAGTCCAGGCATGAACAATAGTTTGAATGCACATACAAATGCTTTTACAGTAACATACAAATTATAACAAACACACAAATGATATCAGATAATTGTCCTATTAACTATTACAATACACAAATACCAGTAAACCTATAATATTTATGGGTGTCAGTGCAAGCCACTACAAACAAATAAAATAATATTTAGGAGATAGGTGGTTAGGATTAGTAAAGGAAAACACACAAAACACACTCACTCATCTTTCATCCACATTAAGTACTACTGTGTAACTGAATAGTGTTAACTGTGTAAATGCAATTCTGTCAAAATCTGATGTTCATCATGTGTATCAAGTAGTAGTGGCAGCAATGTATAACAGTCAATAATAGTTAGGTCAACGTCATAGTCATCATGTCAAGACGAATGTTTGCCAAGCCAGATCAAAATGCACTGTTGTTGAACAACTGTCAGTGAGCCACGATATGCAATTACTTCCTCTCTTCAAAAAAAAGTATATACTGCTTAGTGATATAACAAAGTGTGTGTATAGACTATCTTCCTTCTATTTTAGTGTTTTAGTCTGCTCTCTTCATCCTCTTGTTCCATAAGACCAACAAAAAAAATATGCTCCTCACTTACTTTACCTCTTATCCACCAAAATTCCAATAATTATCAGCATCACATAATCTCAATAATACCTCAATAATACGTCGATAAATGTAAACCTCAGCACCAATATCACCTTACCTCTTGTCCACAAACAACTTCATATACTCTCAATACCTATAATAATACATCGATAAATATAAACCTCAGCACCAATATCATTTCACTTCCATAACAACTCTTTCCTCTCGTCAGTCTCCTCGAACAAGTACAGATAAAATCCTAATGCAACTTCAATTCAGCATCCCATACAATCCGAAGACACATTGCCAACACACAACCTCTGTGTAATCCATCTGACCCAAATTTTCTACTCATTATAAATTATAAGATACATTTTGGTTCCTTGTCCATCATTAAATAAAAGAAATACGTACCTGACCTCTAACAGACTTAGTTCGAATAACTCTCAGTAATTACGTACGATTACGGAGTGTGAATGATCATAATATTTCACAGTGTGTACACCACTTCAAGAATTATGGCAAACAGAAGCAAACATGTGGAGTATTTTTTGTGTCAAGTGTCACTTCCTATTTCAATTGCTCACGAAAATGCAGTGTAATAACTGTTAATGGTCTAAACCTAGTTTTGGTCTGTCATGTCGTTAGCCTCCTTCCTATTAGCATAAATTTATACAGCTTCCATAAAACCTCCAGCTCATGTGACTTCTATGACTTTCTTGTACTAATGTCGTTCGTCGAATTATAGCAGTTAATTTTCTTATCTTAAAAATATATGGCACTGAGCGTAAGCAAAACCTGCAATAGCGAGTAAATATACCAGTAGAGAACAAAATGTCAACAAGTGGATGCAGCACAATTCCTACAACGAGGCTCTGCCAACCGAACAATCTATAATTAATACCACAGTGTAACCTAAACTCTATGTTTATACACAGTATATCAGCATTTCTATACACGAAATTAAAGAGCAGTTATGGCAACAAAACAGAAATGTGTAAATATGTAATCCATACGCATAGCAGTAAACATATATCTTACGTAATAAACAGGTCATTAGCATCATATCAGCATAAGCAAATAAATATTCATATGTCATCTTAATAAGCAAACATGAAGGCACAAGCAGATAAATCACAAAGTATAACTTACATAACTAAACTCATCAGCACAATAAATCAGGTTACAATTATAATTCAAATAAATAAGCACAGCAGGCACATAATAAAAAAATATGACATCAGTGAAAAAGCATAGCACCCAAGCGATGCATAATCTATACAAGTCACAACCCAGTTCATTAATCAATAATTGTCAAAATCAGTAAATGTACACAAGCACGTCGCTTCACAAGTAAATCCATAGAACATAAAATTAGCACAAAGTATGAATCACGTAATCGCGAGCAGCAAATTACGTCTAAAGTACATACCTATGTGGAAATATGTTACCTGAAAAATAAACTCAATTAATAGTTACCCTTTTTTAGTTAATTAGTTTCTTCTTGGAAATTACATTCTTCCTGAAAATTTCTCGATAGCAGGTCGTCTTAACGTCGGAGACACACAGAGTTTACCTGAAGTTCTTAAATATTTTATAGAACCGTATCCTGCAAAATACTGAATGTTAATAACAGAATTCATCAAGTCACTATAGCTTTATACTGAATTTAGTCGGAGAAATTAAACTGAGTATTTGTTTACGGCTGTCAGTGCATTCGCACTGAGCGCTCGATCAGCTGTAGCCGCGTGACGTAGGAAGCAATTGTTCGCGGTCAGCGACTGCCTTGTGCGGCGCGCAGACTTCACTGTTGCTTTGAGTATGTGCCGCCGCCAAAACACAGCGCGGTACCCTTGTACTCTCTGCGTGTTTACATGTAGCTGTTGGTTCCTCAAAAGTATGTCATTCCACAAAAAATTTTACGTTAGATATGTGATGTATTCCCTTAGAGCGTCGAGATTTAAGAGTTTCTGCTTCGATAGTGTTATCATGAATAATTTTGCGAACCCTATATGGACCGTTATAAAGCAGAAAAAATTTGCGACACAAGCCTTTTCCTTTATGAGACAAACGGTGGGACTTAATTAATACCTTTTGACCAACTGAAAAAGTTTTTAAACGACCAGGACGTTTCGCTGATTTCTCTCTTCTCGCAGCCGCAGATGCAATATTTTGTAGAGCCAAGTTAACAACTTCAGAATGCCGCAGTTTCCGTGAAGGCGGAAAAGGAACGATTTCAGAAATGCGATTTGTCGGTGCTTTATTTTTTAATATCAATAGAGGCGGTAAAGAAGTTGAATCATTAGGGAGTTCATTCAGAATATTTTGAAAAATATGAAGATACTGATCCCAAGTTCTGTGATTCTGATGACAATAAAGTCGACACAATTTATTGATTTCCTTCATCCATCTCTCTGAAGCGTTAGATTGAGGGTGAAAAAGTGAAATGAAGATTGGTTTAATTTTACGACGGTGTAGAGTACGAAGCCAAATTTTAGAGCGAAACTGTGATCCATTATCTGATATAACCTTGTCAACATGACCAACTTCTTTAAGAAAATGTTTGATGAAAGCGTTAGATACTGAACGAGCTGTTGCTTTGCGTAAAGGTGTAAAACACACATATTTTGATGTCAGTTCCACTGCTACGAAAATGTACGCAAAACCATTAGTAGAACGAACCACTGGACCGAACAAATCGACTGCAGCCATCTCCTTTGATTTCGCTGGAATGATGGGAAACAACGGTGCTCTGTGAGAAATCGTTGGAGGCTTAGCCATTTGACATAATTTGCATTTGGCAAGAACAGATCGAATACGTTTTTCCATATTACTGAAGTAGCAATTTTCTCGTAATTTATGAAAGCATTTTCGGGGACCAAAGTGTGCATAACTGAAATGCGTGTACCAAATCAATTTATTGACCCACTCATCAGGAATACACACTAACCAAACGGAGTTGTCGACCGATTTTCGTTTAAAAAGAATGTCATTGCGAACTAAATAATGCTGTCTAATCGCCACGCTTTCCTTTCTCCTCCACTTCTCCTTAATGTCCTTCCAGATTGGATCCTTATTTTGCTCCTTAGCGATATCCTGGAGCGAAGACGAAATAAAGTTCTCAAACGCAACACCTTGAATATACATCAAACAATAATTGTTTCCCTTGCAGTCCTCTTCAGCACTTTGTTTCAAACCCATAGGTGCACGTGATAAAGCATCGGCAACAATATTAGAAGAACCCTGTATGTAAACAATACTAAAGTCAAATTCCTGTAGGTACAACGCCCATCGTGACAATCTGCCATGAGTTAATTTTGTTGACATAAGAAATTCCAGAGCTCGATGATCAGTGTAAACCTTAGTATGTCTGCCAAACAAAAATGTGCGAAATTTTGTAAAAGCCCAAACAACAGCCAAAGCTTCAAGTTCCGTAATCGAATAATTCTTCTCTGATTTAGAGAGAACACGACTTCCAAATGCAATAGTTTTCTGGACTACAACGCCGTTTTCTTCTATCTCTTGAAATAAATGTGCACCTAGGCCCTTGTATGATGAGTCCGTTGCCAAACAAAATTCTTTAGATAAATCCGGATGTGAAAGAAGTGGAGCAGCAACTAAAGCATCACGAAGCTGTTCAAATTCTGACTGAGCTTCCTCATCCCAACACCAATTAGATTTCTTTCCAGATAGTTCACATAAACGAGGTGTGGCCAAATCGTCCAATTTAACAAAGCGTCTAAGAAAATTACAGACACCAAGGAAACTACGAACATCACGTTTTGTGGTAGGAACAGCATAATTACGAATAGCGTCTAGTTTCTCTGGATCAGGAAGAATACCTTCTGTAGAAATAATGTGACCGAGAAATTTCACCTGAGAACGACCAAATTCAGATTTTTCCAAGTTTACTGTAATGCCAACTTTTGCAAAGATACGTAATAATGAGTCCAAAATTTTGTTGTGTTCACTCCAAGAACGTTTAGCAATAAGAATGTCGTCAACATAAGAAGTAATATTGTCACGAAGATAAACAGGTAAAATTTCATTTAAGCTACGAATGAATGCTGCTGAAGATACAGTAAGTCCAAACGGTAATTTCCGAAATTGGTAACAGTTACCAAAAGCTAAAAAGGCAGTATATTTTCTACAGTCAGGGTGGAGTTCTATTTGCCAAAAACTTGCGCGCATATCAATCGTGGATAAAACTTTAATTCCATGGAAATGTTGAAGAAGTTCATCTAAATTTTGTGGGCGGTCAGTTTCAGGAATAATGATGTTATTTATCTGTCTGGAATCCAGAACCAAACGAATTGACCCATCCTTTTTAAGAACAACGTGTAATGGGCTAGTATAAGGACTGACTGTAGGCTCAATAATGCCCTGATCTAACATGTACTGAAGTTCATTCTTAACCTTGTCTCTGTAGGCCAAAGGAATAGCGTACGTTTTCCCGCGAAATGGTGTGCGTTCTTTTACTTTAAATAAATATTGTAAGCCTTGTATAGTTCCTGTGTGATGACTAAACACTGTAGCATGTGAAGTTAAAATGTAGTGCAGCTCTTCTCTTACAACGTCATCTGGCACTTCAGCTTTCTTAACCTTTTCGTTAATTAATTCTTCGCTATTAATTATATCATCCATCACGTCTCTGTATCTGTTGTCATTATCATGAATAAACACATTGTCGTCATAATGCTCAACGAAAACATCAGAAGTAAGAAACCTTAAACATTTTGTATCTGACTCAGATCTTGTTAAACACTCGAAAAATTTTAGACATTTCGGCATTCCAGCAACAGTCAAATTTACACTTCCTTCTTTAAAGTTCAAAATTGCCTTATGTGCGTTAAGAAACTCCATACCTAATATAATTTGTGTACTGAGTAATGGAACAATAATAAAATTAGCAGAAAATTCGTATCCTTGACAAATGAAATTTAAATTGGTCTGTTGTTTGACCTCCACACTTTTTCCAGATATCGCACCTCGAATTGTAGTTTTAGAAATAGGTAACACAGGACAGGCAATAGTTCTTTCACATATACGAAAAACTGATTCACTAATGACATTCAATGGGCTCCCAGAATCTAAAACTGCAGTGAACTTATTCTTACCCACACATACTTCAATAACAGGATGTAAAAATGCGTCTACATTATTTTCCTTTTCATCTAACAAAATGTCTCTCATGTCTTCCAGGCGTACGTAGTGTAAAGTTGTAGTGTCATTACCTTCTGAACCGTCTATATTGCTGCCAGAAGCCGAAGCTGCAAGTCATTGTCGATTGTTTGCGTCACGTCTTTGAGTATTCGCGTCATTTCGCGGATCCATTTCTACGATTTGCACTTGTCTCTCTGAAGTTCTGTCACGTGGAGGATGCCAATTAGGTCCCTCCTGTCTGTTAGATGCAAATTCTGGGTTGTGTCTGTTATTAAAATTTCTATTTTCCTGTCTGTCTGCATAACTACTTCTTGTATAATTTCGACTGTCACTTCTGAAATTATTGTTGTATCTACTACCCTGGTTATTTCTGTAGTAAGAATTTCTATTACTGTATGAATAATTTCTGTCCTGATGATACCGATTACTGTTTCCGTATGATTGATCATTCCGGTACGAATAACCGCTATTGTCTGTGTAATTTCTGTTAGAACGTCTGTTATTGTCATAGGGCTGGTATCTATTGTCGTGTCTGTTACGTCTGTCATTCTCAAAATTACCCATATAACGCCCGTTCCGACCACTATCACTTTTCTCTGAAAATCTATTGTAATTACTGTTACTGAAAAAGTTACAAGAGGTCCCGTCGTCGTTGTCATACTCCAGTTCTTGCAACAAAGTCTTAAAAGTCTCAATGTCATCTTTACATCTTCCGGCCAAAGCAATTTGTCTTATGGATTGTGGCAGCTTAGTTAAACAAATGCGAATTAATTCAGTCGGGCTATAAGGGTTGGACAGGAACTGATTCTTTCGAATCATGTCTTCAAAGTACTCTGCCGGCGTGCGGAACTCAGACTGTTTGAAATTACGCTGCATAATAAGACTGTGATTAACTCTGTCCTGCGTGTTTTCGGACCAATATGCCGATAGAAATGCATGATAAAAATCATTCAGATTATTACAATCTCTAATGAGTGCGCGCATCCGCGTCGCCGGTTCGTTTTCTAAATATCCACACATAAATTCCAGTTTGTGACTTAGTGGCCAATTTGGTGGAAGTGCGTACATAAATTGATCTAACCATGCACATGGATGTATGTCATTCCTAGAGTTGCGGAAGATCTTAAATTTCCGGACAGTCAAAAAGTGTTTATAATCAAAGTTTTCGCCTCGTGGCGACAAAGACCTACCGCGTCTGTCCCAGTCCGAATGTCGATTATTGTAAAGTTCGCGCGCCTGGCGCTCTCTTGTTGCATCCCGTAAATGAAACAAATTATTTTCTTCAAACCCCTCTGCTACCTGTGATTCTAAATTTCTTCTGCTATCTTTTCCTACAATTTCGCCTTCGATCTGCTTGACTTGCTTCCGTAATGCCTCAAATTCCTTTTTCACGCGTTCATTAAATTTTCCCTGATTCTCAACATGCTTATTTATGTTCTGATACTCTTCGGTTTCTGCAAATGGTAATGGAGCTGTATCATCCGAATCTCTGTCCCCATGTAAACTAAGATTTGTCAGTTTATCTGAAATTTCCTCAACTCTTTCCGATAAGTCACCTAATTGTTCTTTCTGTTTATTTACGTCTTCCGTAAGTGTCGCGACTCGGGTTTCAGTATTGTCACATTTGGTAGCTAGCTGTTCATATTGTTGTGTTAGGTTATTTAATCTGTCATTTGGTACGGATCCTTCGATTCTCTCAAATATTTCTTCCTTATCCTTTGCACGTTGTAAATTTAACTCTGAAAAATTCTGTACTATTACGCGATCTCTTTCTTCCTGTTCTCTATCCTGTTCCCTTTGTCTGATTTCTACTGCAATTAATCTATTATTGTGAGAATTCAGAATCGGTTGTACTTCTTCCCTGATTTCTTTCTTTAATTCATCTTTCATATTTTTGAAACATGTCCCCATTCGTGAATCTATCCGTGTTTCCAAAGTTCCCATCTCTGTTTTAAATTCAGATCCTAACCGAGTTTCCATTGTTCCCATCTCTGTTTTAATCGTTCCCATCTCAGTTTTAATTGTTCCTATCTCTGTTTTAAATTCAGATCGAAACTGCTCCATTGTTCCCCTATCCGTTTTTAATTCAGCTCGTAAAATTCCCATCTCTGTTTTAATTGTTCCTATTTGTGTTTCCATATCTGTTTTTAATTCAGATCGTAACTGTGATCCCACATTTAATATAGCACTCATCAACTGCTCCATAGTAACTGTTTCAAAATTCTTTTCACCCCTCACATTTCCCACAAAACCAGCTTCCTTCTGCATGGCTGTAAAGCTATCTGTGTTCGATACTATTCCAAAATCTTCTATCGTTACTCTCGTATTCTGTGAATTTTCTGATTGAGAAAAATTTCGAAATGGTTCTGGACTATTTTCCCGACTTATTAAATTGTTTTCAACTCCATTATTCATCATACTGTTTTCCTCTGTTGGCGAGTTCGCCATGTTAACAATTTCGCCATTCTCACTATCCATCATTTTTGCCCTTTTCATAGACCGCGTAATCATTTACAAAACATAAAAAAATTCGTCACTGTTTGAAAATCCCAGACAATGACTCCTTATCTCCAACAATACTATTTACATGCAATGTCTCCCTCAAACACGATCAATCGAACAATTGAAATAATTGCACTAATTTGTCAAACGCGTATACAAGGCAATAAAAATTAAATTTTGAAAAATACCATTAGAAGAATGACAATTACCAAATCTACACATGCAAAATAGACTACAATTACTAACTACAAATTACTACAACAATACTACAGTCTACAATTTTCACAATCAGAAGAATCCAAGGGACGATCCGAAGCAGCGGTCGCCACGTGCATGGGGGCTTAATTAAATTATTATTTGATTGAAAATACTTTTAGTTTTAGTAGCTGTAAGTCTGATTACGCTGTGTCTCATAATCGGTTGGCCCTGACTAGTATTATTACGCAATCTGACTGCAACAAACAATGTAAGAAGATTTTCGTAAACACAATTAATTAATTAAGACCCCAGCAACTATAAAAATCTACGAAGCCAACAAGCACAAGAGTAACTGTTCTGTATGTGGGAGTGTGACTCAACGTCCACATCTGGCACGGTTCTTTTCCAACAAGACAAGAATTTTCTTTTTAAATACCAACTATGCTGACGTGACAAAAGAAAATTTAGAAAAACTATAATTACGCAAGAAAATCACAATTACACTCTAATCCAAGAACACAAGCCAGATGCTTTGTTGACTGAACCTGTAGTGACACATTATTTCAGATACACAAAAAATAAAGGAACATTGTAAGTTTTACCTTCATATATTGATGAAATGCACTCATTACAATAACATCTGCTATCTCTCCCATCAAATAACTGCATAAAACATGGAACAACACTCTTACTACCACATCTCACTCCGACTTCACGACAAGCAGTGCCCACTAGCACCTCTGGGTACGACTGACCTCCACAAGCTCTCTACTAGCACTGACTGCCACGAACTCTCAACAACCACTGACTTCTACAATCTCATAACAAGCACTGTGGAGGCGGCTTAATAGTACTCTTTGGCGCACTCTCTGGCGCAGTGGCACAGTGTAGCCACCTTTCACGTTGTTTCCTTTTGAAAGTACATCTTACTTTAGCCTTTTCTCCATGTTTTTAAATTTTACATTCATTTCTTCGTGAAAATTCTTAGTCAAATCACTGATCAGTTGTGTGACTGTATCCTGAAAATGTTTTAAAACTTGTTTCTGCTCTTGTTTTATGTTGTTTATGTCTTGTGTGACTATGGTAAGGTTTTGCGACAAACTGTCAAATTTTGTGTGTATATCTGCACACAAATTGGTGTTTGTATTTTTTTATTTCGCGGCAAGTGCGCTATTTTGGTTGCTATCTAAAGTACTTTGGTTGTTAACAACTGTACTTTATAAATTGACATTTGGATTTCGTATGATGGGTGACAGTAAAGTGTCGTCAAAAATCATGTTATCCTCGCTTTCTATGTTTTACTGTGCGAGCAGAATGTTGCTGGTGGAGACACGTGATGTAGTTTCATCTATTGTGATCAACATATCATCAAAGTTAGAACTCTGTGAAAGCTCACTAGCACTTGTTAGTTCGGTTATGTCTATCTTTCACCTACTTAATACTTCTGAGTGGGGAAGAAATGCAGTTGGTATTTTGGATGTTCTGTCTTGTAATTGTACGTCATCTTGGCTCATTATGTTTTCGCCATTGTCAACAATAATGGAAACTGATTTTTGTGCAATTTTGATTGAATATTAAAATTAAAATTTTGAAAAATAGAAAATTGAAATATATTATTTTTGGAAATTTGAACATATGATTTACGTGTAGTCAAGCCTTAATTGGCTACTTTTATGATGCACGAATATTGTGACACAAAAACTTCAAACTTTTCTCTCGCTAATCATTAGATAACATTTCTGAAAAATTCATTGCAATACATTTAGGAATGGAAATTAAGGAAAAAGATGTCTAATTACTATACAGGAGACGCTATCAAGCATAGCAGAGCAAGCGGTTGTGTAGTGGTCCTACTATTGCTATGATGAAACAAACAGCGTATTTCCAAAATTTTCTGTAAATTCCGGTTTCACTTTTGATTCCCTTTTGTATTGGTTGCTTTATCAACAAAAATTTTTGGTTCTTGTTATTTTGCTCCCAGTTGTGGTGTTGCACGTGAAAATTTAAAAATAATTAGTACATGAAAAAAATTTCATACAATGTCATAAATAACTTTGAACAATTTATACAATTGGTTTCATGGCTATCTCAATGTCCTGTCACGGTCGCCAGTTATGCAAATATATATAAAAATATAATTCATCGAATTAATTAGATTATCGTCATGTTTGATTTTTATAAATTTTGCAACTAACAAATTGTCTTTCACTTTTAATTCACAAATTTCGTAAATTGTAAGTCAGTGGTGGAGTGAACTTACATCAATTCGTGTATGCTCTATGCTGTTGAGATTTACGCAACTTGGTTATATGCTTCTTATTCCACCATGACTACTTCTCATTTTTGACTATGAATACAATACTTTATCGGACTTCCTCTTCAGATGCAGGCAGCTACAGTGACATGACATTAGCATAATGTGCGGAAGAAAACTTTCGTGGTTTTGCACTCCCTCTATACTCTAACATTTTATCCAATCGTTCTTTATAAAGTTGCATTTATTTAACATTATCCATCTTCTTGTATTTTCGTATTCATTGCTCTCTCTCTCTCTTAAATACGTTACACAGTATAATTATTGCAAACACGATATCTACTACACACTTCTCACAAGAATACGTCTTCTCTCTATGATAACTTAAGACAGAGTCCATCTAAGAAAATTGAATGGAGTTTCCATCATTTGTCATTCGCCTTCCAGCATAGCAAAATACATCTTTGCCGACGCATACAGTGGCCGCGCTAGTGTTTATCGTCATTGGTAATAATTTTTATTGCGCCGTGTCGGGGCTTTTCCTTATGTATCTGTACAGCCGCACGAGTAATTGCACTGGATTTTTACGTCCACTGTATCACAGACTATAACATACCGTATAATATATCGCTTACCTTCAATAGTTTCTACGCAGTATCAAAAATACTCAGACGCTGCAACAACCGCCACAGTATTTCACGAAACGGCACGAAGAATGAGAAAAAGTTTTGTATTGTTGACTTTACGCGTGGTGGAACAGAAACAGGCCATCTGGTGGGAAGGACGTATCTACCAAAACACGGGCCAACCCGCTGAGGGATGTCCGCTGCACACAAGCAAAAAATATCACGAAATTACTTATACCACGAAAATATCTCCCTCTATACTCTAACATTTTATCCAATCGTTCTTTATAAAGTTGCATTTATTTAACATTATCCATCTTCTTGTATTTTCGTACTCATTGCTCTCTCTCTCTCTCTCTCTCTCTCTTAAATACGTCACACAGTATAGTTATTGCAAAAAAAAAACTCCGCAATTAAGCACCTTATTTTATTTCAGCTTTTTTATGGCTTTTTTTTTTCTTTTTGTAGACACACTTCGCTTATTTCGTTTTCGAGAGTTGGTGACGTTGATAATGACTGTTCGTACGAACTGCCACATGGTGGCAGATTGTGGGACTAGTGTAGCAGGGGATACAACCCGTCGGCTTTGGACAATGACGTCACAAGTCGCCAATCGAGAAGCGATTCTTCTTAGCGTTGTAGCTCCCTTCAGTGACTGATAAGTGCTTTTTGGCTTTTTTTAAAAAAAAAAAAATCTCACGAGATAGAATAAACAGATCCACTTTATTAAGCAATCAGTAAAAAAACGAAACTGAAACATAACAGCAAAAGCGAAAATGGTAAACTGCTCTCTGGCGACTTGTGACGTCATTGTCCAAAGCCGATGGGTTGTATCCCCTGGTACACTAGACCCCAGATTGTTGCCATTTGATGGAAGTGTTTGGGTACTCATTGCCACTCGCCAATGTTAAAACGTCTACGAGAAAGGAAAAAAAAAATGGTTTCTTGAAACTTATTTTCCCGGTTACTGCTCAATCTCTTTTTATAAGTATCAAATACACAATTTGTGAACACTGTAAAATAGTGAATAGGGAAAAAGGTAAAAGAAGAAGCCACAGCAGTACTGATTTGTAGTAACTGAATGACGACAGACGAAAATGATAAATTTGACGTAGCTTTCTAGGAACTAATATACTGCCGATGGAAACCAAGCTGCAGAGTAAAACAAAAACAAAACATAAAAGCTAACGTAACCCTATATTTGACCATTCAACTCGTGTTTTAGTTTTTTGACATACTTATTGGTACCTCTCTTCTTTGTTGTAAGAGCATGGACCGGCTAATCCCTGAGCGGACACACAAACATTTGCGCCGAAAAGCTAGGCGACCATAGCAACGAAATGGTATTTTCACAAGCCGTTGCTACTAACAACACATTATTACGGCAACGCCGTTCTTTTAACAAGTACATTCTGATTAATCGAATACTGTATCCTCTGTAGTAGGTACTGTAGTTTCAGGTTTTTATTCCTCACTTTTTGACTTTCGAACATTAACTTTTGTATCGTATTGTTTCTATCACGAATAGATAAACGCAGTGGTATTTTACACTACCACATACGAGCTTCCTTCACTACTAGGTACGCACTACTGAAACATTGTGTACCATTCTATGTAGGCCAACCTGAATAGGGGTGGTATCACACTTCTGTGTAGCCTAGATAATACGACCCGTTGTCGATTTTATTTTATTTGTGTGCTCTCCTGTTATCACTGGATGCGGCAGAATGTTGTTTACATAGTTTTGGTTCTTTTCTTTGCAGTTCTTGTCATATTCTAAATTAATATGTTATTTCTTTCTTGTATCCACAGACATAATACTACTGTATGGTTCCCAAATTTTGCTTACGACTCCATTAATTTACTTTCAGCACTTTTGTTTGTTAATACAGTGATAATGATTCCCAGCTATAAAATTAAATAATTCTGTTACATTTACTCAGAAAGAGTAGGTTTGTATACAGGAAGTTATTGCTGTATGACTGGTATTATATTACTTAACACTATAACTTACTCTGTTATGTATGAAAATTCTGGCTATATATCATCGTGCCATTTGCATAAAGTACTACCTGTACTTTTCCTTGCTACTAACTTTTATATTCTTATCGTGTTTTGTGTGCTGTTTCCAACTATTGCCTCTTCAGATTTCCAAATAAATTCCTTAAAAGACTGTGTTGATACAATTTGATCATTTAGTTGTACTGCAGAGCACTTCTCACTGAACACATACTCTATACAAATAATCAGGCACTAATGATTTATAGGAATACTTTATGGAGAAACTCTTAGCTCAATGTTTTTCAATATATAGAATTTGTCTGAGTTTAAGTTGGAGTTTTGGAGGCATATGTGGTAAGTTGTTTATACACATTGGCAGTTTTGTGAGAGAGTACCACCCCAATGCTGTGCTGTGAAGGCAATGGTAGTGTGCATAAATTGCTTGTATGGCTCATAGTGCTCTAGAGAGGGAGCAGACTTAGAACACTCGTTTTATTTGTTGAAAAGAATATTGGCACTGTTAGGATCATTCAAATTCTACACTTTTCTTGTATAAGTTATCGAGTGATATGGCAATACTGTCAGAATTAGGTATAAATTTGGAATAATAATTAATTTTGCCAAGAAATGATTGAAACCATTTTAAGTTCGTGAGCACTTGAATTTTGCCTGGGGCTTTTACATGTTGCTGGGTTGATAGCCAGACTGAAGATGTGGCCCAGTTGTTCCACTTGGTTTCTGAAAAATTCACAATTACTTAAAACTTCCTGCCAAATTAAAAGTGTTTGCCAAACTGGTACTCGAATCTGAAAGTTTTCCTTTTACAGGCAAATACTCTACTGACTGAGATACCAAG
The DNA here is from genome assembly GCF_021461385.2 of Schistocerca piceifrons. Classification (NCBI taxonomy): domain Eukaryota; kingdom Metazoa; phylum Arthropoda; class Insecta; order Orthoptera; family Acrididae; genus Schistocerca; species Schistocerca piceifrons. Next base: position 819,185,031 of record NC_060140.1, on the reverse strand, counting down.
TATGACTCATGATCTGTTGTCACAGCTATACCTCTGCCAGTACCTCATATCCTACCTTACAAAGCTGTGAGGACCGGGTGTGAGCTATGCTTGGGTAGCGCAATTGGCAGAAGGTGTCAAGTTCAAGTCCCAGTCCAGTATGGAGTTTTAATCTGCCAGGGAGTTTCATATCAGTGCATACTCTGCTGCAGTATGAAATTTCATTCTGGGCATGCTTACTGAAATTGTATTTTAGTCCATTCGCTGTAACACATTGAAAGGATAAGTAGGTTTGCCTTGTGTTCCCTTTTAGCACCAGTCACGATTATATTATCCAAGTATCCTGTGTTTGGAATCTTTTGAGCTAATTTCTAGTGCCCTACTGATTCCAAAAGATAGTCTGCAACTGTTTGTTAAGATGCGAATTCTTAAACACTGGAGTCTTATTGAGCTCTGTGGACAGTCCAACAGTTTTGTGTTTTAAAGACGATTAGCTTCACAAATAGGGGGTCTCTCTTTGTAACTTGCAGGACTTTTCTAGGTCAGTTTATTAAAATGGTGGCAGCTGGATGCATATGTAAAAAAGTTTAATGAATATGGTAAACAGTAGAGTTGATCTAGTGAAATTACGTTGTCTCTACATGTTCTATCATATGTTGTTTCGGTTTCCATATAGATCATCACACACTCAGATGGCTGTGCATGTAAAAATTCCACTTCTGGAATGGGGAGATGCACTTGACAGAATTGAATACACCTGGCAGATTAACAGTGAGGGTGGATGTGCCAGCCAGCATAGATTGATTTTTAGGTAATTTCCCACATCCCACTAGGTGAATACTGGACTGGTACCCAATGCCTTCTCAGTTGTCCATAAATAATTCACAGACATTTAGAAAACTTTCACTCAGTTTCACATGAATAAGACTACATGCAGATAGTTGGGGTACACATTCTGTCCTGGGAAGTAAGGGGGTGGCGGCAGAAAGGGGTCTGACCATCCCTTAATTTTACTGTGCCATATCTGTTAATAACCATGCTGACCCTGTGCTGATGCAGTACAAAGGCACAAGAAAAACAACAATGTCTAGACGGGCCATCAGTAGATCTGTTCAGTATTCATAGTGGTGTTCTTGTAACTGTCTTACAGTGAAAATTAAATCTGCTATGGGCTTTCCTACTTGTAAGTCATGCTGTTTTTGTCTCATCTTTCCTTCTACTTTTATCTGAATTCATGTGTCTTCCTCAAAGATCTTTGCACAGTGGCTCATCAATGTCATTCCCCAATAGCTTTTTCAGTCTGTTCTATTACCTTCCTTGAAGACAAGGACAATTATTCCCTTCTTTACTCATCTGGGGTCCTTCTCTCTTTCCACCCAATTTTCATCACTAAATAGAGCCATTTTATTTCCACCTCTGCTGTTGCTATCATGATCTCTACGCTCATCTCATCAAAATCTGATGGCTTCCATCATTCCATCTTTCTCAGTGCATCTTCCACTTTTATGCAAGTTAAATCACTTTCTGTTTGTAGTTCCTTGTCTTCCTCCTTGTCCAGGTTTCCAATTGGGCTCGAGAGTTTTTCAAAATACTCCCTCCACATGATCTTGAGTTTCTATTGATATTTTACCTCATGGCCACTTTTGTTCACCATTCATCATATCTTTCCATCTCTCACATTTAACCATCCTGTGTAGGACCTATTTTGCACCTTTGATCTCCTCCTCCTTCATTAAAGTCCATTCTTCCATCCACCTTCTTCTCTCTTCTGCCACCATTCTTTCTGCCTCTTTCTTTCTTGTCTGAGACTCTTCTCTTGTCTCTGCTGACCTAGTCTGGAACTGTATCCTGAAGGCTCTATTCTTCTTCAGCACTGTACCTTCCGTTGCTTCATTCCACCATGGCTTTCCTTTCCATCTCTTTTTGTTGCTTGTCCTCTAACATATAACTTTTGTTGCACTTACTGATTTCCTCTTAAATCTGCTTCATTCCTCTTTTACTGTTTTTGGTTTGTCCATTGGGACATTTCCCTCACTATTCCAAGGTAGTCTACCCTATTTTCTTCGTGTTTTAGCCTCTGTAACTTTACACAGCTGTCCTGATTTTCTGTCACTTTGTTAACTTTAGCCCTTCTCAAGTTCATTATTAGCTGTCAGTGGTTGCTACCCAAGGCCTCTAATGATATTATCTGTTCATCTGTGGTGTTTTTGTTCATTCCTCTATTGTAGAGATAGTTAACTACTACTTTCTACTCAAGTCATTACTGTAACAAGTAATCATGTGACTCTCCTTTTTCTTGAAGCAGGAATCCCTGATCAACAAACCATTTATTTGCCAGAAATCCAATAGTCTGTCACCTACCTTGATTTGACTGTCCTAACCATCTGGTCCAAACACACTTTACTACTTTTGTCTTTCTCTTCCAATATGTGTATTGAAATTCCCCATTATCGTCACAATCTTTCCTCCAGTCTGTTTCTGCATCCCCTCTTCAAATTATTGCTTTCTGTGTCCTGTCCCTTGAGTGATATTTGTGTGTCCATCATCCTATCACTTATTCTCTTCATTTCTTCTTTTACCCAAGTCTCACTCCATTCCTGCTTCGATATAACGCGTAGTCTTTTTCAGTCTCTCCTCCCTTCTTTACACCTAGTTTCTTCCAACCCCAACAAAGCCAGGTGCCTTCTTTCCATCATATGCATCATCTCTTCCATCTCACCAGTCAATGTCCAAATAGTCATTGCCCTAAATTATAATCCATGTTTACAGCTGGGTTGTTATCTATCTATCTATCTATCCTTTCTGAGGCTTATTCCATTCTTGAAAGCAGAGGGATTATCCACTACTGGTTTGTTGGGCCTATTATAGCTTCACCAGGGCAGCACTGGCCATTACTTTTCAGATTTCCTGTAGGCATCAGGGCACATGCAGTCCCCACTGTACAATTATATTAATTGGTAGATTTAATATATTTGATTCGTAAAGTAATGTAATGACAAAGCTCAAATGTGGAGATGCATCATGTATCAATTAATTAGATCAAATGGCTGAAAAATAAATACCATCTAATGTGCATGTTAATTAACATGAGTTGACATGACTTCGTCTAATAGCAGTTGACAATACGCTTGAGTTAGATCTATTTTGGAGAAATATTGACCATGAGATACTTTTGTCAGTAATTCTTTTGGTTGTGGAATGGGATTGACTTCCGACTTGCACCTTTACGGTTATTTTGAAATCACTGCAGACACGGAGGTAATAATCTGCTTTGCCTAAGACTGTTAACAGAGTTGCTGACTGACCAGATGTAATAAGTATTAGGATATCTTGTTCCCTTAAGTGATGTATCTCACTTTTGAGGTCCTCTTACAATGCTACTAATAGTGGTTGGGGTTGGAGGTAATGAGGTGTTGTGGGAGATTTCAACCGAATTTGAGCTGCATAATTGTTGACTCACTCTAAGCCTAGTGAAAAGAAAGCAAAACTTCACTGCATAGTGAATGATACTACTGAGGGCGCAGAAAGCTGTAAAGGTGTTCATCCCTGATATGTTTTGTCTCTTTGGTGAGGGCATAACTAAAATGTAAATGAACAGCTGTCATTTATCTATGACACTGTTATTGTGCATTCCTTGCAGAACTGGATGTGGTATTTGCTATAGGATGTTAATGTTTCTAACATAGGCTGTAATGGTGGTGAACCAGTTTAGACATAAGCTTCCTCATTTATGATAGAGGCTGTTGTCAGTATAGACAAGAAAATTAATTCACACATTCTTAATTACTAATGGAAGAGATAACTTACATGCTCATGCCATTAAAGGACTCAGTTGAGGCTGAAGCACGTTTATGCTATTTCAGTGTTGGTGGGACTTATGTAACGCAGCTGTGTCAGACTTTTGCCAATGCCCCTTTTTATTACACCGTCCACAGAGTGTTTCTTTTTAGAGGCAGTAACAGTGAGGATACTTTGAACAACAGTCTGGACAACCTCAATACATAGCCCTTTTTGTTGTTATAATGAGGTTGTGAGTATTCCTGTGAAGACTGAGATGTTCACTACTGCTGTATGAGTGCTATGTGTTCTTTATTATTTGGACATCAGGGTTTGAACCTCAAGTCCAATGAAGAAAACAGACTTCTCATGTTCTGATCATACTTACTGTGGAATGGAGTGCTGTTTTATAGATGATATCAGGTTCATCGAAAGATTTCTGTACTACAGCTGACATTTAAAAAGTTTTTGCAACAGATAACACTTTCTTGATAATACTATTTGCTAGTATAAGTGTCTCTGTCCATAATTCCTGATTACAACCTCTCATACTAGTGATTCAGCATAGGTTTGTTTACAAGTTACATTTTCACAGCTGAACTGACAATTTTTCAAGTATTATTCATGGGAGACAATGCAGCTATTCTAGGTATTATATTATATATCTGCAGAAGAGAGTTTGTCATTGGACAGAAAAATTGATAGAATGGGCTCACTGCTGCCATGGGTTGCACCAATTGCTGTGAGATGGTATAGGAAGATAGTTACATGTTAGAGCTAGTGACAGCTGAACTGACTATTTAAATCAGCTGCCCATAGGGCATATGATTGATTTGATTTCTTATGACAATGAACAATGTGAGCCTGCCTACTTAACATTAGTTTGCTGTCTATAATGCAAAGAGAGTGTACTGTGTTTTTTGGCAACTCTATACAATCCACGTCGGTGGGAGGATGCATCTGTAATGTGATTCTTTTTCTTGTGTCTTTGTCCCACATGAGTGCAGGGTCAATATGATTTTTAATGGGACATGGTTAATTTAAGGGGCGGCAGATGCCTTTCTTGTTGGCAGTTCATTATCCCCTGGGACAGAATATGTGTACCCCAACTGTCTGCAATTAGTGTGATTCATGTGAAAGTAAGCGAATGTTATCTAAATGTTTGTGAATCGTGTACCTGAGGGGGGACTTTGGGTACCAGCTTGGTATTCATTTACTGGAATGTGGGAAACTGATTAAAAACCACATCCAGGGTGGCTGGCACACTGACCCTTTTCGTTAATCTGCCAGGCAGATTCAATCTGGGGCCAGTACCCATCCCAGAAGTGGCATTTTAACTCACATGGCTATCTGGATAGATCAACTGTAGTATGATTCTGTTCATAATCTTCTGGATGAACAGGTGCAAATGGTTGTGGCAACTGCTGGCATAATGAGCTGCTGTAGTATGAGCTGTTATTGCTTAGCCCGCTTGGCTTATTGTTTCAGTATGACTTGTAGCTGAGAGTGATGCAGTCCTTGCTGTTGCATTAGAAGTTGCAGCTATTGCTGTCACAGTTGCATGAATTCTGGATCCATGTTAGCTGAAACTTGATCCACTGTTCACACACATGCAGTAAGTTGGCAATAGTTGTCAGCAAAGCACAGCATAGCGCAAACACCTTATGCTACACTGGACGGCGAGTTACTGTCTGTGTGATGTCACTAGCTCTAACATGTAACTATCTTCCTATACCATCTCACAGCAATTGGTGCAACCCATGGCAGCAGTGAGCCCATTCTATCAATTTTTCTGTCCAATGACAAACTCTCTTCTGCAGATATATAATATAATACCTAGAATAGCTGCATTGTCTCCCATGAATAATACTTGAAAAATTGTTTGTAGGTAACCCAGACAGGTATAGGGATAAAGCAGAAACAAGAATGTAACAGACTTAAAGACCAGTTTAATTGCCAGTCAGATATCCAAAATAATTACATTTTTTTAGAATTAAGCTTTAAATACACACCATGTTTTGTTTCCTGCTGCAGAAATACAGGTGACACTGCAAGTGAGGGATACATGGAGAGGGTTGCCACATTCTCATATGAAGAATTGGAATTTTGGTCAGGCTAGAATCATGTTCGGATGGCTGAGGCATTCTAGAGGGCAGAGCATCCAGGTTTGAGTCCTGGTCCAACTGACAGAACAGACACCACACACTATTATGATTCAGTGAGGAAACAAAATCTGGTGATTGAAATTTTCAGTCTGCGGCGGAGTGTGTGCTGATACGAAACTTCCTGGCAGATTAAAACTGTGTGCCGGACTGAGATTCGAATTTGGGACCTTTGCATTTCACGAGCAAATGCTCTGTGGGGGAGCTACCATGCATGACTGATGACCTGTCCACATCTTCAGTTCTGCCAGTACCTTGTCTCCTATCTTCCAAACTTCACAGAAGCTGTCCTGTGAACATTGCAGAGCCACCCCTCTCGGAAGAAAGGATATTTCAGAGACATGGCTTAGCCATAGCCTAGGGGATGAAGCTGTGATGGCAGATCATGAATTGTGCTTGGACAGCTCAGTTGTTAGAGCAGTTGCCCATGAAAGGCAAAGGTCTCAAGTTTGAGTCTCAGTCTGGCACACAGTTTTAATCTGCCAGGAAGTTTCATTTAAGCACACCCTCTGCTGCAGAGTGAATAGGGGATAAGGTACTCGCAGAATTGAAGCTGTGAGGACTCATGAATTGTGCGTGGGTGTCTCAGTCGGTTGAGCACTCGCCCGTGTAAGGGAAAGGTCCTGAGTTTGAGTCTCAGTCCAGTATACAGTTTTAATCTGTCAAGAAGTTCGAAGGAATCATGTTTGGCCGTCAGGCCTATGGTAATGTTACCTTTTTATGTGTGTGGTGTCTCTTCTGTCAGACATGTCATTGGCATATGACAAGTTGGGAATGTGGGTCAACCGAGGAGCATCTCCTGATGGCCGAGGTGGTTAAGGCATCCATTGTAGGGAAACTGAGCATCCAAGTTTGAGTCCCTGTCTGACATAAATTTTCAACTCGTATCACTGATTAATTTCAATGCCTGAATGTGGTTGCCATCAAAAAAACTTCAGTATAATTAGCAGCAATTTTATTTTCCATGTGGCCTTATTGTCATGTGTTCTGTTATATTTGTGAAGTAGTAAGCTGTTCATCCTGGAAATCACTTTACTATGGTTTCTTTCCGTCAATATGTTTCTGAACTTTTTGACATGCAATAAATGAGCAGCCATCACTAAAACGTCTGTTTCTGTCATCTAAATTCTGTAAATCACAGGACTTTATTAATGTGATGGCTAGTGGACTATTGGTAATCAACTTAGAAGTTAACTTAGACAAATGAAAACTTTAGGCCACACCATGATGTGTACTAAATGGAATACTTAGGCATGTCACCAAGCCTAGCTCACGTTCCATAGGAGAGGGGTACATGCAGTTTAAAGCAATAGTTTGGAGCTGATTACTGGTCCAGAATACATTCTAATCCTTGAAGAAGAAGGGGAAAAAATCAATCCCCACTGCTTAATGAGAGAAGCTCTGGGAACTTAGTAGTATTTCATACATCAGACATCAAGCATAACACTAAGCAAACCAGGCAAAAAACTAGTCACCTTCATGAGACATCATGCTGATCCAATGTAACACTGCCTCAGTTCAGCAAGGAAGATATTCCACAAGTTTCTTCAGATATGCCATATCCAGCTGAAGCCACTTATTGGTCTTTAGATACTTTAGAGCTATGACACTGTGAGGATGTTGATTTCTATGTTTCAACTTCTGTTCCAGACAGGCACAGATGTTTTATATGGAGTTAAATCAGATGATTTACTTGGCCAGTCAAAGAGTAATAGTGTGTCTAAGTGTTTGTCAAACCAGAAATGTGTGAACAGCTCAGTGAAAATGGCTGTCGTCATCTTGGAAGAAGAGAGAGTCAGCAGTATACTTATAATGAAGATATAAAAGAAAAGACAAAACCTGGTCATTGTGAATGTTCAAATAGAAATCTTAGTCCATGTTCTCAATAATGTGTGTGAATGGGCCGAAATCATGGTACTGAAAGATCTACAGTACATCACAGAACCACCTCTTGCCTGACCCGCACCTCCACAAACTGCAGGTTAAATGCCTCATTGGGCTATTGATGAATTCAAAGCCTTGGATCATTTGAAAAGAGACAGAGATAACATTAGATGTACTTTTTGTTCCAGTAGATCTATAGTGAGGAGATCCTCCATGACACAGAACATATCAGAAAAACAAGAATACACGATAAATACGCACAAAGCAAAACAAATGTGCTGATGTACCTTCCACAGATCCCAAGTGAACTGTTCCTCAAGGGTGTGGAATAAATAAAAAAAATCTTAAATCTAGTTTTGTTTGAAAGATAATAAATAACTTGTTGCAAAACCCATCAATGTTCAATACACTGAGGTTTGTCTTATGCTATTGTAGCCACGATTCATAAAATAGAAAAATCATTTTACAACATTCATTTACAATCATCACATTACTATACTGAATTTGTACGAGGGGTGTTTGAAAACTCTGTGCAAAAATAAAAAAACTACAGTACTTACATGTTTGAGGTAAACCTTTTTTATTTTTCGACATAGTCTCCTTTTAGACTTATACACTTCGTCCAATGCTGTTCTAATTTGTTGATCTCTTTCGAATAATAGGAATTGTCCAAGTCTGTTAGTTGCTGCAATCACCTCCTTGTTTGAATAAAGTCTTTGTCCTGCCAGCCATTTCTTCAAATTGGGAAACAAATAGAAGTCTGAGGGAGCCATGCCTGGAGAATAGGGGCAATGTGAAATGAGTTGGAATCCTGTTTCCATTAATTTTGCGACCACAACTGCTGAGGTGTGTGCTGCTGCATTGTCTTGATGGAAAAGGACTTTTTTGCAGTCCAATCACCGGCGTTTTTCTTGCAGCTCGGTTTTCAAATGGTCCAGTAACAATGAATAATATGCACCTGTAATAGTTTTACCCTTTTCCAGATAGTCAATGAGGATTATCCCTTGCGAATCCCAAAGGACAGTAGCCATAACCTTTCCAGCCAAAGGAATGGTCTTCGCCTTTTTTGGTGCAGATTCTCCCTTGGTAACCCATTGTTTAGATTGTTGTTTGGTCTCAGGAATATAGTAACATATCCATGTTTCATCCACAGTGACGAAACAACACTTTAAGTCCTGCGGATTCTTCCTGAACAGCTGCAAACCATCCTTGCAACACTTCACATGATTCCGTTTTTGGTCAGGCATGAGCAATCGCGCAACCCATCTTCGGTTAGCTTTCTCATGTCCAAATGTTTATGCAAAATATTATGTACCCATTCATTCAAGATGCCCACAGCACTAGCAGTCTTACGCACCTTAACTCTTCTGTCAGCCACCACCATATCATGGACTTCTTCAATGATTTCTGGAGTCGTAACCTCCACAGGGCGTCCAGAACATTCAATACCACTTGTGCCCTTATAGCCATTCAGAAAATTTTGGAACCACTTATAAACTGTTCTAATTGAAGGTGCGGAGTCGCTGTCATGTTTCTCAAGCTTCTCTTTAGTCTCCTGAGGCATTTTGCCTTTCATAAAGTAACATTTAATCACCACACGAAATTCTTTTTCGTCCATTTTTTGACAACCCCTCGAATTCCTTGATTCACACGAATGCCAATCACAAAGAACTAGACCAATATGGCTGAAACTTGGTGTGCATTCTTTTCAAAGATGCTACTAACTAAACATGACCTCGATATGCGCTGGTACTACCATCTCTTGGACTTTGCCCTCATATGAAAGTCAGATTGTACTAATTCATTATTTGATATTATTAGTAACATATACACACCAGTTGGTTCTGCTAAGAGATTCATTGATGGAATTGGAGTTGGGCATCAATGAATCTTTTAGGTTCCTCTTAAAACTGAACTTTATTAGTAGTCAAACTGTTTGTGGCTGCTGGCAAATTATCGAAACGTGTGTTCCTGAGTAATGGACACTTTTCTTGACCATAGTAAGTGACTAAAAGTGGCTGGTACAGCGGGATGTATCATCTGCCACGCACATTGCAGTGGTTTGCAGAGTGTAGATGTATACGTAGATTTGTGAAGATCATTCTTATTTGCAGTATTAATTCCGTAAACTGAGCTGTTGGTTTGAAAAAGAGCTATATTTTAATGACAAATTTCGTTAAGAAATAAATATATTAGAAAGCAACAGTTATTATTCCTTGTTCCCTAACCAGGCCTCTGCAGAATGTTCTTGAGTTCATACCACAAATAATTCTTATAACACATTTCTGGGCCCAGAAAAATTTAGCATGGGTTGACAAGTTAGCTCAAAAAATAATTGTGTGTGACATTGTGGAATGAAAGTGAGCATAGTATACCAGCTTTTTTATTTTTGTATCACCAATGTTGGGCAGTATTCACATTACAAATATTGGTTTGTTAAGGCACTTCAGCAGCTCTGTGGTATGCTCCTCCCAGCTGAATTTATTATGAAGCTGTAATCTCAGGAATTTAACGTTACCAACTTCTTCTATCTACTTCTAGCCACATTTTAAGCATACACTGGTGGGAGATCTCTTACAAGCACTTAATTGCATGTAGTGACTTTTTTAAAAGTATAGTGACAAAGAATTAGCGAAGATAACATAAATGTTTTCTGGGTATGCTACCATATCATAATGTATAAATGTACTGCTACATCTACATCTACCTACATACTCCGCAATCCACCATACGGTGCGTGGTGGAGGGTACCTCGTACCACAACTAACATCTTCTCTCCCTGTTCCACTCCCAAACAGAACGAGGGAAAAATTACTGCCTATATGCCTCTGTAAGAGCCCTAAACTCTCTTATCTTATCTTTGTGGTCTTTCCGTGAAATATAAGTTGGCGGCAGTAAAATTGTACTGCAGTCACCCCCAAATGCTAGTTCTCTAAATTTACTCAGTAGCGATTCACGAAAAGAATGTCTCCTTTCCTCCAGAGACTCCCACCCGAGTTCCTGAAGCATTTCCGTAACACTCGCGTGATGATCAAACCTACCAGTAACAAATCTAGCAGCTCGCCTCTGAATTGCTTCATGTCCTCCCTCAATCCGACCTGATAGGGATCCCAAACGCTCGAGAAGTACTCAAGAATAGGTTATATTAGTGTTTTATAAGCGGTCTCCTTTACAGATGAACCATATCTTCCCAAAATTCTACCAATGAACCGAAGACGACTATCTGCCTCCCCCACAACTGCCGTTACATGCTTGTCCCACTTCATATCGCTCTGCAATGTTACGCCCAAATATTTAATCGATGTGACTATGCCAAGCACTACACTACTAATGGAGTAGTCAAACATTATGGGATTCTTTTTCCTATTCATCTGCATTAATTTACATTTATCTATATTTAGAGTTAGCTGCCATTCTTTACACCAATCACAAATCCTGTCCAAGTCATCTTGTATCCACCTACAGTCACTCAATGACGACACCTTTCCGTACACCACAGCATCATCAGCAAACAGCTACACATTGCTATCCACCCTATCCAAAAGATCATTTATGTAGATAGAAAACAACAGCAGACCTACCACACTTCCCTGGGGAACTCCAGATGATACCCTCACCTACGATGAACACTCACTATCGAGGACAATGTACTGGGTTCTATTACTTAAGAAGTCTTCGAGCCACTCACATATTTGGGAACCAATCTCATATGCTCGTACCTTAGTTAGTAGTCTGCAGTGGGGCACAGAGTCAAATGCTTTCCGGAAGTCAAGGAATATGGCATCCATCAGATACCCTTCATCTATGGTTTGCAAGATATCATGAAAAAAGGGTGAGTTGCATTTCGCAGGTGCGATACTTTCTAAAGCCGCACTGATGCATGGACAGCAACTTCTCTGTCTCAAGGAATTCATTATATTCGAACTGAGAATATGTTCGAGAATCCTGCAACAAACCGATGTTAAGGATATTAGTCTGTAATCTTGAGGATCTGTCCTTCTGCCCTTCTTATATACAGGTGTCACCTGCGCTTTTTTCTGGTCACTTGGGACTTTACATTGGGCAAGAGATTCGCGATAAATGCAAGCTAAGTAAGGAGCCAATGCAGTAGAGTACTCTCTGTAAAATCGAATTGGAATCCCATCAGGACCTGGTGATTTGTTTATTTTCAAGCCATTCAGCTGCTTCACAACCCCAGGGATGTCTATCACTATGTCCTCCATACGGGAATCTGTACAAGACTCAAACGGCAGTATGTTTGTACGATCATCCTGCGTGAAAGATTTCTCAAATGCTAAATTTAAAATTTCAGCTTTTGTTTTGCTGTCTTCCGTTGCCAGGCCAGACTGATCAGTGAGTGACTGGATGGAAGCCTTAGACCTGCTTACCGATTTTACGTAAGACCAGAATTTCCTTGGGTTTTCACCAAGATCTTTTGCTAAGGTATGACGGTGGTAGTGGTTGTATGCTTCACACATCGCTCTTTTTACAGCAGCACGAATCTCTACTAACTTTTGCCTGTCCTCATTCTCCCGATCTTTCTTGTACCGCGAGTGCAACTGTCTTTGCTTCCTGAGCATTTTCCGAATTGCGCTGTTAAACCACGGTGGGTCTTTTCCATCTGAAACCCACTTTTTCGGCACATACTTCTCCAATGCGTGATTTACGATGTGTTTAAAATTTGCCCATAATTCTTCGACGTCCATCGTACTGGAAGTAAATGAAATCGATTCATTTACCAAGTGGGATGCTAACAACTGCTTACCTGCTCTTTCTAGTAAGAATACTCTCCTAGCCTTCTTGACCGACTTCTTAACTTTCGTAACCATAGTCGTAATGACAACATCATGATCACTAATCCCTGTCTCAGCACTGACACCGTCGATGAGGTCTGGTCTGTTCGTGGCTACCAGATCTAAAATATTTCCATTACGTGTTGGCTGTCGATTTAGCTGCGCAAGACAGTTTTTGGATAATGTGTTCAAAAGTAATTCACACGATGACTTGTCTGTACCACCTGTAATGAATCCATAGACATCCCAGTCTATACTAGGTAGACTGAAGTCACCTCCGACTAATATAGCACGATCCGGGTACGTCTGCGATACAGAGTGTAGACTCCCTTTGAATGATTCTAGAACATTCACGGTGGAACCTGGTAGCTGGTAATAACACCCAACAATTAACTTTATTTCTCCCAGCCCTGTTAAACGTGTCCAGAATACTTCACAATCACACACTACTTCGACCTCAGTAGACACAATATTTTTGTCAACTGCAATGAAGACACCACCTCCTATGGTGTCTAATCTGTGTTTCCGATACATGTTCCAGTCCTCACTAAATATTACAGAACTTCCTATCTCAGGGTTCAGCCAGGCCTCAGTCCCAAGAATAATTTGCGCGCTACGTTCTTCCTGGAGGGCAGTAAATTCAGGAACTTTATTCCGAACACTCTGAAAATGTACTGCTAATATCTTGATAGCTGAAGTGTCTTTACACTGAGCGTGTCCTGATTTCCCTGCCTACACGTCGACTGGTGAGTGTTCATCAGGACACCCCGCACTACTGCCTAGCCTAAAAAAACCCCATGTGCACGCCACAAGTACTCTTGCTACCCAGGTAGCCGCTTCCTTTGTGTAGTGCACCCCTGATATATCTAGGGGCATCCTACAATTCCCCACCCAATAGCGCAAGTCTAGAAATCTGCAGCCAAGACTGTCACAGAGTCGTTGAAGCCTCTGGTTGAGACCCTCCACTCGGCTCCAAACCAAAGGACCACGATCCACTCTGGGAATGATGCTGCAAATAGAGAGCTCTGCTTGCACCCCGCGTGCGAGGCCAGCGGTCTTCACCAAATCCGCAAGCCGCCTGTACGAACTGAGGATCGCCTCAGAACCCAAGCGACAGGCGTCATTGGTGCCGACGTGAGCAACTACTTGCAGACGACTGCACCCCGTATGCTCGATAGCCACAGGCAAGGCCGCCTCCACATCTTGGATGAGGCCCCCTGGCAGACAAACCAATTGCACGTTGGAATTCTTTCCAGCCCTGTACGCTGTTTCCCTAAGGGGCTCCATCACCTGCCTAACGTTGGAGCTCCCAATAACCAGCAAGCCTTTGCCCCCGTGTGCCTGCTCGGGCCCTGCTGAAGGAGCGGCCACCTGCCCACTGACAGGCTGAATGGGTGAGGCCAGCTGGCCAGCCTCCACATTGACCCTCTGCCTTGAGCGATGCTAACGCGTTGCAGTCCGCCACTCACCCTGAGGTGAGGGCGGCCACAACGTGCCGGGTACACTAGAAGGTGTCTCGGAGGCTGAGTCATCGGACGCAGCAAGCGACACCTGGGGTGTCTCAAGCGACATGCCAGACCCTCCGCCATCGCTGCACCTCGAGGCAGCAGCCTGAAGGTGGCTGACCGTGGCCAACAGCAAGCTCAGCTGCTTGTGAACCATGGCCAGTTCCTCCTGCGCCTGCACACAGAACGCACTGCTGCTGGATGAAAACCAGTGTTTCGACCATGGTTGCAGCAGTCTTGTTCTGGGTCTACTGGTGCATTCTAGCTATGAAGTGTCTCTTATATTTTGTTGTTACTGTTCACTATGCATGTCATTACATCATAATTTTTAAAAGATAGTTCATTTCATTGGTCACTTAAGGGAGAAGGAGAGGGAACTTTATTTTAATAGGTTATTACGGTGGAGGGAGAGCCAACAGTGAATGGCATCAATTCGCCTACTTACAATTTGGCAAAGTATGTAGCTTGCAAATTAAGATGTCTAGTCGGCAAGACAGACTCTTATGTGAAGAACTCGATGCACTTTATAGAACACCTAAAGGGAGAAGCAATTTTACCTATGGACATCATGGTAAGCTTTGACGTGAAGTCACTATTTACGAACGTGCTAAGTAGATGAAACTATTCACATCCATCAGGAGCATGTCCTGCCAGACATATGTGACCTGGAAGCATTTGAAGCAACAGCCCTTGGTTCAGCCCCTTTACATCCATGTTGCTGGTTCAGATATGTGGACAACATGTTCCATGTTCGCTATATAGCGTCATGCTGAAATGGAGCTACACAAGTTTCACAAATATTTGTACAACATGCATGGGAAGATATGGTTCACGCTCTAAGTTAATGAGAATGGTGCAATTTCATTTCTAGACATTGAAGTATACAGGACAACGGATGGCACACTGGGGCACAAAGTATATCAAAAGCCTACACATACAGACAGGTATCTGCACGCCCAATCCTACCACCACCCAGCGCACAAGAACTCTGTCATCCATTCTTTGGCAATCCGTACGCAGCGCCTAAGTGATTAGCAAAACATAGCACCTGGGTGTAAAAGGCTACACACAATGTTTCTAGGCAATGGCTACAACCATAAGTCAATCCACACAGCCTTGTCGATGAATACAAGTAAGCAAGATAAGCAAGAAATAGACAAACTGCAGCCAACAGTGCGCTTACCTTACGTGAAAAATGTTACTGACCAAATAGGCAAACACCTTTGCTTGACTGGGGTGCAGCCTGTTTTCTATAGTGGTCACAGGATCCAGGACGTGCTTGGCTCCCCTAAGGACATGCATTACACACTGCAGGTGTGTACAAGGTGGAATACGAATGTGGAGAGGCATAGATTGGCGAGACTGGCAGGCCAATAGCAACATGCATTCGGGAACATGAGTGCTATTTTCATCTCAGGCAACACAACAAATCTGCAGTGGCAGAACATCAGCAAGATTGCAGAAAAGAAATAAAATTCAGCAAAGTCTGTGTGTTGACCAAGCAGCCGGTTATGATAAAATTTGAAATCAGAGAGGCCATTGAAATACTTAAACACCCTAAGAACATCAATAGAGAGGATGGACTCAGGCTTGCCCCATCTTGGCTGCCAGAAATCAGAGCCCAACAGACCACACTGTCAACATTAGGCATGAGCACTACCGGTGAGTAACTGCTGTCGTGCGGCCTACGTCCAGCATTTGGTAAACAGGAGCCAACTTCTCATTCGATGGTGAACACCAGTCTTGACACATAACACAAGAGCCAATAGATGACAGAGTTTACACTCTCGCTCCACCGCAATAACCTATGAAAATAAAGTTCCCTCTCCTTCTTCCTTAAGTAACCAATGAAACAAACTAACTTTGTAAAATTATGACGTAATGGCATGTGCAGTGAGCAGTAAGAACAAAATATAAGGGACACAGCATAGCTAGAACGCACCAGTAGACCCAGAAGAAGGCCACTGCTACTGTGCCCGAAATGTTGGTTTCTATCCAGCAGTATTAGTTTTATACATTATGATACGGTACCATACCCAGAAAACTATTATCTCGACTGACTCTGGCTGCGGAAGCCTACGCAGTTAAAATCGGCTAGGAGTCATTTATTAATGTTCATGAAAATTTCATTAACCAAACTTTCTAAAACTATACTATATTTGCTATTTATTGCAATGTTTGCATCATCTGCAAACAAAACAAACTTGACATCTGGTAATGTTACAGATGAAAGGTCATTGATATACACAGGAAAAACTAAGGGGTCTAACATGGAACCTTGAGGAACACTGCATGTAATTTGTTCCCAGTTGGATGATGCCTGATAGCTTAAAACAAGGCCCTTTCCTGATGACACCCTTTGTTTCCTGTGATAGATGTATGATTTGAACCATTTTGCAGCAAAATAATGATCTGTTGGACCACACTGCACACACCTTCAGTTATATACTGTCCGATTTCCGTGTTTGGACCACTGAAGACATGTAGCTTTGTATACCACTGTGAGCAATAGCCTTTTGCCAGATATGCAACTACAAAGGTTCATTGCATGTAGTTTTCTTTGCAGTGTGTGGTGACTGGTTAAGATGGATCTGGAGTCATTGACAGCAACAGTTCCTGTCAGGTTGGAAACTGATTGCCACTGACAAGACATGACATTTGTCTCCTATTTGGGTTGGTTGGGATCTTTTTACAACCACTGGTCTTAAAAATGGCTGTGAGTGGTATAGTATTCCTTAGATATCTTGAACAGTCTACTTTGATGCACGCAAAAATCAGGCAATTTCATTCATAGTGTGGTCATGAGCATGCCCCAACACTGTATTTCCTTTATGGCATTCTGTCATGTCTCCACTTTGGACCCACTTTACCATGCTGATTTTGGACAATTAGCTGGAAAACACACACACACACATTTTTTTTGTGGAAGGTCATTGCAACTGCCTGGTATCATTTTTACACCATCTACAGATGGGTAGATCACATAACTAATGAGGAAGTATTGAATAGGATTGGGGAGAAGAGAAGTTTGTGGCACAACTTGACCAGAAGAAGGGATCGGTTGATAGGACATGTTCTGAGGCATCAAGGGATCACCAATTTAGTATTGGAGGGCAACGTGGAGGGTAAAAATCGTAGAGGGAGACCAAGAGATGAATACACTAAGCAGATTCAGAAGGATGTAGGTTGCAGTAGGTACTGGGAGATGAAAAAGCTTGCACAGGATAGAGTGGTATGGAGAGCTGCATCAAACCAGTCTCAGGACTGAAGACCACAACAACAACAACTACAGTGCTCCAGAGTGACAAGTGTACTCTTTCATGGGGATTACGAATACGAGGGCTGATCAAAAAGTATCCAACCTTATTTTTTATTGTTGAAACCAACAATGGTACTGGGGCACATGCATACATAGTAGATTTTTTCGTAAGTACAGAAACAACCAATTGCTGGCTAGCCATTGACAAGTGAACATGTGTAAGTGGCAGTTGTCAGATTTTGTATTGCGGGTAGAATGACAGAAAAAGTGGAAAACGTTATTGCATCATATTTTCTTTTAAACTTGGCAATTCTCAACTTGGAACAATCCGCAAGATTTGACAAGTGTTTGCGGATGAAGCATTGGGTCCCACACAGATGAAGGAGCGGTATAACCACTTCAAAGATGGCCAGTCATCAGTGAAGAGTGAAACATGTTCGGGTAGGAACTCAGCATCTGCATTTGAGGTTGTTATTGATCAGGTAAGGACCCTTATGATGCAGGATAGACAAATTATAATCTGAGAACTTGCAGATGAGGTTGAAATTAGTACTGGATCCATTCATTCCACTTTAATGAAACATTTGGATCTCAGGAGGATCTCAGCAGAATTTGTGCCAAAGTTGCAACAGTTGAGTAGAAACAGCTACATTCAGAAATCACACAAGACATACTGGATACTGTGAACAGTACTCTAAACAAAGTGAACACTGGTGACGAGTCCTGGGTGTATTGGTATGATCCAAAAACAAAGTTCCAGTCATTGCGAGGGAAGCATCCATCATCCTGTGAGGGAGGTTTGCAGCAATGTGAAAGTCATGCTGACCATCTGTTTTGACTCCAGAGGCATGGTCCATCAAGAGTACGACCCAGAAGGTACTAATGTCAGTAAGGAGTACTATCAAGGGGTTCTGTGATGCCTTTGTGAAGCAGTGAGACACAAATGGCTGGACTTGTGGGCAGTTGGTAGCTGACAACTTCACTACAATAACACATCCACTCATCATTCTCAATTAATTTGGAGGATTTTGGCCAAATACAACATGACTGTGGTTTGTCAGCCTCCTAGTCCCCTGACCTAACACCAAGATATTTCTGGATTTCCCCTAACCTGAAAAAGACTCTGAAAGGGAACAGATTTCATAACATGAAGACATTCTGAATTCAACAGAGCAGCTGTGCACTATACAAAAGAGGCTTTACAGCAATGCTCCCAGCAGTGGCATTAGTATTGGGAAAGGTGTGTAAAAGATGCAGCTATGAGGGTGACGAGTGTCAAACAATTGTATCTGAATAAAGAGTGATTTTATGAATAAAAGTTGAACACTTTTTAAACAGCTCTTGTATTCTGTTCAGTGATATTATGTATAACTTTTTTTTTTGTTCAGATGCTAATGTACTAAAACTTTTATGACACTGTTATCCTACTAACAAGCAATCCAAGTCTGCAACAACATCTGATAGAAATGTCATGAACAAATTATATATTGCTATTTGTTATTATTTCCACAGAGTGACGAGGAAAGTAAAGGTCTGCTATGGCCTTACGAGTTGAAACAAAGGGCTTAACACCTAAGAAAAGTCCTGTTGTTTCTATAAGTGAGAACAAAGTGCAACACAAAAGAAAAGTCAAGAGTAAACCAATTGATGGGAAAGAAGTTGTGTGTTTGATTTCTCATGACATGATTCGAGAACTACTTGTCCCAAGTGAGGAATCTGATCAGCATCCAGCTGTGATGAAGAAGAGTGAACTGGAAAATCTGAAAACACATTTGCAGGTTAGCAAATAAGTGTTTTGTGCATGTATGTATGTATGTATTATTATTATTATTCACTTTTATCTGTATCTCCTCATTTTAGACATTGCAAGAAGAACAATTTCTGTTAAAAGTGAACACTGTCATGTTAGCATCTTTTTTATATTTTTTTACCAGAAGTCAGAAAAGTGAAGAAGAATATATTGGCAGCACTGTTACTTTAGAACAGTTTTAGTCTCAACTCACTTATTATCATTTCTTCAACATACACTGATCATCAGTTGCATCATATCATCTGAAATTTGCCTTTATCTCAAGAAATTTAAAGATAAATCTTTTTGTAAAGGTCTTTTGTGATGAACATTATATTTTTGGAAGGAGAATTTGGGTGATGTACATATTTTACAGTGCCACAGTAGTCATTGTACATAATTACAGGTAGACAGAATGAATGGTCAGTACTTCCCTTCGGGAGGTGAAATCCCGGTAGTGCCAACAGACACATTTAAAAGTGGAAACACTTGTGGAACTCCGGTACTTAGTGATAGCGAATGATCGACAACACAGTGGTACAGAGTACACAACATACTTTATTTTATAGAAAATTGATACATACAAGGATACATGGCATGCAACATTCGAGTCACAGAGCAAAGTGAACTGCTACCATCAACTGTCGGAGATGAGACCACGAGTCGTTTTCTCTGGTAATCCATGCTAACATTCCCAAAGAGCCCCCCTTCCCCTCCGCCATCCAGTAGTGCAGAGCACACAGTGCAGAGGCAATGACCAGAGGGCAGAAGCACTGGTGAGGGTAGCCTGGTGCAGGATGTAGAGATGATAGTCACAGAAACGGGCGGGTGCGTGGATGGCACAGTCTGTGCCGCTGAGCATGGAAGGGGGAGGTGGAGAAGATGTATCCCCTGGTATGTGCATTTCAGGTTCATCTGTGAGGGCCACACTGTCTGGAGGGAGCAGGGAAGTGATGGAGATGGGAAGTTGTCCATCATCGGTGAAATGTGCATACAGAGTTGTGGGATTAATGTTATAATGCAAGGTGAAAACATCTCGGAAATGGTGTACTGGGGTCTTAGTGAGACCGTGCAGTCATCATGGGCCCCTGTGAGTACTAGCTCCTTGTCTGTAACTGTGAGTTAAGATCCTCCAGGCAGAAGCAGCAGACATCGATTAGGATCTGGAAAGGAGGGGATGCAGTCACAGGAGGAGGAGTGTTGGGAGAAGGAGGGAAAGTCACCATGATTGTGGAGTCTGTATCAGGAGGCTCATTTATTAGATACCAGGTAAGTTTCAGTTGGTTGATGGAGACCGTGACTGGCTTGCAGTTAAGCAGAATGTCATAGCTGTTGGGGCCGAATCGAAGAACTCTGTGTAGGCTCGAGAATGGGGCTGGAGCATGGCGTGAACAGTATCATCATGCAGCATGATGTGGTCACCTATGGTTAGGTCTTTGGAGACAAAAATTTTAGGGGGGGGGGTAGGGAGAAATAGAAAGGTTGGCAATATGAAGCCAGACACTGTCAGCCAAGCCAGGAATCAAGGTTGGCATAGGGGGTGGTTGGAAGAGTCGAAATCATCTACATCTACATCAACGTTTATACTCCGCAAGCCAAGCAATGATGTGTGGCGGAGGGCACTTTACGTGCCACTGTCTTTACCTCCCTTTCCTGTTCCAGTCGTGTATGGTTCGCGGGAAGAACGACTGCCGGGAAGCCTTTGTGTGCACTCGAATCTCTCTAATTTTACATTCGTGATCTCCTTGGGAGGTATAAGTAGGGGGAAGCAATATATTTGATACCTCATCCAGAAACACACCATCTCGAAACCTGGACAGCAAACTACACCGCGATCCAGAACGCCTCTCTTGCAGAGTCTGCCACTTGAGTTTGCTAAACATCTTTGTAACGCTATCATGCTTACCAAATAACCTTGTGACGAAATGTGCCGCTCTTCTTTGGATCTTCTCTATCTCCTCTGTCAACCCGACCTGGTACGGATCCCACACTGATGAGCAATACTCAAATATTGTTTTGTAAGCCACCTCCTTTGTTGATGGGGTACATTTTCTAAGGACTCTCCCAATGAATCTCATCCTGGCACTCGTCCTACCAAAAATTAATTTTATATGATCATTCCACTTCAAATCATTCCATATGCATACACCCAGATATGTTACAGAAGTAACTGCTACCAGTGTTTGTTCCGCTATCATATAATCATACAATAAAGGATCCTTTTTTCTATGTATTCACAATACATTACATGTGTCTATGTTAAGGGTCAGTTGCCACTCCCTGCACCAAGTGCCTATCCGCTGCAGATCTTCCTGCATCTCATTGCAATTTTCTAATGCTGCAACTTCTCTGTATACCACAGCATCATCCACAAAAAGCCGCATGGAACTTCCGACACTATCTACTAGGTCATTTATATATATTGTGAAAAGCAATGGTCCCATAACACTCCCCTGTGGCACGCCAGAGGTTACTTTAATGTCTGTAGATGTCTCTCCATTGAGAACAACATGCTGTGTTCTGTTTGCTAAAAACTCTTCAATTCAGCCACACAGCTGGTCTGATATTCCATAGGCTCTTACTTTGTTTATCAGGCGACAGCACAGAACTGTGTCGAACGCCTTCCGGAAGTCGAGGAAAATGGCATCTACCTGGGAGCCTGTATCTAATATCTACATCTACATCTACATCTATACTCCGCGAGCCACCTTACGGTGTGTGGCGGAGGGTACTTATTGTACCACTATCTGATCCCCCCTTCCCTGTTCCATTCACGAATTGTGCGTGGGAAGAACGACTGCTTGTAAGTCTCCGTATTTGCTCTAATTTCTCGGATCTTTTCGTTGTGATCATTACGCGAGATATATGTGGGCGGTAGTAATATGTTGCCCATCTCTTCCCGGAATGTGCTCTCTCGTAATTTCGATAATAAACCTCTCCGTATTGCGTAACGCCTTTCTTGAAGTGTCCGCCACTGGAGCTTGTTCAGCATCTCCGTAACGCTCTCGCGCTGACTAAATGTCCCCATGACGAATCGCGCTGCTTTTCGCTGGATCATGTCTATCTCTTCTATTAATCCAACCTGGTAAGGGTCCCATACTGATGAGCAATACTCAAGAATCGGACGAACAAGCGTTTTGTAAGCTACTTCTTTCGTCGATGAGTCACATTTTCTTAGAATTCTTCCTATGAATCTCAACCTGGCGCCTGCTTTTCCCACTATTTGTTTTATGTGATCATTCCACTTCAGATCGCTCCGGATAGTAACTCCTAAGTATTTTACGGTCGTTACCGCTTCCAATGATTTACCACCTATGGCATAATCGTACTGGAATGGATTTCTGCCCCTATGTATGCGCATTATATTACATTTATCTACGTTTAGGGAAAGCTGCCAGCTGTCGCACCATGCATTAATCCTCTGCAGGTCCTCCTGGAGTACGTACGAGTCTTCTGATGTTGCTACTTTCTTGTAGACAACCGTGTCATCTGCAAATAGCCTCACGGAGCTACCGATGTTGTCAACTAAGTCATTTATGTATATTGTAAACAATAAAGGTCCTATCACGCTTCCCTGCGGTACTCCTGAAATTACCTCTACGTCTGCAGATTTTGAACCGTTAAGAATGACATGTTGTGTTCTTTCTTCTAGGAAATCCTGAATCCAATCACAAACCTGGTCCGATATTCCGTAAGCTCGTATTTTTTTCACTAAACGTAAATGCGGAACCGTATCAAATGCCTTCCTGAAGTCCAGGAATACAGCATCAATCTGCTCGCCAGTGTCTACGGCACTGTGAATTTCTTGGGCAAATAGGGCGAGCTGAGTTTCACATGATCTCTGTTTGCGGAATCCATGTTGGTTATGATGAAGGAGATTTGTATTATCTAAGAACGTCATAATACGAGAACACAAAACATGTTCCATTATTCTACAACAGATTGACGTAAGCGAAATAGGCCTATAATTATTCGCATCTGATTTATGACCCTTCTTGAAAATGGGAACGACCTGCGCTTTCTTCCAGTCGCTAGGTACTTTACGTTCTTCCAGCGATCTACGATAAATTGCTGATAGAAAGGGGGCAAGTTCTTTAGCATAATCACTGTAGAATCTTAAGGGTATCTCGTCTGGTCCGGATGCTTTTCCGCTACTAAGTGATAGCAGTTGTTTTTCAATTCCGATATCGTTTATTTCAATATTTTCCATTTTGGCGTCCGTGCGACGGCTGAAGTCAGGGACCGTGTTACGATTTTCCACAGTGAAACAGTTTCGGAACACTGAATTCAGTGTTTCTGCCTTTCTTCGGTCGTCCTCTGTTTCGGTGCCATCGTGGTCAACGAGTGACTGAATAGGGGATTTAGATCCGCTTACCGATTTTACATATGACCAAAACTTTTTTGGGGTTCTTGTTTAGATTGTTTGCCAATGTTTTATGTTCGAATTCGTTGAATGCTTCTCTCATTGCTCTCTTTACGCTCTTTTTCGCTTCGTTCAGCTTTTCCTTATCAGCTATGATTCGACTACTCTTAAACCTATGATGAAGCTTTCTTTGTTTCCGTAGTACCTTTCGTACATGATTGTTATACCACGATGGATCTTTCCCCTCGCTTTGGACCTTAGTCGGTACGAACTTATCTAAGGCGTACTGGACGATCTTTCTGAATTTTTTCCATTTTTGTTCCACATCCTCTTCCTCAGAAATGAACGTTTGATGGTGGTCACTCAGATATTCTGCGATTTGTGCCCTATCACTCTTGTTAAGCAAATATATTTTCCTTCCTTTCTTGGCATTTCTTATTACACTTGTAGTCATTGATGCAACCACTGACTTATGATCACTGATACCCTCTTCTACATTCACGGAGTCGAAAAGTTCCGGTCTATTTGTTGCTATGAGGTCTAAAACGTTAGCTTCACGAGTTGGTTCTCTAGCTATCTGCTCGAAGTAATTCTCGGACAAGGCAGTCAGGATAATGTCACAAGAGTCTCTGTCCCTGGCTCCAGTTCTGATTGTGTGACTATCCCATTCTATACCTGGTAGATTGAAGTCTCCCCCTATTACAATAGTATGATCACGAAACTTCTTCACGACGTTCTGCAGGTTCTCTCTGAGGCGCTCAACTACTACGGTTGCTGATGCAGGTGGTCTATAGAAGCATCCGACTATCATATCTGACCCACCTTTGATACTTAACTTAACCCAGATTATTTCACATTCGCATTCGCTAATAACTTCACTGGATATTATTGAATTCTTTACTGCTATAAATACTCCTCCACCATTGGCGTTTATCCTATCCTTGCGGTATATATTCCATTCTGTGTCTAGGATTTCGTTACTGTTCACTTCCGGTTTTAACCAACTTTCCGTTCCTAATACTATATGCGCACTATTTCCTTCAATAAGAGATACTAATTCAGGAACCTTGCCCTGGATACTCCTGCAGTTTACCAATATTACGTTAACTTTTCCTGTTTTTGGTCTCTGAGGACGGACGTTCTTTATCAACAATGATAATGTCCTCTCTGGTAAGCCGTCAGGTATTTTATCGTTTCGCCCAAGGGGGGGTCCCTCTAACCTAAAAAACCCCCGTGTGCACGCCACACGTACTCTGCTACCCTAGTAGCTGCTTCTGGTGTGTAGTGCACGCCTGACCTGTCTAGGGGGTCCCTACAGTTCTCCACCCAATAACGGAGGTTGATGAATTTGCAACCATTATAGTCGCAGAGTCGTCTGAGCCTCTGGTTTAGACCCTCCACACGGCTCCAAACCAGAGGACCGCGATCGACTCTGGGCACTATGCTGCAGATATTAAGCTCAGCTTGCACTCCGCGTGCGATGCTGGTTGTCTTCACCAAATCAGCCAGCCACTGGAAGGAACCAAGGATGGCCTCAGAACCCAAGCGGCAGGTGTCATTCGTTCCGACATGTGCTACTATCTGCAGCCGGTCACACCCAGTGCGTTCAATAGCTGCCGGAAGGGCCTCCTCCACATTACGGACGAGACCCCCCCGGCAAGCACACCGAGTGCACACTGGCATTCTTCCCCGACCTACCCGCTATTTTCCTGAGGGGCTCCATAACCCGCCTAACGTTGGAGCTCCCTATAACTAATAGGCCCGCCCTCTGTGACTGTCGGGACCTTGCTGGAGAATCGGCCACTGGCCCAACAGGCGAGGCATCCTGTGGTGGCTCGGAAACGATGTCATCACCACTAGGAAGCACCCCGTACCTGTTGGAAAGGGGTAAGGCAGCTGCCACGCGGCCAGATCCCACCTTCGCCTTTCGGCCAGGCACGCGCGAGCCCACCACTGTCCGCCATTCACCCTGGAGTGATGGCTGACCGGTAAGATGCTCACTGCCGGAAGACGCAGCGACATCAGGGGTTCCATGTGATTCCAAGGCCACCGAAGTAGGCATAGGTCTCACCACAGTTGCCCCAACGCCACTACGAGCCGACGCCTGCGCCTCAAGCTCAATGAGCCTAACAGACAAAGCCTCCACCTGCCCCCGAAGAGTGGCCAATTCTCTTTGCGTCCGCTCACAACAACCACAGTCCCTACACATGACTATGTTTACCCTACTCTATACGGTGACAAAGTCCCAAGATAATCTTCTGATGAGCTACTCTGATAATCAAGAAACACTCACTTAAATACGAGACGCGAAAACTACGCTAGGTTTTCCCAGAAAAACTATTTAAAAGCTAAGCGCTGCAAATAAGTACAAAAACGCTTTATACAAACAGTACTCGCTGCTGCTGGTGCTCTCGCTCTGGCTGTCACAAGACAACTGCTGATTCAAGTGACTAGTGGCTAACGGCCACCAAACAAACAAAAGACGGTTTTAGGGCGCTTTCTGTTCTAAACGATCAAGAAAACACTAAGAAATCTAACACGAAAACTACGTAAAGTTTTATCAAGAACTGTTAGTTACTATGCAGAGCAGATAAACACAAATAGAATCCCTTCCTTAGTGGAAGGTCGTAAACAAAATGCAAAATAAACGCTTTATACAAACAGTACTCGCTGCTGCTGGTGCTCTCGCTCTGGCTGTCACAAGACAACTGCTGATTCAAGTGACTAGTCGCTAACGGCCGCGAAACAAACAAAAGACGGTTTTAGGGCGCTTTCTGTTCTAAACGATCAAGAAAACACTAAGAAATCTAACACGAAAACTACGTAAAGTTTTATCAAGAACTGTTAGTTACTATGCAGAGCAGATAAACACAAATAGAATCCCTTCCTTAGTGGAAGGTCGTAAACAAAATGCAAAATAAACGCTTTATACAAACAGTACTCGCTGCTGCTGGTGCTCTCACTCTGGCTGTCACAAGACAGACTGGGGAGGGATAGAGTCTCGCCTTATATAATCTTGGCTAGTGAGGCACTAAAGTCTTGTTTATGCTCCTTGTGGGCACCCAGCAGCACCCACAGGAGTGCATCAGACCAGTCATCCCTGTGGCACATAACAGCGGCCTTTAGGGAGTGATGCCACCTCTTGACAAGTCCATTAGCTTGAGAGTGGTAGGTGATGGCTCTGTAATGGGCAATTCTGCATAGTTTACAAAGTTTGGCGAACAGCAAGGGCCTGAATTGCCTACCTTGGTCCATGATTATGGAGACAGGGCAGCCAAAAGACATGAACCAGGTAGACATGAGAGCTGTGGCAACTGTTTCAGCTGGAATGTCTTGGATGGGGGTAGCCTCTACCCAGCGTGTTACCCAGTCAGCAATGGAGTGGAGGTAGGAGTAGTTGCCAGATGAAAGAAGGGGGGCCAACCAGGTCCACATGCATGTATTGGAACTGTCATTTCAGCATCTGGAAGGTGTGGGAGCTGAGGGTGACATCTAGTTTTACATCACTGGCCCAGTATACAGGCCCTCATCCACAACTTACAGTCTCACTTAACATGGGACCAAATGTATCGCTCAGTTTGGGGCCAAATGTATTGCTCAGTTATAAGGCAGGTTGTGGGTTTGACACTGGTGTGGGCAAGGTTGTGAAACAGGTCAAAAATAATTCTGTGGAATTGTTGTGGGACAAGTGGGCGTGTGTATACCTGGGACATGTTGCAGAATACAGGGCAGTTGAACCAGGGATAAACTTTGGGTCAATGATGAGGGTGAAGGAGGCATCGTTTAAGAGTTCCTGTAACTGACGGTCATCCTGCTGAGTCTGTATGAGCTTGCCGAAGTCAATTGTGGCCAAGATGGCGCCAATGCATGACAAGCAGTCAGCAACTGCATTGTCTACACCTTTCATGTGATGGATGTCCATAGTGAATTCCATGATGTATTCAGGTCACGGTAACGGTGGGGCACTCGTCTTTGGGTGGGCTGTAGATGGCATTGGCGAGGGGCCTGTGGGCTGTGTAAATGACAAAGGGGTGTCCTTCAATATCTTCTATGAAATACTGCACGGCTCATAAATGGCCAGTCGCTCCTGGTCGTTAGCCAACCACTTGCTCTGTGCCTCGGTCAGGTTGTGGGAGGAGAAGCACAATGGTTGACTGGAGCCGTTGACCTCTTGCTGAAGAACAGATCATATCACTACATTGCCTGCATCAGCGGTGATGGACATGGGAGCTTCTGGAACTGGCTGAGCTAAGGTGGTTGCCTGCACCAGATCATCCTTTATGGCTTGGAAGGCATGTTGCATGTCCATGGTCCATGTGAGCTTCCTGTGACTCATGGTATTTTTGTCTTTGAGGGCCTGTGTTAAGGTTTCCTGCAGGGCAGTTGGGGCAAGTGATGATGATAGAAATTGACTGTCCCGAGGAAAAGGTGGACTTCATGGCAGTCGGGTGGTGGCAGTAGGTTACGAATCAGCTCAGTGCACTCTGGTATTTAATGGATGCCAGAAGTGTGGCCCAAGCAGGTGACTTGCACCTGACAGAGTTGACATTTGTAATAGCTGATCACTACATCATTGACTTTGAGAGTGCTGAGAAGTTCTTGCAAGTGGGCAGAATGTGAGTTAATGTCTGGCAAAAAAATGAGGATATCGTGTAGATATATGTAACAAAAAGAAAATTTAAAAAGTAGGCTTTCTATAAAGCATTGCCAGATCTATGCAGCCATTTTTAGGCCATAAAGCATAAAAAGGAACTCAAACAATCCAAAAGGTATGGTAATGGCAGTCTTGCAAATCTCATCTTTGTACAACGGTGTCTACAGATACACTTCTCGCAATCAATTACTTTAGCACTGGCAAGATACTATGTGAAGTCTTGGATATTAAGGACTGGTAATTGTCCACGATTTTGCCAGCATTCAAGGCACAATAGCCCCCGCAAAATCAGGCCGAGCCATCCTTTTAAGGGACAAGGCAGATGGGTGATGCCCAACTGCTATCTGCAGGGCGAACAATGCCAGCTTGTAACAACTCATCCACCACTGCCTTCACCATGCAGAGGCAGTCAGGGGACCGACATCTGGGGTGCTGACTACCAGATGGACTGGGTGTAGTGTCAACGTGGTGCACCACACCATTGTTGATGGCTGACAAGATGAAAAGATTATATGGGGTGGAGGCACTGGTTGAGCATTTGTCAGCATGGGCTGTGTGGAGGTCAGCGTCCCGAAGAGCAGAAATGACATTGGATGTCAGCTGTAGGCTGGAGCTGGGTTGGCTGAGCAAGGCTGCAGATGAATGGCATAGTCAGTGAGCTGTGGAGGTTCAGATGCAACATGGCTGGCGGTGCCATGTGCAAGTTGCAAAACTGTGTGTAGGTGCTGGCTACACTTGGAAGGTGGGGATGTCAGTGGCAGCTGCAAACTGGAGCTGTGCTGTGCGCAGGCGAATGTGCTGCATGGTCAGTGAGCTGTGGGGGTTCAGTTGGAGTGTGGCAGGCAGTGCTGAGTGCAGGCACTGACTTGGCATGGACAGTGGAAAACTGTGCAGGCATGAGTGTGTTGTTGGTAAGGCCATTCAGTGCAGGTGCGGGACAGAGTGGGAGGCAGCATACTGGGCAGATGTGGACACGGCACAGCTGGCATTGTCTGGAATGGGCCCAGGGGCGGTGGAGGTGAGCAGCAGCAGCGCAGCCACAGTGTGGATGACAGCAGTGGTGAAGGAGTGGGCACGGAATAAGTGGCAGGCAATGTACTGACCTGGGTAAACAGTGAGGTGGGTGACATGAGGTGGCAGGTGACAGATGCAGGTCTGCAAGCATAGGCAACGGGTGAGGAACAGAGGTGCTCGAGGGTGGAATGAGCCTCTGCAGGTTCTGCCTGTGCCTTTTGGATGCAACTGCATAGGGATGCATTGTGCTATCTGAGACGAGTGAGTGTTTCTTGCATGCTCATATGCTGTTGACAGATGTGTATTAAGCGGTCAGCGCAGCCCACACACTGCTGTATGTATTGTTGCATGGGCATGTCTGAGGGTGAAGGAGCATTGGTGTTGGCATCAATGTGTTGGGGCGGTTGGGGCACATGTACTTTCAGCAGCATGGTCAGGAATTTGCATGCAGTAAGGTTACAACGTGAAAGGCCATCAGACATTAGCACCCAGGACTGGTTCCTTAACATCAGCGATGATGAATGACCACATGAAGGGTGTAACAATGCTGAGCTCTAAAGCCCATGTCTGGATACCCCTACCAGCAATAGGGAAGCCGATAGCCGTTGTCACGTGAAAGCATGAGTCTTCAGATGTAGGCAAGGCAAGCTTGTGAGGTGCTGTGCAGTCCATTGTTGATCAGGAAACATAGTCTGCTGATGTGGTCAAAGAGGTTCAGAGTGACATCAGAAGCTTGCTGGTAGGCAGTGACTTTGTGTGTGTTGAGATGGCTTATGTGTTGTACACAGCTAGGGGCACCTCTTGCTGGCTGTGAGACGAGTTTGGGTAGTCACAAGGTTGATGACAGAGTCGCACGGTGTTACGGAAGCAGGTGTGGTACCAACAGGGGCAAGGCTGCATGTGCAGTGCCGATACACCGGGATTGACAACTGGAGCCAATTTTGTTTTGTAAACACAGGGCGGTGGCCACTGTGATGTCAGCTTCAGGCAGGGCTGCTTGGTAGCTGTTGGTGGCTGCAGGAGGTTATGTGTGTGGCAGAGCAGCATGCATATCCATATGATGGTTGGGAGCTTTGTTGGTGCTGTACTTATCTTGAGAAATGGTGAAAATGCAGTTAGACAGGTACAGATGGTCATTGGGAGACTGGTTACTAACAATGAGTAAAGTCATCTGCACCTGGGATGGAAGCTTAACAGTCTAGTTCATTCACCGCACCTCATTGGGAATGATGCATGGGTGTGTTTTGCTCCGAGGATGCTGACACAATTCATCCTGTGTATGTTCATTATAAAGTACATGGTGTAGTGATTCTTTGGGAGTCCAGGAGGGGCATCATAACAGCAGTGTTTTGGCGGTCCTATTCTTCTCCATGGGTGGTATGCCAGGAAGACATTGTAGATAACGTCAGCTTGGTTGCCAAGGTGGCTGAGTAGAGTGATGTACTTCATGTCGTCCATCATAGTGACGCTGGAGGCGAACATGCTTTCGACAATTGCGAACCACAGGCGTGGGTTGCAGTAGCGTCGGCTGTGGAACAGTTGATAGTGTGATTCAGAAATGTGATTGGAATATGGCCACACAGCACAGGGAGAACTGCGGGTGGGCGGTGGGCGGTAATGCAGGCAGCCGGCCAGACCGGTGGACTGATAGCCTGCTGCGTGGCATGGATGAGGCAGCATGCATATCGGGCGGACACATGTCTGGTGTGTATGATAATGGCCGTGACATGATACAGGGGGTGGACAAAAATATGGAAGCACTGCAAGAAATGCATGCTTGAATATAAATGCAGATGCTAGCCACACTTGCAGGTTGCACTATTGTGTTGGACCATGAATGGCACCTGTGCAATGTCCTCAATACGTTGTTCTGTGTGGTTGTGAGTGCATTATGTTGCATTTGTGAACCCTGACAGCACCAAAACAATATGAAGGGAGCTCCATATGTAGAGAATTGCAGGGCAAGCTGGAATCCAAAAGCCACTCATAAGTGATGCAAATACGTGTAACAGGAAAACATTGCACCAATGCCATAAAAACCAGGACCATGGAGCAATGGAAGAATGTAATTTGTTTGGTTGAGTCTTGTTTCACACCTTTTTCGACTTCTGGCTGAGTTTCCGTCCCAAGAGTAAAACATAGTGGGGGTTCGGTGCTGATTTGGGCAGCCATAGCATGGTATTCCACGAGCCCCACAGTTACTCTGCATGGTCAAATTACTGCCAAGCATTACATGACCATTTTGGCCAGTCAGATCCATCCCATGGTACAATGTTTATTTCCAATGGTGATGTTGAATTCCAAGATGACAGAGCCCTGTTCACACTGCTCTCATAATCCATGACTGGTTTTCTGAGCCCAAGGATGAATTGTCACTTCTGTGGCCACAGGTTACTAGATTTCAACATTATTGATCCTTTGTGCTCTACTTTTGAGAGAAGGGTGCTAGAGAGAAGGTTGCCCTCCAATTCCATCACCATTACCTGGACTTGCCACTATTTTGCAGGAAGAATGGTGTAAGATTCTCTTGAAAACCTCGTGGTACCTGTATTTATCCATTCCAAGATGATTGGAAGCTGTTTTGAATGCCAACAGTTTTCTGCATCATATTATGCATGGTAATGTATTGTGTTTTTAGAGTTTCCTTATTTTTGCGCATCCTCCGGTGTCTTCCAAAACTATTTACAGATCTCAAAATTATTCTGCAGCTCATGGATTGCATTGTTAAAGTGCAGTGTGTTCAGTCTGTACACTCAAATCTGATATATGATAAACTGAAGAACTGCACTGTATGTGGCAGGATTGTATAATGATAAATTAAACAATCTCTGATAATGGGAAAAGAGAAGTATAGCTATTCCATTGATTCCTCAGTGCTGATGAACCACATTATCTCCAGACTATGCCTGTGTGTTTGCTTATGAATCATAATGATGCAGCCATGTCCCATCACAAGCTGCTGAAGCTTTCCATAAAGTTACATATCCTAATGTTACACTTAACCAGTCTTGGCATCTACCATTCACAGATGTGGTATGTAGAAGCAATCTGCAAAATGGTGAATGAACTACAATTAGAAATTTTCCATAGTTTTGTCCATCAATTATTCAGCATTTTTCCATTACATTTTTAATAGTTTACATGTTAATATTTAATGTGAAAGTGCAATTGTTCTTAAACTATTAGAACAACCAAAATGAAATTGAATTGTCAAAGTATATCTTCATTCAGGTGTCTTCTTAAAATTTTTGTGGTTTTCTACAGTGGATTTCAGCACTGCATCCTGCTCAGAATGAACCATCTCTGTTTTTCATTTAGGGTTGTTTACCTTTCATTGTTTGTTCTGACAATGTGTGCAGGCACATGGTCATTTCTCTTTAACTAACTTATAGTAACTACACCAGGGGTAGTGGTTTCCATGCATGGAAATAGTGAAAATATCAAGTTGCACAGTGATTTGTATTTCATATTAAGCCTTAAATTCCCCTATAACTATCTGGGGTAGCCTGCTGTCAGTTTGTAGCAAGACAAAGTCATACTATCTCCAATACATCATTCTTAATAATTAAGTAAGTGGTGTTGAAAGCAGACTTCCTTGATGAAATGAAATGAAATGTCGTGTGGCTAGGGCCTCCCGTCGGGTAGACCGTTCGCCTGGTGCAGGTCTTTCGAGTTGACGCCCCTTCGGCGACCTGCGCGTCGATGGGGATGAAATGATGATGATTAGGACAACACAACACCCAGTCCCTGAGTGGAGAAAATCTCCGACCCAGCCGGGAATCGAACCCGGGACCTTCGGATTGACATTCCGTCACGCTGACCACTCAGCTACCTGGGCCGGACGACTTCCTTGATGAATGCTTTACATTCTTATAAGCTTGATATGCCATTCAATAATGATTTTCCTCAGTATACAACAACTTCTCTGCCACATTTGCATAGGTGACTTAAGCAGGGTGAAGTAACATGAGTTCATATTGTCTTTGTTCTAAGAGAGTGCTTCACCCGGAATAAATGAGGCAAAGTTAATTCACTTATCTCCTTTCTTATTTTATTCAAGAGTGTATTTGAGACAGAAGCAATTAAGTAATTTTGTATTGCATTTGACACACCTGTAAGTGCAGGAGAATGTTCTAAATGATATTTTACGTTTTCATCTTATTCACTGAGAAACTGTACAATCACGAAGAAACTGCCTTTGTTCAGAGACTCGTGTGATTCATCATGTCTTCTGAACACCATCTCCTGTGTTGGAAAGAAAGAAACAAACTATGTCATTTTTTCATAAAAGATTATTGTATTATAAATAAATTATCAGCTGTCTTATGATCATACAACATGCAGTCCCTTCTCATCTTTCTGAATTTCTTTTTGTTTATTTTGGAGAGCAAATGGTTGTGAGATTGGTTACACTTTTTAATGGCTGTGTGAACACGAGCTGTGGCACAATAATCAATACTAGTCCATATGGATTTATCATTTACAAACAAAAGACTTGACTGACAAAATAGCTTGTGCATATAAGGGCATCTTGTTAGCCACTCATTGATGCTGTAAAGTTGTTTATTGAAACAGCATATGCAAACTTTCACCTTAGTCATGATACATAATTCAGGTATAGTTCTCATTTGTTGTACTAAATTACTCTTCTCTTTCAAACTGTGTGTGGCAAAGTTGTGAAGAAGAATCCCACAGCCTGCAGGTTCACACTAGTGCTACCCTACTTGGGTTTCCATGCTTTCTTGACTCCACACTAGCATACACTGTGAGCTCATTTGCTTGCCTACTCATCAAATGGAGTATGCTTATATGATGTTTATTTCGAGTGATGTTCTGAAAGTAAGTTTCATCATTGTTTCTGAAAGAGAAGATGGTGCACCAGATGACATATGAATCCACACAAATTTCTGATTCAGTGACGGAAGGGGCATCATCGGAGGAGGGGTGATGGATGTGCAGAGCATGAAAGAAGTGTACACATCACAATGTCAAACAGATGTGTACTGACTACGTGGTCACCAGGGCTCTTGAGTGAAGGTATTGTGTTCTTATACGAAAACACAAAACCATATACAGCAAAACTCACACAGGATCAGATTCATCGCTTCAGATGGGCAAGATTGAATCACCCAGGTCCTATCTTTTCCCTTAGGACTTCCACATATTTTATGCACTGAAAGCCACACTCGTGGGATGACACTTCCAAACCAATGCTGAGCTGGAGCAGGCTGTGTGACAATTCCTTGCATCACAGAGCACTGAGTTTTATCGAAGTGGTTTCTTCAAACTGATTGCATGCTATGACAAATGTCTCAGTATCATGGTGACTATGCTGAAAAATAGTGCAGGATATATAATTCATGTTACCATGGTGTATTTGTTTTTGGCAATAGAGTTCCTTTTGGAAACCAGTAACGAAACATACTTTCAGAATGTCTCTCATACAAACTGTTAAAACTGTTTACGGCATTGAGATAACGTAAAACTGTGTACAGTATATGTGGTTAGTCATTTTCCTTAATAACAGGCACATATTCTATAGTATCAGTGAAGAAAATACAACTTTTATTCCTTATAATCTCACACCAAGGCCTGCAATCACCTCATTGTGGACCTGGTGACTGGGAATATCAGGTAGTCATGCTTCCCAGAGCTCCAGTGGTCACTTGTACAAACTGCTCAGAAAATATCGCTCCTCACTTGAATCACAACACTTACTGAGTGGAAACTTACAAAGTTCATTGAGAATCATGAGGAGTCAGCAGTGCTAACTCAAAAAATCATGTAAAATTGTATTTGACAGCTCATACAAGGGAGGCTTTTAAACTTTAGTATTTCCCTTAGTATCACTGTTGTTTCTAGTTTTTGCTGGGTAAGCAGAGCTTACCTTCAGTCCACTGAATACACACCACTGCAGGATTTGAAATTATTTTTTTAACAGAATGGAAATGTGTACACATGAAATTCCAAATTATCCAGTTTAGTAATCTTGCAAATAAAATAGTACACACATCTTTGCTATTTACAGGACATCCAGATATTTCGAATAGTGTTAGGCAATAAATAATACCTGTGAAAGGAATAATCACAAACATAAATATACCATATCAGAAAAGATACAATGCATAAACATATGAAAGAGTTCATATATCTTGGATCAGTTTTTACAGAAGTAACATCAACTGAAGCAGAAATAAAAGCATGACTGCAAACGGGAAACAGATGCTATCACTCTCTAGACCCTATATTAAAATGTAGAAGTGTCTCTCAACAACTAAAGCTACAATTGTATAAGACATTAATAATGGCAGTAGTACTTTATGGTTCTCAAATCTGGAGCACTTGAAAACAAGACCTTAACCGACTGCTTACATTTGAAAAGAAGGTCCTCAGGAAAATATTTGGTCCAGTCCAAGATCAGACGCCTGGAGAATGGAGAAGGTGGCATAACACAGAATTAGAAGAGCCGCACAAGGAGCCCAACATCTTGGGAGTGACGAGAAGGAAAAGACTACAATGGGTTGGACATGTAGTTAGAATGGAGGCAACAAGGTGGCCCAAAATTGCAATGGAATGGATTCCGTCAGGCCACAGACTAGTAGGAAGACCTAGAAAGAGGTGGATCAATGTAGTGAGAGAAGACTTGTTGCAGCTGGGAGTAACCGAAAACTGGTGACAGATAGCAGAAGACAGAGAAAATGGAGAGCTCTAACTGTGGTGGCACGCGGTCCACTGGGCCTGATCGTGTGAATGATGAATGGTGATGATTCTTAAATATCAGCCCTTGCTTGATTACCTTAGTTTGTACAAAAGTAATCTTGTTCCATGTAACAGACATTTCTTCTGGCGAACTGGATACTGATTCTGACACCTTAAATAGTGAGTATGACAGACCATATCTCAGGCTTACAACAACACCATCTGACAATCTTCAGAACCAATACTTTCTACTTTTCTAGTTTCCATTCCATTGCCAATAGTATGGGTCAGTTCTTTCATATGACAAAATGATTTAATACCTTTATCCGTCAACATTTCTTCCTGTAAGATTAAAAATTACTCTTATCCCACTTCAACAGCTGGGGACTGTGACAATGCTTTATGTGCCATTGCAGGCTGTTGTCTTACAGCTATGCCAAACAAGCACAGAAGGAAGTGCTTAAATGTTTTTAATGAGTACTTTTCTTCTGTTGGAAAATCTGTCAATGACCATTTTAAGAATCTTCAGCATAGATATAGGGGCATTCCAATCAAACAAACCATATACTTGCCCCCAACCAATAACAAGGAAGTCAAAAACATAGTAATGTCATTAAAAAATACAAAATCAGCAGGCTATGATGGATTGTCTATCAGTAGACTGAAAAGATGCATAGACAACATATCTGATGCCATGGCCACAGCAGTAAATGATGTAATTGCATCAGGTTGTTTCCCAGATAGTCTAAAGACAGCACAAGTAACCCCGATTCACAAGAAAGGTGATAAATCTAAAATTGAAAACTACCGCCCCATCTCAATCTTACCTGCATTTTCTAAGGTAGTTGAGAAAGTTATTTATACTAGACTAATGACATTCCTGAGTCAACACAATTTAATATTTGAAAATCAAAATGGCTTTATGAAAAACAAGTCAACTTCAGTAGCTGCAGCACAATTAATAGGCAAAATAATAACGGCCATAGAGAACAAGGAGTATGTAACTGGAGTGTTCCTTGATCTAGAAAAAGCTTTTGATTGTGTCAACATCACCATATTACTTGACAAGCTGTGGAACCTGGGTATCAGAGGAACTGGCTATGAGCTAATAAAATCGTATATGAGCAATAGAAAACAATTTGTCTTGCTTAAAACAAACAGTGGGTCTTACAAATCTAAAATTACTGATATCAAATATGGAGTGCCTCAAGGTTCTGTCTTGGGACCCCTTCTTATGTTAATGATATACAGTATTGTTCTCCTAACTGTACAAAAATATTGTATGCAGATGACACATCAATAGTATGTAAACTCAAAGACTATGAGAGTCTGGAGGTACAGTGCAACAGTGTAACTAATGAAATAGTCAAGTATTTTAATGAAAGCCATCTAAATGTAAGTGCTTCAAAGACTGCAATGATGGAATTTAACACAAGGAAACAAATAGAATTTGACATGAAATTATCCATAGCAAATGACATTGTAAAAAAGGAAAAATGGACAAAGTTCTTGGGAATTACAATCCAGGACAGCCTCAAATGGGACATGCATATTGATTCCTTAGCATGTAAGCTGTCGAAGAATGTGTTTGCTATAAATATGATTAGCAAATATTGTAAGGACATGTGTGTACTAAAAACTGCTTATCATGCTCTATTCTCATCAAACTTAAACTATGCTGTAGAAATGTGGGGTGCAACAACTCAAGCCAACCTAAGTACATTATTAATACTACAGAAAAAAGTTATCAGAATTATTTGTGGTGCCAAACGTTGAGAATCATGTCGGAATCTGTTCCCAAAATTAGGTGTGCTTACCATTATAGGTGTATACATATTGAAAGTTATATTGCTTGTGAAAACAATAAATCCGAATTTCAACTGTGACCTGCACCAGTATGATACAAGGCAAAAGTTCAGATACCATGTAAATAGCCACAGAACAGCTTTATATGAAAAAAATGCACTTCATGCTGGGCTGAAGCTAGCCAATGCCCTACCAAAAAGTCTCACAACCCTTCATACTAACAAATTAAAAGATCAGCTAAAAAGAATTCTAATTGAAAACCCTTTTTATTCCCTAGACGAGTATTATATCTGTATGAAAAGTGCTTCATAAGTATGTCAAGCTCATAGTTTTAAGTAACCTGCAACTAATATAATGTTGATAAAAACAATATTTGTAATATCGTGATTGTATACTACCAAATGTAAAATCCATCAAAATGTAAAATTTATTATTACAAACAAATCTTTAGTTTGTAATTTATAAACTGACGTATTCAGAAGAATAATCTGTATGATGTCCTGAAACTGTATTATTTCTAGGGATTGTATTTGATTATTCGATGTTGAATAAATATTATTATTATTATTATTAAGTTTGCCAATTAGTGTGGCTAAAAATGGGTCTGTGCACTATGGGACTTAACTTCTGAGGTCATCAGTCCCCTAGAACTTAGAACTACTTAAACCTAACTAACCTAAGGACATCACACACATCCATGCCTGAGTCAGGATTCGAACCTGCGACCGTAGCAGTCGCGCGGTTTCAGACTGTGGCGCCTAGAACCGCTCGGCCACTCTTGCCAGCACCAATTAGTGTGGTATGAAGCCACAGAAAGAGTGCAGAATGATTTCACTTCCATCAAAACACATTTTGTGTAAAGACCACAAAGACAGGGTTCATATGGAAGCATATAGATAATCATTTTTCACTTGCTCCATTTGGGAATGGAAAGGAAATGACTAACAGTGGTATAGGTACCCTCTGCCATACACCTTATGAAGGCTTCCAGCGTTCAGCTGTCCAGCTTTGAAGTCGAACCACAGCTGGCTAATAATAGTGATATTTGTGCCCACAGGGATGATTGCACAGCTTGTCATGCATGTGTATATACAAAAGTGGCAATTGGAATGTTCTTACATGGGTGATGCTTTTTATTTTTCACAGTGTTAAATTGTGGCCCCCATGGACTCCACATTTTTAGAAAACTGGCAGCAGCAATTGCACCTCTAGGATAAGAAACAAGAGCTGCAGCAGGAACAGGTAAAGGAACTGCTCAAATAGAGTGCCGAATTTCTCCGTATGCACGCCGTGCTAGTGGCAGTCCAGGGATGTGCAAAAAAGCCTTTCCCCCTGACACTATTCACTGGCTGTGACAAATGTACTAGGAAGGTGGGAGAATTACCTGTACCTGTTCTTGCTGCAGTACCTGGTAATATGGATAATTGATACAGTCAATAAGGCTGCCTTGTTATTGCCCAGCCGTGCAGAATTGGATGAAATCAGGCATAAGTTGATGCCCTGTGCCAAGCCTGAGAAACTTAACTTTGAGAAACCCTATAAGTTGCTCATGTTGTATTTTGATCATCAAATCCATGTGTCAATGGCACAGTTTAACCAACAACACAAGCGCCCAGGGCAGTCCTATATAGTGTGGATCGCTGACCTTCAATGCCTCTTGTGCAAGTGTCATTTTGAGTGTCTCCAATGGGCTGGCTACCTCTGGCACACCCGCTGATTAAGAATGTGATCATCTGGTTAACACCCAACCCTCAGGTCCAGACTTGAGCACTGGCTTTGTCTGACCCCTCTCTAGCCAAAGTTGCTAAGAATGCAGAATCACAACATGAAGGACATTGTGTTCAACAACTGTCAGGTGGCAAAGTTACATGCACATGGTAAAAAGACCCCAGTGCGCCATGGGTGAGCTAGGTGGCCTTGCCTTCCACTGAGCTTTTGTGTGCTGATACTGTTGATGACTTGAGTTTAGTAACATCACAGCGCTGCCCATCATCGCTTGTGTTGGGCTCAGCTGGTGTGACTCAGCCGAATCGTTGTAATCCCTGCTCATGATGTTTCATGGGTTCTCAGTGTCACTTCCCTTCTATACCAGTTTCCACTCAGTGGGCAAGTCATAATCCATGCTTCAGTCGCCATTTGGTACATATTTGCAGGATTTCCACATTCAAATGCCATGTATGGGTAATGCCACAAAGTAGGCCATTTGGCAATTGTTTGTGACAGTTAGACATGATCATTGGAGGCCCCAGTGTTGTCACTGGACTTGGAGGCTGTCTCTTGTAATGGGACCCCGCCCCCCTCCCACTCTAGCATGACTTTTCCCTTTTCCTCAACAGAAGAAGTCGATACCAAAAATATTTTCGACTTTTTAAACAGGTTAATATTATCTCAGCTATCTTTCTAAAAGAATTTCATATGACTTTGTGCATGACGTGGTATAATTGGGCTAAAATCAATAAAAAGAAATTCCTTTACTTTTGTTACTTTCTGTATGTACAGTTGAAATTATTTTCTTTCAGAAACATTTAAAATTACAAAATATTTCGCACACTTAAAATTTCTATTTTTAATTATGCAATCTGACACTAATTGTTATGTTTACTTCTGACGATGATGTTTGGTTTGTAGGGCACCCAACTGTGCAGTCATCAGTGCCCGGACAAAGTCCCGATTTTTTCACAGTCCAATTTTTTTCACAGTCCAATCTAGCCACTGTCATGAATGATGGGGATGATGATGAAATGATGAGGACAACAAAAACACCCAGTCCCCGGTCAGAGAGCCCGGTCAGAGAAAATCCCCAACCTGGTCAGGAATCGAACCTGGGACCCCTCGATCCAGAGGTAGCAACACTAGCCACTAGACCACGAGCTGCGGACATGTTTACTTCTGGATTCATCTATAAAATAATGATATAAATTGGTGGAGATTCGTTTGTCAAGAGAATCTGTAAACCCTTTGCAATATTGTTACCAGACAGTGAAGAAGTAGTGGGCAGACATGCCTCTGATGTAATTGGAGATGTTTTTATTTTTCAGAAGTACAATGTAATTTTCAGTTTTGTTGAAGTGGAAATTGTAAAGACAGTGTGATATAGAGAAATGTGAGAGAATAAAATTTTGACTAAAACAAAAAATACATCGCAGGATTACTTCGAAGTTATTACACCAATTGCAACCATGAGAACTTATAATATCAAAAGTTTCAGCTTCAAGAATCAGCCCCTAGATGTGAAGAGAAAAGAAGATGAGTAAAAAAAAAATATTGTAATTCTTACTTCTCTCGAAGCTTATTAAAAGAGTTAACCATAAAGACAGTCAACAAAGGATGTGAGGGGGGGATAGATTACAAGTGTTGGTATCGTTCGGGATCAGTTGACTAATACTGAAGCTTTGTCTGCTGCAGAAGAAGGGAGAGTGATTTGTGTCATTTGCAGTTTATGTATGAATGAATTTCTGATCATGTGAAGAAAGAAGACTGAGGGCTGCTCAACAAAGTCGTATCAACAGTGATATGTACTACCAACAATGACGGACTGGATCGAATGAAAGAGGACTTTACAGCTACAACCAGGGAGATCAAAAAGGAAAGATAAGTACAAAGTATTTGTGAAATTAATTTATTTGTGAACTCGTGTGCTTGTTAATGAAATGAATAGAGGTGAGGGCAGGTGCGATGTAGAAGTGAAAGCCGTGAGATCCAGTCAGGACATGTTTGAGCCGAGTGAAATCATAGTCGGCAAAGAAACAGTAAAAACTGATATTTTGCAGTTAATTTTGACAACGATAGAGGAAGTGAAGACAGATAACAATGTCTGACGTAGATCCTATATACCTGTTTTTGTAATGTAAATAGGGAGAGTATATGCCATGTGATGCAAAGAAGATATTAAACAGCATATTTCGTACACGAAACAATTTTTCAGTATTTGATGTGCATGCTAGAC
The DNA here is from genome assembly GCF_021461385.2 of Schistocerca piceifrons. Classification (NCBI taxonomy): domain Eukaryota; kingdom Metazoa; phylum Arthropoda; class Insecta; order Orthoptera; family Acrididae; genus Schistocerca; species Schistocerca piceifrons. The sequence goes on along the minus strand of NC_060140.1, from coordinate 819,143,401 downwards.
AGGAAGTTATCTATCTGTTGGGCCATGTAATGAGAAATCTAGGAAGGAAACTGAAAGACGTGGGTGAATCTACTCTCACACTGCTGTATGGGTGTACCCTGCTGGACAGTCAACCTACAAGAGATCATAGGCGCTAGGTAATGTACTCAAGCATCTGTCAACTAAATCAGTGTCATGACTGAGATTTATAAATTGTTAACCAAGAATTTATCCTATATGAAGAATTCATGGAACCATTTGCTTAGAAAAATCATCACTGATACGGACAGTGTTAATCCACATAAATGTATGTTTTTTCAAGTAGGGGGATTAACTTCCCAATAATTGCATAACTTGAAATCAGTATGTATTTTCTATTTTTTATCAATTGTAAATGAATCTTCTAGGCCTCTATGTATGTTGGTTAATTTGTATGGACAGTTAGCAAATAGTGTGGAAGACATTTACTAGTATAAACAATATAACAAGATGTATACATGTCTGATTTCATACACTGATTTTGGTCCTCAAGTTACTCAATTATGTCATCATTCAAAGCTATTTATGACTCTGATTATCTGTATTTATCCTGAGTACTGCAATATTGTATCTGACTGAAACCTGAGTTGTGGGCAAACTCTTGCTTTAACTCTTGTTTTGGGTACCCCTGGTCATTGTGACTGAGTGTGTATACTCAAGGAGAGTGTGCAACTATTGATTGAGGCTAGATGATTCTTTTAATTACTTTTTACCTGTGATTGAACTTATTGATTGATAATGAACTTTTTTCATTTTGTTGTGTCAAAACATTTTTTGCTGGTCTGTACCTGGTGTGGTTTGGATTCATGCGTCAGTTCCCTAATATTTTTTCATTGTTTTGACCTTTCATGAGTTAACATATCCTTAAATACTCTGGTTTATGTGGCTGATTGAATTTGTGCTTGCTCATCATTGAGTATAATCTTCTGGTCTGTATGTATCATTGTGAGTTTTTTGAGTCGGCTCACTCGTCATACACTTAGGCTCTGAAGTTTTTCTCTTTTCTTTTGAAGGTTTTGAAGGTGTGATTTTATAGATGTAAACTTGCAATTTGTAATTCTAGTAGTTTACATTGGCACTGCACTTGTTTCTATAATTTTGTGTTGTAATGTTGTACTTTTGACTTTGTATTATTTGTCTTGTGACAGAATGTTTCGCAGATCTGAAAATCTCAATTGCATGTCCTGTTATATGTATAAATTATGACCTGTATAATAGATAGTTTCTTATATTTTCTGTAATATGTTATGTATCAGATACTTCTATACATCTGTATTCCATCTTTTGGCATTATTTTGTGCACCATTTGACAAACCTGATTGTAAGTCACAAAATATTTTAAACACATTGTTTCCAAATTTTGTGAGGGGGAATACTGTAAAGGGATACCCCCTAGCATTACTTTTCCTCAATAGAAGTAGTCGATACCAAAAATATTTTTGGCTTTTTAAACAGGTTAATATTATCTCAGCTGTTTTTCTAAAAGAATTTCATATGATTTTGTGCATGATGTGGTGTAATTCAGACTAAAATCCATAAAAAGAAATTATTTTATTTTCGCAGTTACAATCGATATGTACTAGCTCTGTATGTTCAGTTGAAATTATTTTCTTTTAGAAACATTTAAAATTACAAAATATTTGGCACACTTAAAATTTCTATTAATAATTACACAATCTGAAACTAATTATTATGTTTACTTCATTTATAAAATAATGATATAAATTGGTGGAGATTCGTTTGTCCAGAGAATCTGTAAACCCTTTGGAATATTGTTGTTACCGCAGAGTGAAGTAGTAGTGGGCATGCCTCTGATGTGATTGGACATATTTTTATTTTTTGGATGAAAAATGTAATTTTTGGCTTTGTTGAAGTGGAACTTGTAAAGACAGTGTGATACGGAAAAATGTGAGAGAATAAAATTTTGAACAAAAAAAAAAAAAATAAATAAATAAAAAAATACAGTGCAGGAGTACTTCAAAGTTATTACATCAATTGGAACCATGAGAATCTATAATTCAAAAATTTCATCTTCAAGAATCAGCCCCTAGACCAGAAGAACAGGAGCCAACTGCGAGAAAAGAAGATAAGTAAAAAATTTATTGTAAATCTTACTCCTCTTGAAGCTTATTAAAAGAGTTAACCATAAAGACAGGGACAATTAACAAATAATGTGAGTGAGGGGTAGATTACACTCTGACACCCCACATGCATTGCCCTTTCAGGTAGACACTGGAGCAATGGTCAGCCCCATTGACAATGACATGTTCAGGCTCATGGGCTGGACTACACTAGTGTTCACTACCACAAGCTTGTCTTACAGTAAAGAGAGTACTCCTTTGAGGGGACAATTCTCCATCTCTGCATGTTGTAAGGAAGTGGAACAGCAACTTAAGTTGTTAGCAGTTAATTTACCAATAGTGCAAAATATTTTTGGGTTAGACATCTTTTCTGTTTTTCCTTCCAGTTAGTTGACAAAGTATGTTTAATGTCTTAATCACTCCCCTTTCTGAACTCTCCCCTATGGTCATACTGTTTGGGAGAAAATTTCGAGGTACTCATCTCACTTAAGATATCAGCAATACCAAAATTTGGTCACCCCTGCATCATTCTCTTCACCATGTGTGATAAAGTCAAGGCCGGGTACAGCATTATCATTACACCATGGACTCATATCCAAAGGAGGTTTTGGCAAAGTTGTCAGGGGGCAGTATTTTTCACACACCGACTTCGGCAGTGCATACCTGCTGTTGCTTTCTTAGAATATTTTAATGCTCACCACCCTCTTTGGGCTTTGGTCTTTACCAGATTAATTGCTTGCCCTTTGGAATTGCCTCTGCACTATCAACAATATTTGGAGCAGTTGATTCAGGACATTTCCTGTTGCATCAGCCACCTTGGTGAAATATGGGGCTCGGGCTCCAGACAAAAGGAGCATTTATGAAATCTGCATGTGCTTTTCCAATGCTGTTTG